>NC_066580.1:330923966-331232855 GCF_024323335.1 Lathyrus oleraceus | reverse complement strand
ATCATGGAAAAAGAATCATAATTTTTTGATGAAAAATGAAGGAGAAATTAAATGTGGAAATAGGATGAAATATTGGGCAAAACATGAACAAACTAGCAAGGCATATGGTCAACACAAGTCAAAGGAATGGCAATCTTGTAATTCTGGATATCACTAATCAAAACTGCAGCGTTTTGTGCATGGGAACCAAATAATGTGATTGGTTGGATTTCAATGCAATAGTACACGACCAATGGGGCTTCATATTTTAGGGATTTCATGCACAAGTTAGGGCTTGGCAATGGCATTCATCATTAATACCAACCAAAAAATCGTGGACAAACAAACAGTAAACAAGATCATCAATAATCATGCCTCATGAAACAACACTAACGTGTACATCAACTAACACAGTCCAAGCATGCTCACGAGTTCATGTACTGGGCAGGGGAGGGTTTAAACAAGCAGCATGTACACATTCAATCATCATCATGCAATCAATTACAATGAAATCCAACAACAGCACACAACAGCATGGATTTAGCAAGCATTCAAACAGCATACCACATAGCTCTCCTGGATTTTCTAGGCATGGTTTAAGATAGTAAAACAGCATAGGTAAACATCGTCTTCAAGCAAGATTCGACCATGAACAAAAGCATAGCAAAGGGTAACGGTTCATGCAATCAAAACAAACAACAGCAACCAACAAGAATCTAGAAAATGACTGAGATTTATGTGCTTGGTTGTAGCAGCAGCAGGTCAAGCTTATGTTGTTCACCCCAACAGCAAAATTCCAACAGCAAGAAAGACACAATATGGCAATGGTATTGACTCTCATACAATTAAAGCAATGGTAAACCAACACATTCAAACCTATTCATGGGAAGTTCTGGAAATGATAGGGTTTACACTGCAGTATGGTTTAGCAGCATGGTGTAGCAGCAATGGTTTCATGTGTTCATCAATCATTATCAGTTGGAATTCCAGCAAACCAACAACTAACATGGCAATGGTAATGTTCATTCAACAAACAACAACAGCATCCAACATGGCAAGGAAACATTGTCATCATTAAGCAATATCGACCAACAACCAAAACAAGCATATCAAAGGGAAGTTCTGGAAATGACAGGTTTGAAACAGCAGTAGGGCACTTGCAGCATCAATTTATCAATTGAAATCCAACAGAAGCGACTAATTATGGCCATGGTAATATTCACATAGCAAGCAACCAACAGTATGCAACAATGCTTCACATGGATCTCATGACAAATGTTCAAAGAGTTTCAAATACTGCAGCAAGGTTTTCATGTGTAGCACCAACCAACAACAAAGCAAGACATGGATCACGAGAAAATTCTGGGCATACTCATGATTCAAGCATAACAGTAGCAGGATTTAACTAGCATGGTTCATGGTAAACTTCAAACAAATTCAGCCAACATCTAAACAGAATCAAACAGCAAATACACAAACAGCATAGCATTTGTCAATGTTTACTCATCAAGCAATCAACAGCATTCATGATCTCATGGATTTTTAGGACAGATGTTATAAGATTCAAAATAACAGCAGGGTAGTAACAGCATCTTCATATTCATCATCCATGTTCCTCATCATGAACTCAATTAAAACAAGCATCAAGCAAGCAGCATGGTTGATAGCACAACAGCATTCATTTTCAAACAGCATTATCATAACAGCAGCAGGGTGTTCATGTGTATCAACCAAGTTCCTCATCAAAATTCAACCAGCTCCAACTAGCATACGGTGAAACAGATGATACTCATGCAATCACCATCCAAACAAACAAAATACAAGAACCTTAAATTTCTGGAAATGAACTTAGGATTCTCAAACCTAACAGCATTCATCTTCAAATTCAAGCATCAATCATCAACTCATGAATAACAAAACCACAATGAAACATGGCCATGAGCATTTATCAACAATCAACCCTAGCTAACAGCAAGACAACATAAGCATGAGGAATTTCTGGACAGAAATAGGGTTCAAGCATAGCAGTATGGTTTATGCAGCAACAACCAGTATGTATCATGCATTTACATGCTTTCATCATAAACAACAGCAAGGCATATTCATGAGATTTTCTGGACTATGCTAGGTTTAAACAAACAGCAACATACACTCATTATTATTTATCAATCATGAACAACACAAGGCGTGGCATGGATTTGGAAAATGAAGGATTTGAAAATTTACCACTGTGAAGAGCAGAAGCAAGATGCAATGCTGTTTTGGTGTTGCAGCCTGATACAAATGCTTACAATGTGATGGAATGATGAAGAGAAACAGAAGAAGCTCCAAGGTTTAAGGATTCAGCAACAAGCATCCAAATCGAGCAGAAAATGGAAGAAAATGAGAGCAGAGTATTTTCTGTTATGCTTTTGGCTGCAGTCAGTTTTCTAGGGTTGTGGAATTGACAGCAAATGACCTTTATATCACTTGTTTAACATTACTAAAATAAATGCTAAGTTGATTTAGCTTAATGAAAACCAATTGCCATTTTTGCTAATTTTGGACAAAGTGGAAAATGGGGGTATGTTTGTGGTCGAGTGGGCTGGGCATAGACTGCTAGCAGACATTTGCAAAGGCTGTTTTATGTTGCTGAAGGTTGACTGTCCTTGTTGTACTCTCTTATGCTCTCATTTGCAAAACTAACAAATTGTGCACTTTTGCCAAAATTATGATGTAAGGGTGGTATGAACATGGTTTTGGAATTGGAACAAGTCACAAATGATGTGTAGAACATTTCCCAATTGGTCAATTGTTCAAAAAGTCCATAAATCAAAAAGTCAAAGTTTGGTCAAACTTTGATTTTAAATGAAAAAGGTCCAAAAATGCCATTTTGATTGGTAAGGTTTTAGGTCATGAAATTTATATTTTTGGAAAGAGGATGAAAAATGTGGTTTGTAGGAAAAAACCCCACCAAATTTGGCCTTATGGTTTGGGAGATATGGCTTGTTGAAGTTCAAAAATTGGTGAAAATGATTGGATCATATCTTGACAACCACACATGGGATTTGAGAGTTCTTGGACTTTTTGAAAATGGGAGAACAAGATCTTCAACTTTCATGTTGGGCAAAAATTCATTTGAAGCTTGTATCATGACGTAAGTTGAGGATCAAGAAGTTTCTATTTTTGGCAGTTGAAATTACAGGTCCAGTTTCTATTTTGGGAATTTTTCTGATTTGCTTCAAATTCTTCCATGATGTTGATTGCCATGACATATGAGGTTTATTGGGACATGAATAAGCTCCTTCAAACCATTTCTATCCATCAAATCCAAAGAATCAACCACAGTTGACCAACCTTGACTTTTCTAGGGTTTTGGACTTGACTGTGCACTTCTGATGAATTCCAAACCCTAGTTCCTTGAGACTTTGACTTCAAGTGATGTCCCAAGACATATGAACTCTTGATTATTGACCATGGTGCCCAAATTCCACAAGAATGGCCACCATCCACTACTTTGACTGATTGCTGACTGTTTAGGGCTTTCTGCCTGCCTGTGCATGAACTGATGACCTTTGAGCCTTCAACCCTTGACTTGAACACTTCAAATGACCCTCCAAGTCATGTGAACTTGTTGGACAAACCCTAGGGCCTTTGCTCCTTGAGAAACACCCTTGCTTGATTGGTTGATTGATCTCCTGATCAGTTTGACCTAATTCTTGCTTGCTGGCTCTTGAGGCCACTGAGGAACAATGCAAATGTTATGCAATGGGTTATGATATGCTATGACCTAATATGAAATGGTATGTACAAAGGTAGGTGCAAATTTGAGGTGCTACAGCTGCCCCTATTCAATCAGCTGGGAACCCGAACGGATGATAGCAATGGCTGTCAGACTTTCAGGGTAAACAGGGATTGAATACAAAAGAACCGCAGAAATTTGCACCGACTGGATATAATACAAGAATGCCTGTCAGGATTGGTAAGGAAACAGTCTTGAAAGAACAATCCGTCTGGAACGGAAAAGAAATCGGCCTGAATACCGAAACAGAAACGTCGACCTGGATACCAAAATAAATGGTAACACAGGGATAACCATGGCTTGAGCGCCGCAAATATATCGACCTGATCGTCGAAAACTTCTTCGGTCTGAATACCGGAAGGTTGGCCTGAGTGCCAAAGCGTGAATTGGTTTGTGTTCCAAAACACTCAACATCCTGAAGAGGGCTAGAAAAGCAGTCTTGTTAAAGGATGGACATTCGATTTCACCAGAAATACGAATCTTACTCGGCTGGGGAGGACGACTTCGACCCAAGAGCGCATGAGACATATTATTTATAGCTGTCAAAACGTAGATAATAACCTCGCATGGAAGATTATCCATAACCGGGTTGTAGGTTGTTAGATGAATAATCAACCGAAAACATCCTGAAGAGAGCAAAAGCAAACTTGTTAAAGGATGAACATCCGATTCCACAGTGAATACGAATCTTACTCTGCTGGTGATAACAATCGAAAGATTGACCAAAGAGTGCATGAGATATATCATCTATAGCCGTCAGAACGTAGATAATAACCTCGCATGGAATATTATCCATAACCGGGTTGTAGGTTGTTAGATGAATAATCGACCGAAAACATCCTGAAGAGAGCAAAAGCAAACTTGTTAAAGGATGAACATCCGATTCCACAGGGAATACGAATCTTACTCTGCTGGTGATAACAATCGAAAGATTGACCAAAGAGTGCATGAGATATATCATCTATAGCCGTCAGAACGTAGATAATAACCTCGCATGGAAGATTATCCATAACCGGGTTGTAGGTTGTTAGATGGATAAACAACCGAAAAGAAAGGCATCAGGGTACCAGGACTAGGTATGCAAAAGATGACCAATCAAAAGAGGATAAAGTTGCTTACTCGGAGCAAGTATCCAAAAAGAAGGGGAAGACCCAATGGGGACAATACTGCTTGATCAAGGCAAGTATCCAAAGGGGACAAGACTACCAATACCGCAAAGAGGGGATTGCATCTACCGGTTTGTAGGCAGAAAACCACGGAAAAGTAGCCAGTCATCATCGGGATGAGCACAAAGGGTTAACTCCAACAAGGGGATGAAAGTGGGATTTTACAACTACCAGCTAGTGGGTAGAAAACCACAAAGATAGGACTTACAGCTACCGGTTTGTAGGTAGAGGCCAAAAATTCCGCTGAGGGTGAAATGAATGAGTGCCGGTTAGTGAGCGACTATTCATTTATGCCCCAGGGAAGCACAAGAGACAGCCAATTCAGGATCGATCCAAAAAAGGCAGACTGAAACCAGACTCATCCCAATGAGGAAAGAACTCAATAGGGAAAACCCATCCCAATGTGTGTTGGGAGGGAACGGAAGCAACCGTCATCCACGAGGACGTATCTCAGTGGGGAAATGGAAGGAAAGGATAGACACTTTCTGCTTAAGGGGTTGGCTCTACATGGAGAGATCAGACACACCCATATCTGCTTGAGGAAAATCTACTGGAGAGATCTGTATTACCAAATAGCAGGAGGTAACAATCCACAGATACCCGGCAACAGCTGCAACATGAGTACCTGAATGCTATGATTATGCATGTATGCATTATGCATGATGAATGTATGATGAATGTTGACAAACAGACATGTCCAACACGCAGGTCCGGGAATCAACCGTTCGGAGAGAAAATCAAGGCCACCAGAGAGCGAAGAAAATCCACTGGGGACTGGGATATCAGGGAACAGTCATCGTCCTGCAGGGGAGAAAGACCACCAGAGGTTTCCGGAGGGATCGTAAGTCGCAACCGGAGAACAGAGTTCAACATACAGGCGTCTGCGCCACAACAACTCGTGATGAAAATCAGAGATACCGAGAAGCGACTAAATTTCTGATGAGGATACATAGGCATTGAGAAAACTCATCATGCCAACAACTCCGCTAGGGGATCCATCTGAGGGCATGACATAGTACTGGGATGTTGATCTACCAAATACTGAATCTTCAAAGAAAAACAACCATGCTGGTGGAGAGAGGAAGACTACTCTGCTGGAGAGGCGAAAGTTGAAGTCTTCAGTAAACACTCTGCTAGGGGAGCTGCCCCACAATAATGTCCGAAACAGCAAACTTGCTGGGGATGCCCCACGATAGGGCTCAAACAGCATTCTACTAGGGATGCCCCACAATAGAGCTAACAGGGATTTGGAGGAAGAATCTGTACTGCCGGGAACATGAAGGTGAACAACTTCACACAACACTGCATCGGGCAACTTCACTGAGGAGAGGCCATACGAGGCTCTGCAGGACAAAGATACAGTCATGCTCGAGATGCGATCAATTGTCTTACCTGTTGGTAATCATACCACCCTCGGGAGAGCACTGCGGGTCTCCTAAGTATCCTTCCATCATTGTGAATGTTCACTTTGTTTAAGAACAATTTTTTTTGAAAAATTTGTTTATTTTGAAAACAATGATACTTTATCAATTAAAACATGCAAAACATTTGTTGAGTTAAAACCAATCAGAGTGCAAACAATTGGCTAAAAGCTCAAATTGATGTGATGTAATGGTAGTCTGCAAAGGGCGAGACTCCATAGATCTGTACAAGTTTGAAATCGGTGATGTATATTGGAGAGGGCTACATTGAACATAATGACCTTTCCTCTACCATTCCGAATTTTCGATGTATTCGGAGCTTCAGTCGACGACGAATCGAGAATCCCTGACGGATGACAGATATAGAGCACAGTCTTTTCAAGATGCAGTTACTTGCCAAATCCCTAATTTTTGCCTAGATTGCCCCAGTGTGAGGTGATCAATCCAGCGGGATGCAAATTCTTTTTTTTTTCCAATGTCTCTAACTTTTGCCTGGATCGCCCTTTCGGGTTTTCAATCCACCGAGACGCTCCTTTTTGCCTAAGTCACCCTTTGGGGTGTTCGACTTAGCGAGTTTTTACTTTTTTTTGTTTGTTTGTAGGCGAAGTATTTCTTGACTGCATCAGAATCCACAGGACGAGTGAACTTCTTCATCCATTGTAGTAAGTGTCAGAACACTGCCTGAAGAGGCTCTTTTGACAACATATGGACGTTCATGGCTTGCAGAGTTCACTTGCCCCTAGAACCGGGCGTGAAAGACAAGACTTTCTTGAGCACAAGGTCATTTTCTCAGAACCCGAGACTTGACCTTCTTGTCGAATGCTTTCTTCACTCTCTGCTGATGTAACTGACCATGACACATGGCAGTTGATCTCTTTCTTTCGATCGGATTCACTTGGTCGTAGTGACTCTGGATCCATTCAGCATCAGTCAACTTGGGACTTTGAGGGTGTTATTTTTCTTTTATTTCTTTCTTTCTTTTTCTTTCTTTTGATTTTGATTTTGATTTTTTTTTTCTTATTTTTTTTTTTTTTTTTGATTTGGTTTTGCACCCTCCTCTTTCTTTTTCTCTTTTTTTTTCTTCTTTTTTTTTGATAATGCCCCAGTTGGCTGTTCTGCTGATTCTCGAGATGCAGCTGAGTGTGATCTTCTTTTCTTGCTTAAGAAGTCGGGAAATCTCGTCAGGAATCCCTTCAACATCATCTTCGTCCGCTTCGAATACAGGGAATTCAAAATTGGGAGATGACGTCCGATCATTATGTTCAATGGGTTTGAGAAACAACCTGCATAAAGATGTTGATATGAAAAGCTCTTTGAAAAACAAACAAGACAATCGTTATGCAGATGAAAAGATTGCTTTTATTCTTGTTTTTAGGGTTTTTTGTGATCACCAATTTCATGCAAAAGTGAAAAGGGAAAACAAATGGAAAAACAAATGTTTAACATGAATTTATTTGAATGAAAATATCATTGCACAAAATGTTGCCAACAATGCCATCACTTCTCCTTTTGGCATGGGAGAAGGGTTTTTAAACAAAGTGATTATTACAGAGACTTATGAACAACTGTAGGAAAGCCCACAGTGACCCAATTGTGATAGATCCCACCGGGGATGACAACTGTCAATATCTCTTGCATTAGCAGCTTCTGCTTTTGAACAACCCTTCTGAAGAAAAAGTCGGCGCCAGCCCAGGACTTGTTATCTTCAAACTTGATTAGCATTGGGACCTAAGTCCTCCAAGATCAGAATACCCGACCTCACGAGGTCTTGCACCTTCATCTTCAGCTGGAAACAACTATCCACGTCATGACCAGGAGCACCCGAGTGATACACACAATGCTGTTCAGGCCTATACCACCACCGAGGGTTGACAGGTATGGGAGGCGGGTCTCTGGGAGTAATCAAGTTCCGCTCTATCAGAGTGGGATACAGCTCGGCGTAGGACATGGGGATTGGATCAAAAATGATCTTCTTCCTCTCAATACTCGTACCAGCTTGATTGTCAATGGGAGGCTGGTAAGCCTGCTGCTGAGGATGACGTTGTGGAGTCTGATACTGCTGAGTTGGTCTTCTCGGCTGTTGTTGAGTTTGAGTTGCTGGAATAGTCACAGCAGCAACTTGCCGATACTGTCCTCTATTCATACTTCTCCGACGGTGCACAGCATTTGTTTCATTCTCTCCCCTTTTGGGTGCCCCAGAGTATGGCTTCTTAGAATTGGACGAGTTTGAGGAGCCAGGATCTTGTATCCTTCCTGCTTTGATGAGGCTTTCAGTTCGTTCTCCACAGACGACAACATCTGAAAAGCTACTGAACGGGCAACTTCCCAAACGATCCATGAACACTCCTTGCAAGGTCCCAATGAACATGTCAGTCAGCTCTCTCTCCAACATCGGAGGTTGCACTCTAGCGGCTAGCTCACGCCATCTCTGAGCATACTCTTTGAAACTCTCCTTGTCTTTCTGATACAAGCTCTGTAACTGAGTTCGGCTCGGCGCCATGTCCATATTATGCTTGTATTGCCTTAGGAATGCCTCACCCAGATCTTTCCAGCTTCTGACTGATTCTCGCTTCAGATCCATGTACCAATCCAAAGACGCTCCAGACAGACTGTCTTGGAAAAAGTACATCCACATCTTTTCATCGTCAGTGTAAGCAGAGATCTTCCTGAAGTAAGCCTGCACATGGGTGCGAGGACAGGAGGTACCGTTGTACTTGTCGAATGAGGGTGCCTTGAATTTGTAGGGGATCTTCAACCCTTCCACCAGACCCATGTCGGTCACATCAAACCCAAGGGAGTTCTGACATTCCATGGCTCGGATTTTCTCAGCGAGAGCATCCACTTTTCTGTCCCTCTCTTCGGTTTTCACGACATCATAGTCCTCACTGAGGAGAGTAAACGTGTCCTCTTGTTGGTTGACAAACGGAGCTGGATGACGAATCGGAGCCCGGGTAGCTCTGACATTGACCTCTGCAGCAAGAGGCTGTCCATTGATTCTTATACCCTCAAGTTCATCCCCGACGGCATAGTCATTAGTGGGAGCAGCAACATTGATAGTCTCATGAGCGGGTGCAGCAACAGGCGAAGCACGGTTGGATGTTGGAATCACAACTTCCTGTCTCTGGGCTAAGGCACGCAGCTCCTCTTGCCCTTGAACGACCCCTTGCATCATTGTCATGAACTGGGCCATGTTTGCCCTCATCTCGGCCAGCTCTGTCTGAACCTGATCCATACTTCTCTGTTGATTGAGCCTGGTTGAAAACCGGTGTGGCCTCTGATCAGCTATCCTGTCTCACAAAGGAACCGGAGTGAGAATACAACACAAGAACACCTGTTATGCAAATGATATGAGTATGATGTTAAATGATGCGTATGATGCACATGATATGCTCATTTCTCAGGCATTCAAAGAGCCTGACCCATCCTTAAAAGATGGCAACCTGCAGCAACAAGATAAGTAGATAGATACAGGGAAAAAGAGCAACAGAGAAAATCTGACATCCTTATACATACATAAGGGTAAAAGAGTCATACAACCAAGATCAGCAGAATATTCGGATAATCGGAGTACAAAGAAAAAGAATCCCATCCAACAAGCCTGGAGGTGATTCTCAACAGAAAATACAAACAAAGATACAGTCTACGGCAGACGGTCTTCTGGGATGAGGGTCTTCAGGTAATGACACTGGTCTATCAACAGTGAGCATTCTGAACAATCTGGTAGGGGAGTGATCTTCTCCTTCAATTGTCTTCTAAGTTCTAAGACTTCTCCTCCAAGATACTCCTCTGACTTCTGTCTCAACTCCATCTCCTTCTTCAACTGATTGTCTTTGTCTTTGAGTTGCTTCTCCAAGTCTCTGACTTTCTTTTGGTAGTTGACTTCTGCTCTCTGCAGTCTCAAACACTCCCTATGCTCTGCGTCCAACATGGACTCTACCTCGTCATATGATCTCTTCTTACTTCTTGCTCTGTTAGCATCCTCTCCTTGCACCTCCCTGAGTTGATGGGCCAAGTGCAGGTTATCAGCTTTAGCTTTGTACAGCTCCATCTGAGTGTCTTGCTCCTTCTCTCTCAGACGACGACTCTCCATCAAGGCTTGCTTATAGTGCTCAGCAGGCACACTATCAGCAAGTACCAAAGGTGGTTGCTCTTGCAACGGCTCCATCCTATCGTAGGGAAGCAGCAAAGTTTCCACTCTCTTCTTTACCCAATCAGTGTAATCGGGCATTGCAATGGCAAACTTCTTCCCTAAGACGGATCCATCCTTCACTCCGACATCTCTCCAGGCTTTCCCTATCTGCTCCAACTTAGCAGGGTCATCCTTCTTCTCAAAACAAAAACTCTCAGCTATCTCTGCTTCGAGCGGCCTTCTACACATGACAAACCCTAGCTGGCGAAGGGAGAGAACTGGGTTGTAGTTGATGCAACCCTTGGTCCCTATGAGTGGCACGCCCCGGAATTCACCACAGCTCATGATAACATCTTTAACATCCATCCGGTATGACTGCCACCTGATGTCGTAGGAAGTGAGCGACATGACCCTCTGAGTCCACTTCAAAGTACTCTGAGTCTCTACAAATGGTCCACCGGCTGGCAGAAGAGACAGGAACCATTTATACAGGAGAGGTAAGCAGCATCTGATGGCTCCACCCTTACCATGCCTACTGTGGATGGCATAGTAAGTATCTGCTAGGAGGGTAGGGACTGGGTTCCCTCTGATGAAAATGCTGATGGCAGCATGGTCTATGAAGTTCGGCATACTAGGAAATAGGATGATCCCATAGATCATGGCGGCTAACTGAGCGTGAAAAACTTCCCAATTCCCCTTATCTGCCTCAACTCTGGCTACCCTCAACAGGAACTTCAACGGTAGACCAACAACCTCCCCACAGGGCTTCCAATTCTTACCAACCTCCTCAACACTCAACCGGAGAGCTCTGGCAATCAATCTGAAGTCGACCTCCTTGGGGACGTCTAAGAAGGGAATCTGATGCTGAACAGGGATACTCAACAGGATGGAATACTCTTCGAGAGTAGGTGCAAGCTGGTAATCCTGGAATGTGAAGCATCTGAGCTCTGGATCATAGAACTGAAGTAGTGTCTGCAGAGGTACTGGATCCACTATCGTCTTCAACACTGTCAAGATGTCTCCATACCGCCCAACGAAACTCTTCAGGTGATCATCCTTCACAAGGCTATCTAACTCAACTAGTGGAGTCAATGGCTCACGGTGGAGACTGTACGAACAAGTCTTCCTCTTCAATTCGGGAACCGTTGCCATCTCTATCAGTAGACAAGCTCGGGAATGTACCTGAGAAATGATATGCATGCAGAGATTAGTTTTTTTTTCTCTTTTTTTTTTTCTCTTTTTTTCGATTTTTTTTTGTGTTTTTTTTTTTTTTTTTTTCAATGCGTTTCTTTTGAAAAAATAAACATGCTATGATGCACATGATGCAGACACGGCTGGCTGATTGTGCAAACTCTGATACTAGGTCGAAGCTTCAGTCGGAATCGAAACATAAATCCAACTTAAGGTCAAACTGATCACTGTTGTCTGAACACAAAGTCAACATCAGAACCAAAGTCACCAACGGTACCTGTAATGAATAACCCTTCCCCACTCACGGGTGTAGTCTAGGCCAGGGTAAAGCTGAGAGAAACGCAGCATAAATAACCTTTCGCAGAAATACTGTCATATACACACCGGAAGTATGTAACGACAGTACCCTACCAGGGTCTGAACTGCTCGTGATATCAATGTTCCGCTAAGTGGCGCCATACCACCCGCTTCCCATGAATCACTCTATTCCTAATCAACCTAGATTTTCACTCATGGTCTGGGTATTGGACCTTTTACCTCGACTGACTCCCCCCCACACAGAGAAAACAGACAGCCAGCCAGCAATGAATAATGAATATGAAACGCAAACATCAATGCACACAATCAATGCAAACAAAAAATGTACATATATACAATGAATGCAATAAAATACAACAAGCAATAAAGCAACCAAAACCCTAATCATAGAGAGCGCTAGGAGAGACTCGCTCAGGGAAGATGGACCAGCATAGGTCAACTTCTCTATAATCCCCAGCAGAGTCGCCAGCTGTCGCATCGCGCGAAAAACCGGCGGGAAAAGAAAGAAACAACAGAGCCGCCACCGTGCGTTATTTATCCCAAAAGAGGGAAAGGAAACGCTCGAAGTAAACCTAGGAAAAAAAACATGGTCTCGCGACCAAAGAGGATGGGTTCGGGAGTCGGTTATGCGAAGGGAAGGTGTTAGGCACCCTACGCATCCGTAGTACTCTACGGGATCCACGCACAAAAGGAAAGAATATGGTTGCTAAACGCTGCTCAAAACTCACACACTGGCTGAAAGAAACGCAAGAGACTGACTGAAACTGAACTCGGCAGGATGTCGCATCCTGAGCCTACTTAGTCTATCAGGCATAGACATCAGAGTCCAAGTAGTTCGGACTGGGGAAACGACACATGCTCGCTAGGATATCGTATCCTATGCATACGTATCTTCTCGGACGAGAGAAGAATCAGAGCATTCGTAGCTCGGCTGACACGCACACAAACAAACACACAAAGGCAAACGTGGAGCCCGACTGCCAATTGCTGGACTTACATCAGCATCCGAACCTAAACACACGCACACTGGAACCCAAATGCCACTCGATGGACTTACATCGGCTTCCAAGCACACAACAACAAGTTAATAGGGAGTCGGGGACTCAGCCTATAACTGTCAAACACAAACAAACAGACAGACAGCAAATGCTAAGGAGTCGCGGACTCGAGCCTAGCAAAGGTCAGACAACACACACAAAAGAAAGAAAAGGGCGCCCGGAGAGATCAGCTCAATCTCCTGCCTACATACTTCATCTGGTGTGAAGATCAGGGCGATGTAGTTCCCCTACGCAGGGACAAGGATCTAGCCTAACCAGATAACAGAGGGAGACACAACTCTAGGGAGACTACGACTCGAGCCTAGATGTTGTCATGCAAAACCAACCCTAAGTTAAGGTTTCTAGCTAGATGGCACAAGGGCCAACCTATCCTAAACAAGACTTGCACAGGAAGCAAGGGTCTCGATTGCAACTAGGGCAAGAGAAAGGGGATATCTCAATCACAACAG
The DNA here is from genome assembly GCF_024323335.1 of Lathyrus oleraceus. Classification (NCBI taxonomy): domain Eukaryota; kingdom Viridiplantae; phylum Streptophyta; class Magnoliopsida; order Fabales; family Fabaceae; genus Lathyrus; species Lathyrus oleraceus. The sequence goes on along the minus strand of NC_066580.1, from coordinate 331,219,363 downwards.
GGGTGAGAGAAAAGCAATAGATGTTAGTGGTTAGTCAAACTCGGCAAGACATCGCGTCTCGTGCCTACGTATCTCATCTGGACATGAGAATCAGAGTTGCCGTAGTTCGGCCGAACAGCTCTAAGTATGGCTCACACAAGGGTTAAGCCACACAGACTTGACTTGCACAAGAAGCGAGTCAAGCACAAACCTATTGCACAAGGGCAAGCAAAACTAAAACCTAAAGAGGCAAACAAAGCAATCACAAACACATACAGCATAAAATAAACACACCAACAAGGGGGCTCAAACATCAAAGGTTAGGCACTAGGGCTAACTGGAATGGGGTAAGTGTGCTCTTAACCTTGCCATTGAGAGGCTAAGGTGAAGCAGATGAAAGGAGATGAGGGGTGTGCCTCATTGCTTCTATCCCTGGCCTGGGAGAGCATTTTGACAAGAATGTGTGGGTTCAGAAAGGGGGAACCCTTCTACACATTTAAAACTGACTCAACTGTGCAATTGCACAAGATCTTGGGTTTTTATCTGAAGTGCGTCAACACAGTGGTGTGAGCAAGACAGAAGACACACTGAATAGTGGGGGATAGATTGCATATCCCTACCTTCCACCAATTGCCTCTTCACTTAGGAGGTCTTTGACTCTGTACAGGGACAAAGTAAACATACACAGGCATTGCCTCTTAAGGAGGACTTCAGACAGTTTGCCCGGCCAAAATAACAAACCGGGACTCCAGACTACATGAAGAAGAAATGTTTATACCTCAAAGCAAATGCTAAATAGCAAAGCAAGGCAAGTTCAGAGAACTTAAGCAACTAAAGTACCTGCAAAAGTCAAACAGATCAGTTCACAGTTCAACAGTTAAAACCAAAGGAAATGGATAAACAGTCAACCACAGAAGGTCAACTGTGCAAAGCAAGACTCAAGTTACATGAGTCACCTACAAAACAAAAGGTTAGCACAATATAGACAAACAAACATCAATCAAATTGGTATGATCTTGGAAGCACTATGCTCAACCTGAAACAGATGAACTCAACATAAGTCCAAAGGACCACTAGGGCTAGCCTAGGGTCAAAGATGAAAGAAAAAGTCAAGGCAGCAAGGAAAAGTCAACTCAAAGTCAAAGTCAACCAATTAGAAAGCAATCACAATTGGGCCCACATTCAAATCATGCATTAATAGCATTTCATGAACATTTGAAGTCAAAGTAAGGCAAATGAAAGCACACAAAAGTCAACAGAATGACTTGCATCAAAAGTCAACTCAAGCAATCTCAAAAATCATGAAATAAATCCCATTCAATCCTAACATCTAACATGGTATACATGTAAAATTTCATGGCATTTGGATGAGAGGAAGGCAGGCAATTAAAATCATGAAGTCAAACTAAATTCAAGTAAGCATGGTGAAAGTCAACAAGCATGGGTCAACTTCAAAAAATCATATCAATTTGAAAACGGAAGATAAATGAATGAGATTAACACCAATGCAAAGCTCAAAGAGTCTAGTTGTCACATATGAAATTTCATGGACATACAATATGATTTGAGAATTTCACAAAGGATTTGGCAAGGCATAGCACAAAAAGTCAACAAATGACCAAGCATGGAAGAAAATTCACAATCAAATGGAAAACAGCAAGATTAATTCCAAGAAAATTCATACATCAATTAGACATACAAGGGATCATTCATGTAAAATTTGGGATCATTTGGATGAGGGAAAGTGTGTGAACAAAATTTGTGAAAACGCATGATCATGGTATAGCATCAAATGCAACACATAACTTCCAAAAATCATAACCCTCAATCCACAAATGATAAATGCACAAACTTTATATGGGAATGAAGGTCAAGGTGTCTAGTTTCACCCTAAAAAATTTCAAAGGCATTGGATATGACATGAGCATTTCACAATTGAAATGGTGAGATGTATCATTTATGCACACATGTTGGGAAAATAATTACCAATAAAAAACCAACCAATGGAAAAATAATTAAAATTCACCATTAAATAATAAACTCAATCATGAACATCATGGAAAAAGAATCATAATTTTTTGATGAAAAATGAAGGAGAAATTAAATGTGGAAATAGGATGAAATATTGGGCAAAACATGAACAAACTAGCAAGGCATATGGTCAACACAAGTCAAAGGAATGGCAATCTTGTAATTCTGGATATCACTAATCAAAACTGCAGCGTTTTGTGCATGGGAACCAAATAATGTGATTGGTTGGATTTCAATGCAATAGTACACGACCAATGGGGCTTCATATTTTAGGGATTTCATGCACAAGTTAGGGCTTGGCAATGGCATTCATCATTAATACCAACCAAAAAATCGTGGACAAACAAACAGTAAACAAGATCATCAATAATCATGCCTCATGAAACAACACTAACGTGTACATCAACTAACACAGTCCAAGCATGCTCACGAGTTCATGTACTGGGCAGGGGAGGGTTTAAACAAGCAGCATGTACACATTCAATCATCATCATGCAATCAATTACAATGAAATCCAACAACAACACACAACAGCATGGATTTAGCAAGCATTCAAACAGCATACCACATAGCTCTCCTGGATTTTCTAGGCATGGTTTAAGATAGTAAAACAGCATAGGTAAACATCGTCTTCAAGCAAGATTCGACCATGAACAAAAGCATAGCAAAGGGTAACGGTTCATGCAATCAAAACAAACAACAGCAACCAACAAGAATCTAGAAAATGACTGAGATTTATGTGCTTGGTTGTAGCAGCAGCAGGTCAAGCTTATGTTGTTCACCCCAACAGCAAAATTCCAACAGCAAGAAAGACACAATATGGCAATGGTATTGACTCTCATACAATTAAAGCAATGGTAAACCAACACATTCAAACCTATTCATGGGAAGTTCTGGAAATGATAGGGTTTACACTGCAGTATGGTTTAGCAGCATGGTGTAGCAGCAATGGTTTCATGTGTTCATCAATCATTATCAGTTGGAATTCCAGCAAACCAACAACTAACATGGCAATGGTAATGTTCATTCAACAAACAACAACAGCATCCAACATGGCAAGGAAACATTGTCATCATTAAGCAATATCGACCAACAACCAAAACAAGCATATCAAAGGGAAGTTCTGGAAATGACAGGTTTGAAACAGCAGTAGGGCACTTGCAGCATCAATTTATCAATTGAAATCCAACAGAAGCGACTAATTATGGCCATGGTAATATTCACATAGCAAGCAACCAACAGTATGCAACAATGCTTCACATGGATCTCATGACAAATGTTCAAAGAGTTTCAAATACTGCAGCAAGGTTTTCATGTGTAGCACCAACCAACAACAAAGCAAGACATGGATCACGAGAAAATTCTGGGCATACTCATGATTCAAGCATAACAGTAGCAGGATTTAACTAGCATGGTTCATGGTAAACTTCAAACAAATTCAGCCAACATCTAAACAGAATCAAACAGCAAATACACAAACAGCATAGCATTTGTCAATGTTTACTCATCAAGCAATCAACAGCATTCATGATCTCATGGATTTTTAGGACAGATGTTATAAGATTCAAAATAACAGCAGGGTAGTAACAGCATCTTCATATTCATCATCCATGTTCCTCATCATGAACTCAATTAAAACAAGCATCAAGCAAGCAGCATGGTTGATAGCACAACAGCATTCATTTTCAAACAGCATTATCATAACAGCAGCAGGGTGTTCATGTGTATCAACCAAGTTCCTCATCAAAATTCAACCAGCTCCAACTAGCATACGGTGAAACAGATGATACTCATGCAATCACCATCCAAACAAACAAAATACAAGAACCTTAAATTTCTGGAAATGAACTTAGGATTCTCAAACCTAACAGCATTCATCTTCAAATTCAAGCATCAATCATCAACTCATGAATAACAAAACCACAATGAAACATGGCCATGAGCATTTATCAACAATCAACCCTAGCTAACAGCAAGACAACATAAGCATGAGGAATTTCTGGACAGAAATAGGGTTCAAGCATAGCAGTATGGTTTATGCAGCAACAACCAGTATGTATCATGCATTTACATGCTTTCATCATAAACAACAGCAAGGCATATTCATGAGATTTTCTGGACTATGCTAGGTTTAAACAAACAGCAACATACACTCATTATTATTTATCAATCATGAACAACACAAGGCGTGGCATGGATTTGGAAAATGAAGGATTTGAAAATTTACCACTGTGAAGAGCAGAAGCAAGATGCAATGCTGTTTTGGTGTTGCAGCCTGATACAAATGCTTACAATGTGATGGAATGATGAAGAGAAACAGAAGAAGCTCCAAGGTTTAAGGATTCAGCAACAAGCATCCAAATCGAGCAGAAAATGGAAGAAAATGAGAGCAGAGTATTTTCTGTTATGCTTTTGGCTGCAGTCAGTTTTCTAGGGTTGTGGAATTGACAGCAAATGACCTTTATATCACTTGTTTAACATTACTAAAATAAATGCTAAGTTGATTTAGCTTAATGAAAACCAATTGCCATTTTTGCTAATTTTGGACAAAGTGGAAAATGGGGGTATGTTTGTGGTCGAGTGGGCTGGGCATAGACTGCTAGCAGACATTTGCAAAGGCTGTTTTATGTTGCTGAAGGTTGACTGTCCTTGTTGTACTCTCTTATGCTCTCATTTGCAAAACTAACAAATTGTGCACTTTTGCCAAAATTATGATGTAAGGGTGGTATGAACATGGTTTTGGAATTGGAACAAGTCACAAATGATGTGTAGAACATTTCCCAATTGGTCAATTGTTCAAAAAGTCCATAAATCAAAAAGTCAAAGTTTGGTCAAACTTTGATTTTAAATGAAAAAGGTCCAAAAATGCCATTTTGATTGGTAAGGTTTTAGGTCATGAAATTTATATTTTTGGAAAGAGGATGAAAAATGTGGTTTGTAGGAAAAAACCCCACCAAATTTGGCCTTATGGTTTGGGAGATATGGCTTGTTGAAGTTCAAAAATTGGTGAAAATGATTGGATCATATCTTGACAACCACACATGGGATTTGAGAGTTCTTGGACTTTTTGAAAATGGGAGAACAATCATTTCTATCCATCAAATCCAAAGAATCAACCACAGTTGACCAACCTTGACTTTTCTAGGGTTTTGGACTTGACTGTGCACTTCTGATGAATTCCAAACCCTAGTTCCTTGAGACTTTGACTTCAAGTGATGTCCCAAGACATATGAACTCTTGATTATTGACCATGGTGCCCAAATTCCACAAGAATGGCCACCATCCACTGCTTTGACTGATTGCTGACTGTTTAGGGCTTTCTGCCTGCCTGTGCATGAACTGATGACCTTTGAGCCTTCAACCCTTGACTTGAACACTTCAAATGACCCTCCAAGTCATGTGAACTTGTTGGACAAACCCTAGGGCCTTTGCTCCTTGAGAAACACCCTTGCTTGATTGGTTGATTGATCTCCTGATCAGTTTGACCTAATTCTTGCTTGCTGGCTCTTGAGGCCACTGAGGAACAATGCAAATGTTATGCAATGGGTTATGATATGCTATGACCTAATATGAAATGGTATGTACAAAGGTAGGTGCAAATTTGAGGTGCTACACTCGGACCTTGTCAGGATCCACTTTAATTCCCTTTTGGCTTACAATAAATCCTAAAAGCTTCCCAGATCGAACCCCAAATGTGAATTTTTCAGGGTTAAGTCTCAACCTAAACTTCCTTAATCGAGCAAACAGTTTCTCCAGGTTAGTGATGTGCTCTTCTTCTGTCTGAGATTTGGCAATCATATCGTCAACACACACCTCAATCTCTTTATGAATCATATCATGAAATAGAGTCACCATAGCACGTTGGTATGTTGCCTCAACGTTCTTTAAACCAAATGGCATCACTTTGTAACAACAGGTTCCCCAAGGGGTGATGAACGTGGTTTTCTCCATGTCTTCCGGATCCATTTTAATGTGGTTATAACCAGAGAAGCCATCCATGAAGGAAAATACGAAGAACTGAGTTGTGTTATCCACCAATACATCAATGTGAGGTAATGGGAAATCATCTTTGGGACTAGCTCTATTTAGGTCTCGGTAGTCGACGCACATGTGGACTTTCCCATCTTTCTTCGGTTCCGGTACAATGTTGGCAACCCATTATGGGTACTTAGCAACTTCTAGGAAACCGACGTCAAACTGCTTTCTCACCTCTTCTCTGATCTTGAGAGCCATATCCGGCCGAGTTCTTCTTAGCTTTTGTTTGATGGTAGAGCATTCTTCTTTAAGGGGAAGCTTGTGAGTCACGATGTTAGTGTCTAACCTAGGCATATCTTGATATGACCAAGCAAACACATCTGCGTATTCGTGGAGAAGCTCTACCATTCTTGTCTTCACTGCATCTTGAAGCGCGACGCCTACCCTTACTTCTCTCTTGTCTTATTTTGTTCCCAAGTTGATAACTTCGACGTCCTCCTGGTGCGGTTAAATGACCTTCTTTTCTTGTCTGAGTAATCTGGCCAACTCTTCAGGGAGTTCACAATCTTCCCCCACTTCGTCTTCAGCTTGGTAAATTGGACAGTCAAAGTCATGCCAGACCCTAGAAGTGTCGTTATCAATGGTCTCGGTGATGTCTCTGCATGTTATGATTTATGCAGTTTATTTAGAAAGTGTGTGCATAACAATTAATGCCATTTTATTGTAATATAAAACAAAAGTAAAGGAATAAAAGTTTGAATGCAAATCTCCATTTTATTAATGATATTCAAAAAACTTCTGAAAGATAAGGGGGGCCTACAACACGCCACTATGCCTTGGGCAGAGCACAGGGTTGTGTTCAAAATAATAAAATTACTTTTGGAAAAATTGGGGGATTTCTACAACCTTCCAGTTTTTCAGTTCTTCATTGGGCGCGCCTTGTCGTATCCAGCTAGACACCCCCTCTTCGTGAGCTTCGTTATTGGTCATTGCCACCTGATTGCCAAAGATATGGCCCGCACTGGTGAACGTTTCTTCAACTGAAGGAATCTTCTCTTTGTCATGTTGGTTACCGGCTCCATTCGATGACGGGTCATACCCTAAACCAAACTTGTCCCGCTTCTCTCACACTTCCACCACCTTTCCCCAGTCGAGAGATTTCTCACTCTCCATAACGACTTTATCTCCTTGCCACAAGACCATGGATGGTCCTGATTTTGGTGTCTCCGACGTCTGTTGAACGGCCATTACATTTACCACCTCCAAGGATTGGAATGGTGTCTCGGTGATCTCGCCATCCACCTCAATATATCAGAAAGATGTCAAGTGGCTAACCAGGATATCCTCCTCTCCTCCAATCACAATCATCTTGTCATTCGTGATGAATTTTAACTTTTGATGTAAAGTGGAAGTGATAGCGTCTGCAGAGTGAATCCACGGTCTCCCAAGTAGGCAACTATATCCGGGATGAATGTCCATAACCTGGAATGTGATAGTGAAGATAGTCGGGCCTATTTTAATTAGTAGGTCAACTTCCCCTATCACTGCTCGCCTTGATCCATCAAACGCTTTCACGATCAGAGTGTTGGGTTTCATATTCATTCCTTCCATTGGTAGCTTTACCAAAGTGGTTTTTGGCATGACATTCAGCGAGGAACCAGTGTCTACTAATACCTTTGATAGTATAGTGTCTATGCATCTCAAGGAGATGTGTAGGGCTTTGTTATGGTTCTTTCCCTCGACCGGCAGTTCATCATCATTAAACCCCAAAAAAATTCCAGTGGTTACACAAGTTATCACATCGTCAAACTGTTCCACCGTTATGTCTTTTTTGATATGCGTAACGCTTAACACTTTCATCAACGAGTTTCTGTGTGCTTCTGAGCTGAGAAACAAAGATAACATGGAGATCTTTGAAGGGGTTTGATTCAATTGGTCCACCACTTTGTAATCACTCTTCTTGATTATCCTTAGAAATTACTCGGCCTCTTCACGAGTGACTGCAACTTTAGGAGACAGATGCATTTCTTGCATTTCTTGATTAGGGATGGGGATTTGGACAGGAGTAGCAATTTCCTTTCCTTTTGCTTTTGCGGAAGCATCAACAGCCCTTGGCGTGAACACTCGGCCACTGCGCGTCATTCCAGTTGGCCCCACAATTGAGGTGACGTTTGGTTCATTGATTACCAAGGGTCGGTCTTCCTGCCCTTGCTTAAAAGCTCTGGGCTGATATATCCATGGTACCGCCTTCTCATCCTCATATGCGAATGGCGCCATAAATTCTATCACCAACGGGTTTATAGGGATTTCCACATTAACCTCGTCATAAGGGATGTCCACCACTACTATTTCTTCCTCATTCCTGCTTTTGACCCGTCGCTCGATCTGTAACTCACCTTGGTCCAACATTTGTTGTATAAAATTCTTCAACCTTTTATCATTTTCTTCATCAACTAGCTCCACCGGGATTAGACCACTCTTTAGCAGCTGTGTACCTATCATGGTGATAGGAGTTTGAATTTCTTCAAATTTTCGAATCAATTCACCTTGATCACTCTCCTCAATGGCACTGACGGAACCACCTCCATGTGTTGGCATGGGATTGGCGTTCACGTTTGGGCGTCTCGGAGTGAAGGTGACAGCCTTTGCTTCAATCAAGTCTTGTACCCGATTTTGATATGCAAAAAAATTATCCAAGGTATGGTCGGGCGCTCCCATGTGAAACTCATAGCGTTAGCATCATATCTGGGTGGATATGGGAAAACAGTCGGTTTTAGTTCCCTTAACGTCAAAATTCCCTCCTTTTGCAAGTACGAGAATATTTGGCTATAAGGCACTGGTAAAGGGTCAAGTTGCCTTCTCACGGGTCTTGGCTTAAATTGCCTTGGTGGCGCGGTATTCTGTTGTTGACGATGTTGTTGATGTTGTTGTTGATATACTGGTTGTTGTTGTATTGGTTGTTGATAGGGTATGGGTACTACTGCAGCAACTTGGTCATATGAAGCCTATTGCTTCCCCTTGTAACCTATGGATATAACGTTCGTATCACCTTCTCTTTTCTTCTGGAAACCTCCATAATACTTTTCGGTGCACCGGGGGCTGCCACAACTCCTTGAATCTTTCCATCCCTTAACCCTTTTTCTATGCGATCTCTGATTGTCACTAGATGCGCAAAGTCGGACGCTGCACTACTCACCAATCTATCAAAGAATGAGTCCTTTAGTGTGTCCATAAATATTCCAGTCATTTCTTTTTTCGACAATGGTGGCTCTACCTGAGCATCCATCTCTCTCCATCATTGGGCGTATTCTTTAAATAAGTCCTTTTCCTTCATGGCCATCCCTTGTAACTGCATTCAGTCGGGCGCCATATCTAAGTTATATTTGTATTGATGGAGAAATGCGTCAGCCAAATCCTCCCAGCTTTGAATCCGCCCTTGCTCTAAGCTCATGTACCACCTTAGAGTCGCTCCACTTAAACTGTCTTGGAAACAGTGTATAAGCAGCTGGTCGTTTTCAGTATGGGCAACCATTTTCCTAAAGTACATTACCAGGTGACTTCTTGGACAAGTCTGGCCTTTGTATTTCTCAAAATCAGGAGTTTTAAATTTAGCCGAGATGACCAAATTTGATACCAAACGCATGTTCATGGCAGTGACGTCGAAGATATTATTCCCCTCTATAGCTTTGATCTTCTTTTCCAAGGTACGAAGCCTATCCACATCAAGATCTGGAAGTATTTTAGGCTTTGGTTGATCAGGCACATAGAAAGCGTCGTACGGGTCATCTCCCATTTCAGATCCATAATGAGCAGACGGATCAGAAGGCTCTGTACGATCTCCAACCCCTTTGTTTCCTACCGGTATATGAACGAGACTCTTCTTGGCGTGGATGGAACTTTCATCTTCTTAGACCAATCCTGATGTGCTATCATTCTTCCTTGCCCCAATTTCTACATCCACGAGCCTCTCTCTTTGGGCGATTGTTAGCATTGCCTCTAGCAGTTGATCCATCCTTCTTTGGATCGCGGTGATGTCTGTCCACATGGTAGCCTAATTAACTTCAACTTGCTCCAACGTCATCTTGTAGTTGCTTCGCGTCTCGTATCGGTGTTGATTAGTCAGTGTTGGTGGATAGAAGGTAAAAAGGTTGGGTAAGTTTTTTTTTTGAGTTTTCTTTTATGAAGCATGATGCATAGTGAAAATGCGAATGTTATGCGTATTTTATTTTCAGGGAATCGTTCGAGTTTTATTAGTTGTTAGCAATTCGGAGAAGCAAGAAATACTAAAATGGCAATAACGAAGTGATTTAAACATCATTCATTCAAGTACATAACATAGGGATCCAAAAGGCCCTAGTTCAAAATACATTGTCAAAGGAATAGAATATAAGACATAGGAAAATTAAACTGCAGGTTTTCTGGCTTGGAGTTCTTCTAGTTCTTCCTTGAATCTCTTCAGTAACCCTCTATAGAGCAAAATGAAACTGATTATGGCTGGAGGAGTGCTATCTTCCTTCAATTCTTCAACCGTGTCTCTTAACTTCCGTGGTAGTTCTTTAGCCGCCCAATTACAGAATCCCACCAGCCCATCGAGCTTTGCACAGAACTTATCCCTATCTCTTTGCAAGAAGTCTATGGTCTTCTTAAAGGATTCATAATCTTCAATCACATACTCTTGTTCCTTCAACCATATGGGGTTGTCTTGGTGTAATAACTCTAGCTGACTCTTTCAATAGCTGGCAGACTCTTTCACATCTCTTACTTCTCGACACTTCTCCTCCCATATTATAGGTGAAACTCTAGAGGCTTTGGTGGCTATATTTTTGAGTCGACGTTCTTGATCCGCTTCAGCCTTTGCATGACGAACACAAATGGTGAGTTCTTTTATTTGAGCCAAGTGTATCTCTTATCGTCTTGTTTTCCTTTGTGGCCAGATGCCACCAATGCTCATTGTCTTGATATTCTTTCTAGGCTTGTCGCAGTTGATCCTTAAGAGTATCTAGACAAAGGTCATCTTGTTCTAGTCCCACTTTGATCTTTTTCCTCTTATGCTCCTCTTTGTTAAACCTTTCCACATGTGCTTGAAGCTGCATCTCCTTTCTCTCAAGTTCCCACTTCATGGTGTTTTTCTCATTGACGACTTGTTGGAGTTTTAACTTCAACTCTTCATTTTCTCTTTCTAATTTTGCCATGGTGGTCTTGAGTTCATCAACCTCTTCAACAGGGATATGGGTGAGCTTAGGTTCAGGAAGAGGTATAGGTATCCGAGTGACGAATGGCATTTTGATCATCTCCATCCTTTCCTTTACCCAATGAAGATATGGTTCTTTTGTAATCCCATTAGCTCTTCCCAAATCAGCTCTCCCTTTTTGATTGACATTCTTCCAAGACTCTCTGATTCGTTGGAACAAGCTAGGATTCTCAATCCCAAAGTCAAGCAACAAGAAAGCTTCCAAATACCTTGCATCTTGAGGGCCTTCCATTGGGTACCCAAGTTGTCTTAGTGATAGAACCGGGTTAGAATTTACACATCTTTGAGTTCCAAAAAGTGGTAGATTAGGGAAATCTCCACAGTTGAATATGATGTCAATGTTGATATATTCTTTGGAATACTAAGAAATATCTTCGGATCGGAGCGACCCCAACCTCTAAGGCCAACGAGCATCTGCTTGTTCTACCCAAACACCTATCTTCGGAAGATGATCTAGAAACCACTGATATAATAAAGGAGCACAACAGGCAATCATTCCTTTCTTCTTAGTGTATATATGGCTCATGTAATAGTAAACATCAGCTAACAAGGTGGGTACTGGGTTTCCGGTGAGGAAGACACAAATAGCAGCCATGTCTATGAAACCATCCATATTTGGGAACATGATGATGCCATAGATGGCCAACGCAATAGCAGAGTAACAAGCGTCCCAACTTTCTGCTTTTAGTAGGGTATGAGCTCTTTCTAAGAGAAATCTTAGCGAAAACCCTTTGGTATTCCCTTTGACCTCTAAGTTAGCCTCTGCTTCCCTTTCGTCCATGTGAAGCGCTCTAGTAATGATCTCAAGTGGCAAAGATTCATCCACCCCTTCAAACAGTGGCTTGTTCTTCATAGGAATCCTAACAAGACGCTCGAATTCTTCCAACATTGGTGCTAGCTAGAAATCTTAAAATGTGAAAACACCTTAAAGGTAAGTCATAGAATTGGGCCAGAGTGACTAAAGTTGTATGGTCCACTCGTTGGTTGAGGATTCTTAGCATATTGCCATAGTTCTTCCCAAAATTGATTTTGTATATAGGGTGCATTTGGGAGACCAAGTCACACAATCTTCTTAGATCGGGATCCTTAAACTTGAAAGAGTAAATGTTTTTTTTGCTTGATTCCATGCTTCTTGAATTCCTGCAACTTATGGTGCTCAGATTCCTTGAAAATAAAATAATATGAATGTCATGTTATGAATAATGTTACGCATGCCACAGGTAAGTCAACATACGGGTCGTGAGAGTGGGTATCCTTGATTACTAACAAAAACCCTTTTGGAAGATGCTAAAGTTAATATGTTCCCAAAGTCATCAATCACTATTTAGGAAGGTTATTGTCATGACGAAAACCCATACGCCAATAACGTCCCTAAAAAGAGTCTCGTCTGGGTGAGGCCTTCGTATGGTCCCAAAGAGGAAAATTCCTAGTGGGTCCATTACTACGCAACTCTCGAGTCCAAGGTTCTAATAAGGTTCTCAAAGTCATAGATCAAGGTTGGGAATATTTCTATAAGGTAGTAATACGCCCAAGGGATCTAATCTGATTGGGGCTTTCGTATTAACCCAACAAGTATGAAACTTTTTAGGTTAATACTATATAACCGCCGGATATAGTGGGTTAAAAGGTCCCTAGAGTCATTGATCCATCTTGAGAATACTATCGTCGAGTAACAATATCTCAAGAGAATCTCCTCTAGGCGGGGTCTTCGTATCTTCCCAACAAGGAAGACTCCTTTTGGGCGTCCATTACGCAACCACCAACTTAAACTTATGGTTTTTCTCATACTCGGGTAGAGAGCCTATCTCACAAAGCACCACTAACAGAGAGCCCCAAATAAGACATAGCAAATAAATCACAAAACAATAATTACAACAGAAAAACAATAACAGAATAAAAATAACAAACAAACAAACAAGATTAACACACAATACAGAAACTGAACTAAGTTAGGCTTCACTCTCTTTTTCTTGGAGCTAGACCCCAGCAGAGTCGCCATCTGTCGCATCTCGAAAAATACGATTCCTCACGATGGTCGTGGAAAAAAAATAGTTCGAATAGAGTCATCACCGAACTTTATTTATTCCAATGAAGGAATAGGAAAATATCGATAAAACCTTTTAAAATATAGAATAATGGTCGTCGCAACCATATTCGGGTTCGGGAGTCGATTGTGCAAGGGGAAGGTATTAGCACCCCTCACGTCCGTTGTACTCAACGGGAACCTTTTAGTTTATTTACGATTTGAATATTAACGAATGTTGTTTGTTTTCTTCAAGTGATAAAAATATTGAAAAGAGATGGATGGAAACCTCATAAGGGGGGAAAGGGAGGTTTTTTATCAGTGTGCTCGCCAAGATCTCGCAATCTCATGCCTACGTATCCTTATGGTGCAATAAGGAAATCAGAGCATTCGTAGTTCGGGGAACTACGGTTGGTTGGTGTCTTTTACCGAACAGTTGTTTAGATCGCGTTCTAAAGGCTAAAGGTTGGCTTGTTTACTCTCGGCGGAGGCTTAAGTACTAGTTTGTTGTGCGCATTAGAAAGGATTAAACAGTTTTCTTTCTGAAAAGAGTTTTGGGTTATCGATCGCACAGGGGCGACAAGTTGAGTTAATATGTTTGATGTGTTGTATGGTTGGTTTCGATCGCACGGGGGCAAGGTCAGATATATTTGATGTGTTAAGATATTTTTGGTTAGATGACAATTATTCGGACAGTCGAGTAAGACAACTCGTATCCTAGTAGTCGGGAGAGGGAATAGAAGACTCTAGACCAATTTCTTTTTCATCTTTAACTATAAAAGAATTTGATGATAGTTAAGGTATTTTGAATGGATGACAGTTACTCGGATAGTCAAGTAAGACAACTCGTATCCTAATAGCCAGAAAAGGGAATAGAAAACTCTATACCACTTTCTTTTTCATCTTAATGATTATAAAAAAATATTTAATGATGATTAGGATGTTTTGAATGGATGATGAATACTCAGATAGTCGAGTAAGACAACTCGTATCCAAGTATTCGGGAAAGGGAATAGAAGACTCTAGACCACTTTCTTTTTCATCCTTAATTATGAAAGGATTTAATGAGGGTTAAGGTGTTTTGAATGTATGACGAATACTCAGATAGCCGAGTAAGACAATTCGTATCCTAATAATCGGGAAAAGGAATAGAAGACTTTAGATCGCTTTCTTTTTCATTTGAGAAATTATGAAAATAGGTTTATGTATGGTTGATGTATTTTAGAATAAACGACAAGTGCTCGAATGACTGAGTAAAACAACTTATATCCATGAATTTGAGAAGAGGAATTGTAGACTCAATACCATCTCCCTTTTCGTATAGTTTACTATGAAATTGAGTTGATTAATTTATTAATTTGGTTTTAAGAGAAATGACAATTGTTTGATTAACCGAGTAAGAGAACTCGTATTCAAACAATCGAGGAGAGGAGTTGAAGGCTCAAAATATCCCCCTTTTCATTTTGTCGTTATGAAAAGTAGTTTGATTTAATTATGTTTAAGCGGATAAAAATGACAATTATTTGACTAACCGAGTAAGAGAACTCGTATTCAAATAATCGAGGAGAGAAGTTGAAAGCTCAAAACCATCTCCCTTTTCATTTAGCTTATTACAAAAATAATTCAATTTAATTATGCTTAAGTGGATAGGAATGACAACTATTTGACTAACCGAGTAAGAGAACTCATATTCAAATAATCGAGGAGAGGAGTTGAAAACTCAAAACCATCCCCCTTTTCATTCCCAAATAAAATGGTATTTAATTGTGATTAAGTATTTTAATTTAATAAAAATACTCGACGTTGGATCGAGGTTTTAAATTTATGTTTACGAATGAAGTGGATTTTATTTAGTCAATCGGTCATCTAATCGATCAATTAACAATCGACTAGGTCTTATTGTAAGAGTGCCCAAGAGTAAGCTATGTGAGCTTGATGGCGATGCTAAACGCAATCGACTTACAAAGGTGTTTGAAAATGGGCTCGAGATTAAATCGAGAAATAGATGATTTATTTTTGAAATTGGTTTGAATGGTTTTAAATTGTTGAAATTGGGATAGCTTGTCACTATTGTAGCACACCATACATATGAACTCGAGAATTTGTACAAATAGATAAACACAAAAAAAATTGTGCACACAAATCTTCACAAAGAATGAGCAATTACTTAAATTATATTTAAATAACAAATGATGATAATAATAATAATAGGATTAATTAATTAACTACATAAATAGTAAATTCTATAACTGATTATAGTGATAATAAGGTTTTAATTAATAAAATTCATGTTTAGACCCAATTAGTTCAAACCAATCCTATGCTAACACCAAAAAAGGTAAAGAAACTACCAGGAAAAAAAAGATGGGCCTTGAAGGCCCTTTAAGCCCACTAGGGCGCGCGATAGCAAACGGGAAAAGGAGTGGGCCTGGCATCCAGGAAGCCCACATGGCTAATCAGTTCGGGTTATCTACAACCCTGAACCGGGTCTACCAAGGCCCTCCCCAAAATCCGGAATCTGGAGACAAAAGTTTGTATTTATCCCACAGCATTGGTATGCACAAACATTATTTCCAGCACGTCGAAAAGAGCATTCGACCGTTGGGTAGTGGGAAAGCTGGGTATTCCACTTATGACCATTAATCACAGTTTTAAAAAGGAAATGATGTGAGTCTGAAACGGGAATAAAACAACCATTATCAGTTTCATTATCTCTACAACTTCAAACCTCAAAATCTTCCTTGCACAAATCCAACACCTAAACGAAACTTACTAACGACGAACAAAAAAAACAAATCCATACAAATCCATACTACTCTGTTCAGGATTTCGAATCGAACGTGAGCGAAAATGGAGTAAGCAAGATAAACGCTAAATCAAAAAGGCTAGAAGAGAAATCTCGGATCTAAGCAAATCATGGTTGTTTAAGATAATATGAAGCATATGAGTAAAGACTTGAAGAAGAACATAACGAACTAAACCTCGAAGGAAAGAGCACGTTTTCGGCGGTCATGAGGAATGGGGCCGGATCTTGGTAAGAAGCCTTCTCTCCTTTTCCTCGCTAAATCATCTCTTCACTGCTCTAGGCTTTTCTTTTCCCTTCAGTCTGTCTTCACGTCACTCTCTCGTTCGTGCTTGGCTGAAGGATTTGAGCTCTTCAGCTTTGGTTTTCTGTTATGATTGAGGCTGAGGGTACAAATGGAACTTCACAAACATTGAAGGGAGCTGATACAAAAATTAGAAAAGGCCAGGCGGCATGTGATGCGGAAAGTAAGGCAACAAGAAAGAGTACCAGAGAGAAAAAGCCTAACAAACTTTTGGAGGACTTTACTATTTAGTGGGAGCTAGGGATCTAGTGATGGCAGGCAGGATATAGAACCTTCTCCCTTTTGGAATTATTCTTCTCTCCCCTTGGATTCTATCTTACATTTATTTTCCATACCGTAAGAAGTGGAATTGTATTCCACTATTATCTTTGTACTCATCACTTTATCATCAATATAAATTACAGAATCCTAATTTTCCATTCCTATCATACTCCCTAAATCCAAACTCTTACATTGGTGCTTTCATCCCCACTATGGCTGAAAACACGCGTATGAAGGACTCCAAACGACAATCACCTCCATGGCCGCTAACATACAGAAGCTCGAAGAGGATGCCGAGCGACGCCACTCTGAATACCTCCATCATCGAAACACAGATTTGGGTTGTTTGGAACGCGTTGAGGCTCATCTGGGTACACTCAAAATTGATTCAGCCATCTCAGGTGGGTCGAACTCACACACGACACCGCCACCATTTCAGGTTCGAAACGTGAAGCTTGATTTTCCGCGTTTTGATGGAAATGATGTGCTCCATTGGATCTTCAAAGCAGAGCAGTTCTTTGAGTTTTATTCAACACCAGATACGCAGCGTTTGACCATCGCCGCTGTTCACATGGACAAGGATGTTGTTCCCTGGTTTCAAATGCGAGCACGCGACAATCCCTTTCAGTCATGGATTGGCCTTACCAGAGCCCTGGAACTTGAATTCGGACCTTCACCTTACGATTTACCCCGCAGCCCCCTCTTCAAACTCACCCAAACAGACACTGTTAACTCCTACTACCTGCAATTCACCGCTCTTGCTAATCGATCTGAAGGGTTAAGCTCCGATGCTATTCTGGATTGTTTCATTAGCGGACTCCGACCCGAAATCAAACCTGACGTGTTGGCCCAATCCCCCCGTACCCTTTCCAGAGCCTGTGCCTTGGCCAAGTTGTTTGAAGAAAAATACCCGACCCGGCCCAAACCCTTCCAAGCAGCTCCAATAACCCGACCCCTCTCTTCTTTCCCCAATAACCAAAATCGTAACCCAACTTCAACGATAAACCAAAACCCATTACCACCTCTTCTTCCCACCCCCAACCTTAAACCCAGACCACAACTGTCGCGTACACCATCCGTCAAGAATATCTCGCCGGCAGAAATGCAGTTGCGCCGGGACAAGGGCCTTTGCTTCACTTGTGACGAGAAGTTTTCCTTCTCTCACCGTTGTCCGAATCGTCAGTACCTTCTATTGCAAGCCGATGATGAAGATATTGTAACATCCGAGGAAGGTTTGTTGGATTCTCCTGTGGACGCCACTGACGAAGAGACTCAAAACACTCAGGACCACCATCTCTCCTTCAATGCCCTTAATGGCTCCGCGGGAGTGGGGACTCTCCGATTCTTGGGTCACATTCAAGGGAAACCGGTCCAAGTTCTTATAGATAGTGGCAGCTCGGATAACTTCCTCCAACCACACATTGCAAAGTTCTTACAACTTCCTGTTGAGCATGCTTCTCAATTCAAAGTGTTGGTAGGAAACGGGCAATCCTTAGAAGTAGCTGGTTTTGTCAACAACCTTCAGGTATCAATTCAGGGTCACACAATTACATTACCTGTCTATTTACTACCCCTAACTGGTGCAGATTTGGTCCTAGGGGCACCATGGCTTGCCACACTAGGTCCTCATATCGCCGATTATCGTGCTATGTCTATTAAGTTCCACCTAGACAACACCTTTATTACTTTGCACGGTGAACAAACCAGGACTCCTTCTCAGGCCCACTATCATCACATTAAAAGATTGTCCACTACTAAATCTATTGCTGAGTGTTTTTCCCTCCACTTTATCAGTACACAGAGTGTTGTCACTCCTAATTTGGAGATACCGATGGACCTCGACCATGAATTGCGTACACTGCTCCTGAAATATAGTATGGTTTTTAACCCTCCTACTGGCCTTCCACCTAAAAGGATTCAGGACCATGCCATTCCCCTTGTTAAAGGAAGTAACCCTGTCAAGGTTAAACCGTACCGCTATGCTCATAGTCAAAAATCAATGATTGAGAAAATGGTCATGGAAATGTTACAACAGGGTATTATACAGCCAAGTTCTAGCCCATTTTCATCATCGGTATTATTGGTCAAAAAGAAGGACGGATCATGGCGATTTTGTACCGACTATAGGGCTCTAAATGCTATCACTATAAAGGACAGTTTCCCTATTCCTACCTTGGATGAATTGCTTGATGAGTTGTTCGGTGCTACTTACTTTTCCAAACTAGATTTGTTGTCCGGTTACCATCAAATCTTGGTTAGGCATGAAGATTGTCACAAGACTGCCTTTCGAACTCACCAAGGGTTGTAAGAGTGGCTCGTAATGCCCTTCGGGTTGACAAATGTGCCGGCTTCATTCCAAAGCCTTATGAATCAAGTGTTTCGCCAACAGCTTCGTAAGTCAGCGTTGGTCTTCTTTGACGATATTCTGATATATAGTCCTTCCTGGCATGCTCACTTGTGTCATTTGGAGGAGGTCTTGCAGCTTTTACAGGAACATTCCTTGTGTGCTAAACTCTCCAAGTGTTGCTTTGGCCTTACACAGATTGACTACCTCGGCCATACAGTTTCAGGGCAAGGTGTTGCAATGGATAGCTCAAAAGTGCAAGCAGTGCTTGAGTGGCCAAGACCGTCTAATCTGAAACAACTACGCGGCTTCCTTGGACTCACTGGTTATTATAGGCGCTTCATACAAGGTTACGCTTCGATTGCTCTACCTTTAACTGATCTTCTAAAGAAGGATTCATTCCTTTGGAATGACCAGGCTGCTGCGGCATTTCATAATCTGAAACGAGCATTAACAGTTGCGCCTGTTCTCAGTTTACCAGATTTTTCCAAACCCTTCATTTTGGAAACTGACGCATCCGGATCTGGCATTGGGGCAGTACTGAGTCAAGCCAAACATCCCATTGCTTTTTTCTCCAAAAAGTTGAGCCCAAGGATGCAAAAACAGAGTGCCTATGTGCAAGAGCTATATGCTATTAGTGAGGCTATTTCCAAATTTCGCCACTACCTCATCGATCATCAATTTATCATACGTACGGATCAGAAAAGTCTTAAATCTTTGACGGAACAGTCCATCCAAACTCCGGAACAACAGGCATGGCTTCATAAATTTTTGGGGTATAATTTCACTATTGCGTACAAGCCGGGAAAGGATAACATTGCAGCGGATGCCTTGTCCCGTTCCTTCATGCTATCCCTTTCCTCCATACATTCCTCTCTATTGCAACAAATAAAACAAGCGGGGATAACAAATGGTTTATATGCATCCATCTTACAGCAGTGTATTGAAGGCTCGCCACCGAAAATTGCATATTCCCATAAGAATGGGTTACTTTACTGGAAAGACAGACTCGTGATACCTGCAGCGCCTGACCTGATTAATTCTATACTTCAGGAATTTCACAGTTCCCAGTTGGGAGGCCATTCCGGCATTACTCGCACCAAAGCACGCATTACTGCTTAAATTTTTTGGTCAACTCTGCACGGAGATGTCACTACTTTCATCTCAAACTGCCTCATCTGTCAGCAAGCCAAGACTGCTAACACACTACCCTCGGGCCTGCTCCAACCACTTCCTATCCCCTCACAAATTTGGGAAGATGTGGCAATGGATTTCATTACCGGGCTTCCCCCATCGCACGGTTACACCGTCTTGCTAGTGGTCATTGATCGCCTTTCCAAATACTGTCACTTGACGCCGTTGAAGAGTGATTACTCGAGCCTCTCTGTAGCTCACGCTTTTATGCATTCAGTTGTCAAACTCCATGGTTTTCCCAAGAGTATTGTGTCGGACTGTGACAAAGTCTTTCTCAGCAAGTTTTGGCAACACCTTTTTCGATTAAGTGGCACCACTCTGAACATGAGTTCTGCCTATCATCCGCAATCGGACGGTCAATCAGAGGCACTTAACAAATGTGTAGAGTTGTACCTCCGTTGTTTCACCGCAGACAACCCACAACACTGGTTTCGGTTCTTGCCTTGGGTGGAATTCTGGTATAACACTTCATACCACACCAGCATCGGCATGACACCCTTTCGAGCAGTGTATGGCAGAGACCCCCCTCAAGTGATTAAGTATGAATTGCAGCAATCTGATCCTCCTACCTTGCAGGATTTACTCTGCGAGCGTGATGTTGTTTTAGCTCAACTGAAAGCCAATCTGGCTAAGGCTCAAAACCATATGAAAAATTTTGCTGATAAACGGCGTCGCTTCGTCGAATTTGCAGTAGGTGACAAGGTTTTAGTCAAGCTTCAACCTTACCGTCAAGTTTCTGTTGCCTTGCGCAAGAATCAAAAGCTTGGTCTTCGCTACTTTGGGCCTTTCGAAGTGTTATCGCGTGTCGGGACAGTGGCTTACAAACTAGCATTGCCTCCAACGGCAAAAATCCACCCCGTGTTTCATGTCTCTCTTCTCACACCGTGCCAGGGGCCTCACTCCACACCCTATATGCCCTTGCCATTGATTACCACAGCTCACAGTCCTCTAATCATGCCTCAACGTATTCTGCAGTCTCGCATGATCATGGTTCAGGATAGACCAGTCAGACAGGTGTTGGTTCAATGGACAGGTTTCGCCGCGGAGGATGCTACCTGGGAGGATTGGTGTCAGTTGCAGACCACATTTCCATCCCTTAACCTTGAGGACAAGGTTAGTTTCAATGGAGGGAGTAATGTTATGATTGAGGCTGAGGGTACAAATGGAACTTCACAAACATTGAAGGGAGCTGATACAAAAATTAGAAAAGGCCAGGCGGCATGTGATGCGGAAAGTAAGGCAACAAGAAAGAGTACCAGAGAGAAAAAGCCTAACAAACTTTTGGAGGACTTTACTATTTAGTGGGAGCTAGGGATCTAGTGATGGCAGGCGGGAATTAGAACCTTCTCCCTTTTGGAATTATTCTTCTCTCCCCTTGGATTTTATCTTACATTTATTTTCCGTACCGTAAGAAGTGGAATTATATTCCACTATTATCTTTGTACTCATCACTTTATCATCAATATAAATTACAGAATCCTAATTTTCCATTCCTATCATACTCCCTAAATCCAAACTCTTACATTTTCAGTGTGAAAATCAAAGCTGAGGTTTTTTTATTGAGCTTTGAGTGCAGGATTCAAGGGAGTTTCGGCAGGGTAACAATATGGTTTTTTTCGGATCCCCATTTTCAGTGGATTTCACTCGCTTTTATAGAGGGGTGATACGAGGTTTGTGTATGGTGTGAGCTGGCAAATCCAGCAAATCATTCCGTTAGGCAAATGGCTTCTTTTTGGATTTCATTGTGGCCCTCGCGTGAAGGCAATGCGTACGACTCTGTTGGTAGAAAGATTTCTCCAGATATGTGGTCCCTCTTGTTGAATCCTTTGTTGAATTATTATCGCAGTAAAACAAATACATTGTGATGTAAGTTCGGTTCTTTTTTACTGTCATGTAATATTTCATTTGTGACTGATGTGTGTCTTTAAATACTCCTTAATTCGAAACATCTGCGTCCTTCTCATTTTCCAAACCTATCTTTTTCATGCTTTTCCACGTACTCTTTTCATGTTGGCTTTGTGATTTTGTTTAACAACTGTGGAATACAAGTAGGTGATCTTACGTCCATGCATACACCCCATTTTCATATCCATATATTACTTCCACATCCCTGCCAGTGCATATTCTGCAGCAGGTTATGTGCACGTTGGTTTTGTTTTGGTTTTGTGACAGGTAAAACATGTTCTGCTGGCTGTTTTGCTTAGGTTTCAACAAGTCTATTATTCTATTATGATCCTCATTCCCACTTTGATTTCAACAGTGTTTATGCATTAGTTTTTCTTGGCGAGGTTGTAGGAATTAGTGATAGAATTGAACTATGTATTCCATTGTATTTGGATCAATGTAAAACCTGCCCTTGATCGTGATACCATAATAGATCTTGGCCCCTTCAGACTGACAGGGACTAATTGAAACCACCCTTTCTCCAATGATGGAGTTTACAGTTGCAGACTTCCCAATGCTACCTTTCCCAATCACAAGTATGGTTAAGGAGTTCGCATCCTCTTGTGTAAGGTTTCCCAAGAGTTCAAGCAACTTGGTCTGTGTAGGAGCGAATGTATTGATTCCTGACCATTCACGAACAGCTTGTTGTTGTGAAGCCATAACGTTCCACGAAATTACAGGGCAATGGTCGTTAGTTTGGAGGGATGTCCTTGACACATGCAGCTCATAATCCAAGTTCACTATGCTTCTTTCTCACAGAGCCATTTCAGATTTCTTAGGCTTTCTATGGTCGTGAACTAGATTAGTAACGTGCAACTGGCGTATGTGGTCATGATATTTGATGACAGTAGGTATGAATTCTCTGATTAGAGGTATTTCTATGGCGAATTTGTTTGAAACACTTGGAGAAATCAGGCATATGTCTATTGTGGTGAAACATGCCCTGGTTGGCTTTGCAGGTATGTAGGTTATTTGTGCGTGGTTCTGATGTGAACTAGATGCTCTGCAGTGGATTCCCTTCCGCAATGTGGTCGGTTATTCGCGGTTTCCTCTTTTGAGTTCTGCTGCGGTTTTTGAAGGAGTGTTGACGCTGCAGGGGTGATGCACACTTTATCGTGTTGGTTCACAAGGTAAGTGTAGCAATTTGCATTTTGTAATGACCTTGGACTTTGTCTTGTTTTGTATGTAGAATCTAAGACTTTGCATCATGGTCGCAACCGGGTAGGCTTTCTGCAGTAGTTAATCTCTAGGCTATTTGCATCCTTGTTTCACATTTATACGTTGCTTCTAATTTCATGACAGTGTGTATTTTGCAACAGGTATCGCTGACTTTATCGATGTAGCCTATGTCATCATAGTTTCGGCTCGGATGTGACAACTTTGCAGCCTTATTCTTCAATGTGTTGGTTCGCCTTCAACTTTTCAAGCGTAATGCCAACATTCGAAATTTCTTGCATCAAGAACCAAAAGGTTCCATGATTTCTATCAATACCAAAAAATGTTTATTTTTTACAGATCTGTTTAACCAATAACGATGGGTGCCTTCGAGTTCATTCAAAGAAGACTTTATGAAAGACAAAAGATCAACTCCAGGAGTATATTCATGTGATAGATCATCCCATGCTGAGAATCCTGGATATTATTGTTTTGATAAAACCCTCTTAGTAAAGTCCCATTAGCAATTGGTTGAGGAGAAAATGGCACTGAGCTTAAACCTTTTCCACATTGCTGATAGCAGCCATCATGAGGACATGATTATATCAGGTCCACTTATGTGATAACATGAATGGGATTAGCGTCGGTCACATTAATACTTGGTTTATTTTTCTTTTGCAATAATTGGTTTATTTTTCAATGCACAACTGCTGTCGGCTTTGTTGCCGTTGATGCATCACAGGATACTGGTGCAAATTCACGTACCGATGCGGATGGATTAACTCTGTTGGAAGCATTTGATCGCTGGTTTGCACCCCATGTCCGGGTGGTGTGATCTTCCTATCTTGGTCCTCTAGCAGGAATTTGATTCACTGCTAGTTGATCCTGGTTCGCTACATTCTTCCTTGCGGAAGGGATTTGAAATAACATTGCGCCTCCTTTCGGCGAAGATCTATTTTCTTCTTTTTGCAAGTTGTAGCTAGCATTGTACTTATTTGCGCTAATAGTTTTGTAATGACAATACGTGTAGATTCTCGTTCATCTTTGCAGTTGGTCTTGATTGTAAATGAAGCAAGTGGTTGTATTTGGTATTAGTTAACTTGAATGTGAAAATGTAATTTTGAACATGTTTTGAGAATGACTTGTATTTATGGTTTCTACCTGAATCATAATGAACCTAAGGTGGATTATGAAGGAATGAAAATAGGAATTATGGCTCTTTGAATTGTATCATGGTTAAGTTGACTTTGGTCAAAACTCATTTTTTGCATCTCTCTCATGTATAGACACGTGTAAATAAACAACCATGGCATTTTGAACGAACTGTGCTTATGTTAAATTGATTGATGGATTTGGACTTTTGTGAATCTTGTTATGAACTTGATGTTTGGAACGGCGTGGGCTTAATACGAGCTAAATGGCGAGTGGATATATTGATGGATTTGGTGAATGAATATATCTTTCAATTTGGGAAACATTAAGACTTGACGTTTGGATGAATCATTAGCATAACTCAAAGGACACAACCATAACTTGAATAAGCTCGAAGTAAAGATTTTGGTGAGAACCATGTGACATAATGAACTAGGACCTGTCTGGACCTTTATGGGTCAAGAACCAAGGGTAATGACAGTGGCACGGAGTGACTCGAATAACCTTGACCAAATAAAACTAGGCAAAGTATGAACTATGTATTTTGAAGGACCCAAATGAACTAGCTCAATATGTACTTAGGCCCAAACCAAAGGACACAATCATAGGATTGCATGAAATTTGGCCTAGTTATCAGATTAAGTCACAATGTCATGAAGGATGGAATTTAGGGTTATGGGCCTTTATGAAGGCATGGAACATGATTAGGGTTTATGAACATGATTAGGGTTTATGGACATTTTGTAAATGCTGGTGAAAGACTTTTACCCGGACAAAATTGGGGTATGACACTCTTGGCCATCCTTCATCATCGTAGCATTATACTGATATGGCATAGCTTTATCAGATGAATACGGGATTGGGCCCACTAACTGTATTACCAACGACGATACTAATCTTTGACTGTTGCTGTTACTGGAGTCATACTGGATTACCAACTTTTCAGGCTGCTTGAAAACAAGCACTATGACATTAACATCGTCATCTACATGATGAGATTGAACAATTTGAATCATGCCTTCATCCATCAGTCGTTGGATGTCCCTTTTCACAACTTCGCAACCCCTCAGGTTAACACTACAAACACCACAACCATCATGGTCGTGCTCACAGTCAGTTACCAAACAAACATCCTTATGCATCTGCACTAAGGACCTCCTGATAAAACGCACATCAAAAACTTTACACTCCTTAGGGCAACCATCCACCATACTCACAGAAGAGTTCCCATGAGCGGGCAATGGATTTGCTTTTACATTCGGCGCACCGTCCTCGAAGGACACCATACCACTTTTCATCAATTTTTGAACCTCATACTTGAGTGGGTAACAATTTTAAATATCATGTCCGGGTGCTCCTTGATGAAAAGCAAAACGGAGCTCAGGCTTATACCACCAAGGAAATGGTTCTGGAATTTGTAGCGGGTTTCTTGGGTGGATCAGGTTCTTGAGAACCAAGTATGGATAGAATTCTGCATAAGACATATGAATCGGGTCGAAAGAGACCTTCTTCCTCTCAAAATTTTGTTGATGATGATTGTTGTTGGTATTGTTGTTATTGTAGGTGTCCGTTCGTTGTTACGATTGTTGCTGTTGACGTTGTTGTTGAACTGATGTTGTTTGTTGATTAGAAAATACCGGGATAACAGAAGACACTTGATGATGATGATGTTGACGGGATGGTGGATTTGTTCTTATCTGAGGCCTCCTCTGCCTCCCACTGCTTATTGCATTTGCTTCACTGTCCTTCTTCTTACCGAAATTATTGCCATATCTCTTGCTTGTTGATGCCCTATCTCTTGACAAACGTCCCTCTCAGACTCCTTCCTCAAGCCTCATCCCCATGTTTACCATTTTGGTAAAGTCACTAGGGGCACTAGCAATCATTCGTTCATAGAAAGTGAACTTAGAGTTTTCAAGAAGATCGTTGTGATCTGGGCAGCCAATTCCCTCTTTCGTTGTGCGTACTCTTTAAATGTCTCTTTGTCCTTCTGAGACATAGACCTCAGCTGGTCTCTATCAGGCGCCATGTTCACATTGTACTTATACTGCTTGACAAAAGCATCTCCCAAGTCATTAAAAGTGTGAATGCTTACACTATCCAACCCCATATACAAACGGAGCGCAACGCCGGTCATACTATCTTGGAAGTAGTGAATAAGAAATTGATCATTATCGGTCTGAGTAGACATCTTACGAGCATACATCACAAGATGACTGAGCAGACAAGAGTTCCCCTTTTACTTTTCAAAGTAAGGAACTTTGAACTTCACTGGGATCTTGACATTGGGCACTAAACATAACTCAACAGCACTCTTCCCAAACAAATCTTTACCTCTCAGCGTCTTCAATTCCTTGCGCAACTCAAGAAACTGATCCTTCATTTCATCCATTTTCTTGTAGACATCCGGACCCTCAGACGGCTAGGAGTGATAAATGGTGCCATCTACACGAGGTAACGTATGCACAATGGGAGGTGGCACAGACATGACCAGGCTAGATGCCGGCATGAAAGCAAAGGTAAGCGCAAAGCCTTCGGGCACAAAGTTGGACGGCATTCCCCACGGGAATCTAGCAAGCATATTTGGTGCAAAATGGGCGGCAGCAGCGGGCACAATAGAGGTAGCCACCTCTGAAATGACAGTTCTCGTAGGAGGAGTTACAGGCGTTGGAGAAGATTGACTCTGAGTGGCAAGAACTGACTCCATCATGGCAGTCAGACGGGCGATCTCATCCTTCAATTCTCTGTTCTCCATGATTCTCAGATGATTGGCTCGGGTATTGTACCGGTGAGTCAGCTTGGCTGAAGTACAAAAGAAACACCAATAAGACATCTGGCGAAAACCTGCTTATGCAAATGTTGCATAAAATGTAATGCTTGATTGTTAATTTTTTTATTTTCAATGAACTCACTATATCATTTCTAAATATATATACTGCAACAATTTGATATGACTGGAAATCTATTTTTATATAAATTGGAAGGATTACACTTAGTACAATTTCAGAAACCAATATGAAAAATACAAGAGAAAAGGAGACTAGTCATCCTAAGGATCCCTAACAACAATGTCAGAAGATCTGGCTGTAGGTGCGTACTTCCTTCGAATGCGATGACTCTCGGTCTCAAAAGAGGCCTTCATCTGAGTCTTCTCGAGGACAATCTGATCAACAATCTTCTTCCTAGCAACGGAATGTTGAGGCATGTTAGAAGATGAAACCTCTGACAATCTCTGTCTCTTCGTCACTCAGTCTTCAAGTAGCTCAATAAGTGCATCTTTGTCCTTAGACTCCAACTGCAACTCTTCATGCTTTTTGCTCAAAGCACGAAAACGCTCTTCCAACATGTCCTTCTCTTGCTTCATCTTGACGAGCGCGTCTTCCAACTCCTCTACATCTTGGTTAGGGAGAGTTAATGGCTCAACCACAACCATAGATGTAACAGCCCAATTTTAGTAATTAGTTCGTATATTATTATTATATTATATTAATTAATATGGAGTGTTAATTAATTATTTAGTTGATATGAGATATAATTAAATAATTGAATTAATTAACTTGGTGTGCATAGAGAGTGGTTTAATTTATTTAAATTTAAATAAGAGATATTTAAATATTAGGTATTATTGGGCCTAGTGATTAAATTAGATGGATATAATGACTTAAGCCCAAATAGGATACTAATATAAATAGTAAGAGGTGAGGAGAGTGAGAATTAGGATTCATTTGATCATTGAAGGCAATGGAGAAAGAGGAGAGGAAAAGTAAAGAGAAGTTAGGGTTTCCATCAAATTGAAGAGATAAGGGGGGAATCCTTATTATTATGGGTTGGTATGATTGGGTCAATGAGTAGATGTATGTTTAGGTTAAAATCCCTAATTTGCATGATTTTAGAATTGTTAGGTTTTGATGATTATGCTTGATTGTGGTGATTGATTGTGTTAAAACTGCAAATTAACGTTATATAATTGGAGTATGGTGTGAGTTATAATTTTCTGAACGTTTGGCTTTTTACGGAATTGAAATCGGAGATTCGGAAGTCCTCCAACGATGAAAACCGCGGAAAATTCTGCATGCTGTCCGTCACACTCGCGGCCTGTTTTTATGTTTTATTGTCGAAATCGTTTTGGTCATAACTTTTGATCAGTAAGTCCAACTCGAGTGCCGTTCGAAGCGTTGGATAGTTGAAATAGAGGGCTATAACTTTGTTTCAGGAATAAAATAATTTTGGACATTATTTCATGGATGTTCTGGGGGTTGAAGAAGATGAAAATTATGTTGGAAAATTTAATAAACAACAATTTTTAGTAATGCCTTCGTGCACGGTTTTGATCATAACTTTTAACTCGTAAGTCCGATTTTGGTGACATTTGAAGCGTTAGAAAGCTAATGCTCATACCTAAAACATGGTATTGATTGTTAATATGTTTTAATAATATTCACATGCCACTTTATTGAGAAATATATTGGGTTATACGTTTGGTTGATGAATCGTTGCATTGTTGTAATATGATTGCGTGATAATTATGTTGTTATGTCGATGATGTTAAGATGTTGATGAGTTGTTGTTATTTGTTGATATTAATTGCATATGTGTTGGTATGTGTGCATTCATTCATAGCATGGTCGACTTCATTGTGGAAGTGGTGAAACTGTGGGTTCACATGAGCACTCATTGATCCTTAATTGGAAATAGGTAAGGTAGATGTAGCACTCATTGATCCTAATTGGAAACAGGCGAGGTAGATGTAGCACTCGTTGATCCTGAATTGGAAATAGGCGAGGTAGATGAGCACTCGTTGATCCTTAATGGAAATAGGCGAGGTAGTAGATGGTACCACATGCATAGAGTCACATGTCTTACATTGAGTCACATTAGAGTCATGTGATAGTTGAATGTTTGCATGGTTGTGATTGTGATGTGTGCATTCATTCATAGCATGGTCGACTTCATTGTGGAAGTGGTGAAACTGTGGGTTCACATGAGCACTCATTGATCCTTAATTGGAAATAGGTGAGGTAGATGTAGCACTCATTGATCCTAATTGGAAACAGGTGAGGTAGATGTAGCACTCGTTGATCCTGAATTGGAAATAGGCGAGGTAGATGAGCACTCGTTGATCCTTAATGGAAATAGGCGAGGTAGTAGATTGTACCACATGCATAGAGTCACATGTCTTGCATTGAGTCACATTAGAGTCATGTGATAATTGAATGTTTGCATGGTTGTGATTGTGATGTGTGTATGAGATATGGTAATTGAATTTGGTGATGTTTGGATACTTTACTTGGTGAAATATGTGATTATGTGATAATTGTGATTATGTGTTTATTTGAGAATATTGCATTGAATTTTAGTATTAACTTCTTGAGTGTTAATGTATGTTTGAAACATGTGAAATAAATGTTGGTTAATATTATTGACATGATTATCCAAGGTGTGATGAATTCCTTTAATTGTTGATTTAATCATTGTGCCTTATTATGCTATTTCATAATGATTTGAATTCTCACCCTTTCTGTTTGAATGTTACCTTTACATGGGTATCATGCAGATACTCCAGAGTAGTATCACTGAAGTAAGAGGACGGTAGCTCGCTCGAGATTAGCTGGAGAGTTTCCGTATTTTAGTTTGACGATTAGGTAATGAGTCAATGCTCTGGTCATGTAACACTGGGTAGATTGGTAGTATCGAACTCATATCTCATTGGAGATGCAGTATGTTATTACTTGAGTTACGTTATCTTGAGATGATTGTTGAGAGATGATCATGGTATGGGACATGGATCATTTTATGAAATACATGAATATTCTTTATTTTCCGCAGCGACCGCATATGCTTGAATATTCATGATAATTGAGATGTGTTATTTTAAATGACCAGGTGTATTGTTGGTTTTTGAAAGCTTTTAGTTTTTGAAAACATCGATGTGATGCCCTTTTGTTTATATGCGTGCTTATTTACTCTGATTATATGTTAAATATTTTGGGGTAGAAAAAGGGGTGTTACAATAGACATAGGTCTTTCGGAAGGATATGGCATCTTCAATTCCAAAGCTCTCTTCTTTAACCAAAGAGTGTATGCTTCCAAAGCTACACAATTGCACGGACCAAGCTCGGATCTTCCTTTCATATGCACATTATGCCAAGAATGCACAATCTTCTGCTTCAAATGTTGGGGATCTTTACCCTCTTGATAGAAAAGACCTTCTAACAAAGTGTTATTAGGCTTGTCTCTCAAGGGGAACCCAAGTTGACGAAGAGCCAAAGCAGGGTTGTAGTTAATTCCTCCTTGTGTACCAATGAGAGGCACATTAGAGAATTCACCACAACTATCAATAATCTCTAAACTGCTCAAAGACGGATCATACCAAACTATATCATCATTAGTGAGAGACATAAGTCTCTGACACCACCTTAGACATTGTTTGTTCTCCACAAAAGCAGGTTTCTGAGGCAAGTGCGAAATAAACCACTTGTACAGAAGAGGAATGCAACAGAAAATCGTTCCACCACCCTTAGAATTCCTTAGATGCAAAGAGAAATACATATCATCCAACAAAGTAGGCACAGGATTCCCAATCAAGAAATGTCTAATGGCGTTAACATCAACAAAACCGTCAATGTTAGGGAACAAAGCTAATTCATAGATGAGTAACACAAAGATAGCGTCAAAAGCATCCATACTATCGGCTTGAGCAAAAGAAGTAGCTTCCTTGATGAGGAAATCAGATGGCAACCCAAATAAACCTCCTTTCTTCACCTAATGAGCCTTTATCTCAAACATCTTCAAGTGAAGAGCTTCAGCAATAGTACTAGATCGGGGAATCTCCTCCAATCCACCAAAAGGCACTCTACTAGAAACAGGTATCCCCAAAAGATGAGAATATTCCTCCAAGGTAGGCACAAGCTGAAAATCTGGGAAAATGAAACAACGGTAGAGAGGATCATATAACTGCACTAGTACACTCAAGAGTCCTTCAACCACATCAACAGACAAGATGAACAAAAGCTTCCCATGACGTTGTTTGAAGTCCAAGGGATCTAATACAAAATATGCTAGCTTCTTTAACTCTTTCAAGTCGGGACATCTGAAACTGTACTTCATAATATTCCTTCGTCCACAATCCATGGTCTGAAATTTTTTGCAAATGATACCTTAGTTCCTTGAAATTTCCGTGTGATGAATGTTATGATGCGTATGAATGCATAAATGCAACATCACAAATAAGGGATCAAACACAAGGCAAAAAAAGGTCAAGGGATGAATCAAGTCATTGTCAAGATCAATCATCCATTTTGGTGGATTATGGTTTGCACCTTATCAACACCCAAGTTCCATTGATATTGACAAGATGTGATTGGATCAACCAAGAATCAAGGGTTTGTTGGAAGTCACGAGCATGGAGTCTGGGTAAGAACCATCCCAAAGGAGTGAACTAAGGATAAAACTTGTAGATCACGTTCTAAAAAGTTCCCAAAGTCTTAATTCCATCCATCAGATATTACAGGTTGAGATAACTGACTCATCGACCCATAATATTCTCAAGAGAAACTCGTCTGACTGTAGTATCGCGTAATAACTGTTATCAAGTCTACACTTGAACAGTCTCCACACTACGTCCTAAATAGGCCAAGAGGGGGTAAATGTTCTATCGTCCTCAGCTTCTCAGACTCAAATTAGAGATAGTAATGCCTAACCACAAATACTTGTGTGACATTTCCAAATCCAAAAGAGTTTCCACTAAGCAGATGGATCTCAAGCCAACTTGTTAAGGACTACTCCACACAAGTCGAACATGACTATACCATCCTCCTATCTTAATTGCACTCAAGTTCGGGTTAGAAATTATCTCACCACTAAGAGATCACCAAGCACAACAAGCAGAATATATCACACATACATATATACAAACATCACATACATACAAATATACACACAAAAAGTAGGCTAAACCCACTGGAGACTACTCCCCAGCAGAGTCGCCACTTAATTTCTGTAGCGGTAAATTCATGATCATCAAGTTATGGATAAGCTAGAGATCAAATAACAAGAGTCGCCATCGCGCTTTTATTGTTTCCAAGGGAAAAGGGAAAAAGTACGAACAAAACCCAAAAGTAAGAAGTTTTCAAATCAAAACTAATAAAATGTCAGAGATTACAGGTAAGGGGGTTGGTTACACAGAGGGAAGGTTTTAGCACCCAAAGTGTCCTAGGTACTCCTAGGGAGTCCTTTTTGTGTGCATATGTATTTGGTACAAAATGATGTTTACAAACAAATAGAATGGGGGGATGAGAAAAGAATTCATTAATTATATTTTGTGTTTGGCAAGACCTTCGGTCTTGTGCCTACGTACCAACATAAAAATGAGGGATCAAAATCTTGTAGTTCGTGATACAAATTTCAAAGTGGATGCATTGCTTTTAACAAAAATTAAGTTTGACAGGCACAAAGGCCTAAAAATGGTTTGAATGAGTTAGTTCTTTTTGGCTTTTTTAAAGTTTAAGTCAAGTATAGTTACGTTTATTTACCAATTTGATTTAAGAAAAAAAATTGAAAATGCAATTGCATAAGGCCAAAGTTTCTATCTTTTTGCAAAGTGGTCAAAGTTTAGAACAAAATAAGTTCAACCAAAGAAGATTTTGAAAAAAGGAGGGAGAGATTTTGGATTTAAAGAAATGGGGAGAAGATGAAGAGACTATCCTATGTACAAAACTAAAAGTTAAGAGTTGAAAAGATCTGACCAAATGGGTAGCAATCCAATAGACAAAAATGTCAATAGAAACCCAAAATTCCCTTGGACTTTTAGAATCAAGCAACACACAAATGCACAATTATATTATCTTGAAGAGCAAGGCATCAAATAAAGATATCCACATCCAAGCTTATCCATTCCATGATCTTCTTCAAAATAGCCCATGTAACAGATGAATTTCACAAGCCACAAGTTCAAAATAACAGCTTCACAATGATCATGTTGCAGATGAACTCAGAGGGATCTTGAATGATGTATCAGATGAAGTTTCAAATTGCAAGCAATTGGTTTCTCAATAAGATGGCATTGGCCAAGTCCTTTAGCGTAGGAATGTTGCCTAAGTTCTAAGTCCATTTGTCCAAGATCAAGTCAACAGTCCACACAATTTTTTTTTAGGGTTTTTGTTGTTATTATGTACATTAATGGTCAAAACCCACACAAACAAGCAAAGTATACACAAACAAAATATATCGCACAATATGGTCCAAGTGGACAAAGTGAAAATTGCATTAACATAAACAATTAGAAAGATATGAACAATGGCAAATGTATAAAGACAAGAATTAAATGACATTAAAGTAAATGGCTTGAAATTAAAAGTTAGTTGTTAATAGGTTAAAAGTTAGTATTGTTTTGCTTTTTCTTTTCATTCTTAAGCATTCTTTGAAGAATACTCAACCCACTTATCACAAGCATGGATCCTTGAACCAAGACATCTTCCAAAGGAAGGAAAAAAGGCCAAGTTTCCACACAATACCATGAAAGAGGGGAGACTTACAATCTCACTAACTAGATTGTTATGCCTTTTATGTCACAAATTTAGTGCTATGTTAAGCAATCGTTATTAGACTTATGTAGAAGTCATAACTATTTGAGGTCGGACAATATAATTTTGGTGTTAATGCATGTTAAAGACATAGTATTATGGACTATACTCATGAAACATACCACACACAAAAAGAATATGAAAAAGGTGTGGCCTAATCTCATCCATACTCATGTTAATTTTTTAATCAACTAGCTTTAGGACTTTGAGATATCATAGGCCAAATGAGATGAATGCATAAAGAAGGGGAATGAGATGAAGTGGGAGGGGAATAGATGAAAACTAAAATTGATCAAAGGAGGACTTTTACCAAATTAATATCATCTATTCATTTTGGGAGATGGAATGTACATTCCATCAATCCCCTAAATCCAATGATATTAATTTGACAAAGTCAAATCAACCTTGACCAAGGCCCAACAACAACAAGCAAACTCAAACAAGTCAATAGAAGTGGTCAACAAAAATAATTGGCAATTATTTAGTTAAAAATAATAAAATATTGCATTTAAATCAAATATGTTTTGTCCAATTTCTAAAATCTCATCAAAACATCAAAGAAATGGCCATGAGATTTATCATAGGTCAAACAAGGTTAAAGGACCTTGGAGAAAAAATTTCATAATTTTTGGAAATTTAAAAATATTTTTAAACAAATAAAAACAAATGCAAAATCAATTAATTCATGAAAAATATTAATAATGATCCAAAAAATAATTTTAATTCAGAATATGAAAGAGGAAATTATTTGAAATTTTTTGGTGAAACTCTCATATTTTTTGGATCAATATTAAAATTAATATGAATTAATGAAAATAAAGCAATTAAAATGAAATTCAAATAATCAGAAAAAACGTGGACCACTTGATCTCCCTCATTAATTGAGGTGGCAGATCTAGTGGCCACCAGCGTGCGTTCCATGGTAGACTTGAGTCAACGCGGCATAACCATGGTAAGTAAAAACAACGCACGAGATTAAAACAATTTAAAAGAGATCAATGGCTCTGAGCCGTGCCAACACATCACCTGCGTCCAAAGGCCGGTCATCTTCTCCGGTGACTGTGGCCGGACTGGTTCACTCATCACCATCAAAGAAAAGAAAAAAAAAGACATGATCTGAAAGAAAAAATGGCGTAGAGCACAAATCTGGCCTCAATTTTAACTAACTCCTCACATATAGAAAAATATGAGGAGTTGAATTTTGAGATATGTCAACTGAGTTGCTCCGATTTGACCTCTAAGCAACTCAATGTTCTTGCCTACATTGGTAGGACTTCAGACAACCAAAGAATCAAGGGAATTGAGCAAGATTGAGAGAGAATCGAAGAGATGAAATTTTCTAGAAAATACCTTCACCACAGGTCTGGATTCCACTATTCTTGCCTTGGCTCGTGCTTGATCTCACTCAGAATGCTTGCAGAAGTAGAATGAAATGCACAAAAGGTCTTGGATCCCTAGAGTTTTGAATCTCAAAACAGTGAGATTCAAACTCAATTTCAAGATGAAATTCTCAGGATTATCCTCTCAAATGGAAGGGTTAGGGGTCTAGGATCAAAGCTGGCGCAAATATGTGTTGAATTCTGAGCATATGGAGCTCTATTTATAGCTGGATCATGTGATATTTGCACCTTCCAAATGACTTTCCAAATTTAGCAATGGATGATGCATGGGTGCATGGGCGTGTACAGGCCCATGAGATCATTTCTTTAGGTCCACAAGTGAGTGTGAGAGAGTCTGAAATCAACTTGGATTGCAAGGCAAGTGTACATGGAAACTTGAAGTTTGATCTTTGCCAAATGATGATGCAATGTTCAAGCCATGCACAACCTATTCAATTCTTGTCCAAAATGCATGAACTTGGACTTTTTGGAAAGGCGAGATCAAGAGGAACAACTTTCATGTTCAACACTTTTACATTTGTAGCTTGTATCTTAATGAATTTTGAGGTGGAAGTTTGGAAATTTCAACATGTCAAGCCATACATCTCAATATTCCACCTTGCTTAACTTTTTATGTGAGCTCCAAATGAGAAACGTGTCTTCATCAAAATTGTAGCTATTTCAAATACCTTAAAATGATAAGAAATTTCATGTCATTTGGATTTTAAATGATAGAGTTATGCATTTTTGAAGTTTGGAAAAATCACTTGTTCAATGGTATAAGTCAAAAGTGACCTATAATGTAGCCTCATATCACATGCTCATAAAAGTTGAATTAGCTCTCACTCAAAACATAGAAGTTGAAGTATACATCTTGAATTTGATTGTGCAACTTGGAAATATTTCATATCATAAAATGATTTTCAAATTATGGTCTTGGGAAGTTGACTTTCAAATTAGGGTTTAGACAAAATGACCTATAATGTTTCAACATAGAAAATGATTTTCCAAGCAAAACTAGATATAGTTATCAACATGAAAGTTGTTTGGAATGTTATTTAGAGTAAGTTTTATCTTGGAATAATTTTAATATGGTGAAAATTGTAGGAGATAGTGTCTAGGGAGACTCAATTTTGATCAGATGAATTCATTTGGCCAACCACCATCAACCAACTTGCTAATCTTCAATTCTCTTGACTTTCTAGGCTCATGGTAGATAATATATGCATAACATGATGAATTTTGAAGTGTCCCTTGATAAGTTTGATCAATTGGTGAGATAGCTTGTTAGAGAAGTTACTCAAGATACCTAGTCAAACTAGGGTTTTCAAGGCAAATCACCCTCAAACTCATGAAGAATGCTTGACCAATATAACATGTGGAGATCATTGGGACTCATATATGATGCTTGTGACCATTCTTGAATCAATCCATGGTTGTTTTCTTTGTTCATGAGGGTCTCAAACCCTAGATGTGAACTTGATAGATCAATGGGATCATGCCCTACCTACAAAAGAGTAAAGCAAATACAAAGACATATTTTTGGTATTTTGGTTAGTGAAAAAATGATAAAATACAAGTATGATACAATCATATACTGCTTGGTGATCTCTCCCAAAACAAACCCAATGAAAAGGGGTAAGGAGGATGCCAAGGTATGATCCCAATGCTAATGCTTATGATGAAATTGCATGAGGGATCTTAAGGTCAAAATTGGGGTCTTACACTTAACATAACGCTAAATTTATGACACGAAAGGCATAACATTCTAGTTAGTGAGATTGTAAGTCTCCCCTCTTTCATGGTATTGTGTGGAAACTTGGCCTTTTTTCCTTCCTTTGGAAGATGTCTTGGCTCAAGGATCCATGCTTGTGATAAGTGGGTTGAGTGTTCTCCAAAGAATGTCTTAAAATGAAAAGCAAAAGCAAAACAATACTAACATCTAACTCATTAACAACTAACTTTTAGTTTCAAGCCATTTACTTTAATGTCATTTAATTCTAGTCTTTATTCATTTGCCATTGTTCATATCATTCTAATTGTTTATGTTAATACAATTTTCACTTTGTCCACTTGGACCATATTGTGTGATATATCTTGTTTGTGTATACTTTGCTTGTTTGTGTGGTCTTTGACGATTAATGTACATAATAATAACAAAAACCCTAAAAAACTTTTGTGTGGACTGTTGGCTTGATCTTGGACAAATGAACTTAGAACTTAGGCAACATTCATATGCTAAAGGACTTGTCCAATGCCAACTTATTGAGAAACCAAGTGCTTGCAATTTGAAACTACATCTGATACATCATTCGAGATCCCTCTGAGTTCATCTGCAACATGATCATTGTGAAGCTGTTATTTTGAACCTATGACGTGTGGAATTCATCTGCTACATGGGCTAATCTTGAAGAAGATCATGGAATGGATAAAGCTTGGATGTGGCTATATTTATTTGATGCCTTTGCTCTTCAAGATAATATAATTGTGCATTTGTGTGTTGCTTGATTCTAAATGTCCAAGGGAATTCTGGGTTTTCTATTGACATTCTTGTCTATTGGATTGCTACCCATTTTGTCAGATCTTTTCAACTCTTAACTTTTAATTTTGTGCATAGGATTAGTCCCTTCATTTTCTCCCCATTTCTTTAATTTCAAAATCTTCTTTGATTGAATTATTTTTTTCCAAACTTTGACCACTTTGCAAAAAGATAGAAACTTTGGCCTTATGCCATTGCATTTTCAAACTTCTTTTCTTAAATCAAACTTGTAAATAAACTTAACTATACTTGACTTAAACTTTCAAAAAGCCAAAAAAGAACTAACTCATTCAAACCATTTTTGGGCCTTTGTGCCTTTCAAACTTAATTTTTGTTAAAAGCAATGCATCCACTTTGAAATTTGTATCACAAACTACGAGGTTTTGATCCATCATTTTTATGTTGGTACGTAGGCACAAGACCGAAGGTCTTGCCAAACACAAATATAATTAATGAGTTCTTTTTTCATCCCCCCATTCTATTTGTTTGTAAACATCATTTTGTACCAATATGCACACAAAAAGGGCTCCCTAGGAGTACATAGGACACTTTGGGTGCTAACACCTTCCCTATGTGTTACCAACCCCCTTACCTGTAATCTCTGACATTTTATTAATTTTGATTTGAAAACTTCTTACTATTGGATTTTGTTCGTATTTTTTCCCTTTTCCCTTGGAAACAATAAAAGCGTGGTGGCGACTCTTGTTCTTTGATCTCTAGTTTATCCATAACTTGATGATCATGAATTTATCGCTATAGAAATTAAGTGGCGACTCTGCTGGGAGTAGTCTCCAGTGGGTTTAGCCTACTTTTAATGTGTATATATTTGTATTTATGTGATGTTTGTGTATATGTATGTGTGATATAATCTGCTTGTTGTGCTTGGTGATCTCTGAGTGGTGAGATAAGTTCTAACCCGAACTTGAGTGAAATTAAGATATGAAGATGGTATAGCCATGTTCGACTTGCGTGGAGTAGTCCTTAACAAGTTGGCTTGAGATCCATCTCCTCAGTGAAGACTCTTTTGGATTTGGAAATGTCACACAAGTATTTGTGGTTAGGCATTGCTATCTCTAATTTGGGTCCGAGAAGCTGAGGACCATAGAACATTTACCCCCTCTTGGCCTATTTAGGATGTAGTACGGAAATTGTTCAAGTGTAGACTTGATAACAGTTGGTACGCTATCCTACACTCAGACGAGTTTCTCTTGAGAATATTATGGGTCAATGAGTCAGTCATCTTAACCTGTAATATCCGATAGATGGAATTAAGACTCTGGGAATTTTTTAGAACATGATCTATAGGTTTTTATCCTTAGTTCACTCCTTTGGGATGGTTCTTACCCAGACTCCATGCTCGTGACTTGCAACAAACCCTTGATTCTTGGTTGATCCAATCAAGTCTTGTCAATATCAATGGAACTCGGGTGTTGATAAGGTGTAAACCATAATCCACCAAAATGGATGATTGATCTTGACAATGACTTGATTCATCCCTTGAACTTTGTTTGCCTTGTGTGTGATCCCTTATTTGTGATTGTTGCATTCATGCATTCATGCGCATCATAACATTCATCACACGAAAATTTCAAAGAACTGAGGTATTATTTGTAAATATTTTCATGCCATGGATTGTGGATGAAGGAACACTAATAAGTACAGTTTCAGATGTCCCAACTTGAAAGATATAAGGAAGCTAGCATCTTTTGTATTAGATCCCCTGGACTTCAAACAACGCCATTGGAAGCTTCTGTCTATCTTGTCTGTTGATGTGGTTGAAGGACTCTTGAGTGTATTGGTGCAGTTCTATGATCCTCTCTACCGCTATTTCAGTTTCCTAGATTTTCAGCTTGTGCCTACCTTGGAGGATGTAGTGGGGTTTTCGTTACCTTTAGGTTTATTGACTAAACCCAAATTCAACATATAATTCGAGTCACCATCGCACTTTTATTTGTCCAAAGGAAAGGCTAAAAAGCGAACAAAAGCCAAGTAAGAAGTTTTTCAAATCAAAAACTAATAAAAATGTCAGAGATCTAGGTAAGGGGGTTGATTATGAAATGGGAAGGTTCTACGCACCCAAAACATCCTTAGTACTCTAAGGGAACCCTTTTTGCAAATATGTGTTATAGGTTGGTATTTGTGAAAAGATTTGTTCAAAAAGATTGGAGGGATGAGAAGAGAATAGGTTATATTTACAAGTTTTGTTGTTTGAATGGATAAACCCATTGCCTACGTACCATCACAAAGGAGGATCAAAACCTCGTACTTCGGGGTAAAAATCTCAAAGATTGGTGAATTGATTTGATCAAAAGCCTTAAGGTCTTTTGTTATCAAAAGGCAGAAAACTCAACCTAAACCAACAATCCACCATGTGAGGAAGGCTTCAACATGCT
Source organism: Lathyrus oleraceus (assembly GCF_024323335.1). Classification (NCBI taxonomy): domain Eukaryota; kingdom Viridiplantae; phylum Streptophyta; class Magnoliopsida; order Fabales; family Fabaceae; genus Lathyrus; species Lathyrus oleraceus. The sequence continues at coordinate 331,179,055 of NC_066580.1, read as the reverse complement.
AGTGAGGGGTTAACCCTATAATAAGCATGGAAGACTTATAATCCAATCACTAAGGATGAGGTGAGATTTACATCAACCACTATGATACCTCAAACCTATGAGTAATGTTTTTGAAAGGGTTTAACAAGTGGTCATTGGAACCACAAAACAACTTGAAATGAGTTATATTTACAAGTTAAAGTTATTTACAAAATGAAGTCAAAGTTGGATTAAAGTTTATTCACAATGAGTCTTTATGAAAAGAATTTTGAAAAGTCAAAGGCTTAAGGCCTAGGTTTATAATTTGAAACAAATTCAAAGTTTTGAAAATAAATTTTTGGCTTGGTTAGAGTGGGGAGGAGAAGAGAAGGGTTATTCCTAAAGCATGCAAAGATAAGAGGGGAAAGATAAAACCCTTGGAGTTCCTTTTCTTGAATTCATAGAGATGACTCAAGATGCTCCTTTCCTTTGGACTTAGCAAACAAACAAGCAATCAATAATTTGAAATCAAGCTCCTAGGATCTCCATTTGACTTGGCTCTTAACTTTGCTACTCATGACAATGGTCCTCTTTTCACAATCTCAAGGTTGGATCCCTATCACATAAAAGCAAACATCAAAAAGTTCACAACACAATAAAGGGAATGGATAATGAATAAGTTTGGAAGAGAAGTCCTTTGAGATCAACTTTGAATTTTAGCATTCTAAAGGCATGAGGCCTAGTTGCTCTGCAACAAATTTGTTTGCATTCTAAAGGTATGAGGCCTAGTTGCTCTTTAACTCCTTTAAGCATAGGTAAGTCCTAATTCTAAATCCTTTCTCCTTTTGCATTTGGGTTCAAATCAAACAAACAGAAAACAACACAAGATAACAATATATTTATATACAATAATGGGCTCAAATAAGCAAAAGAAAAATGACGTAAACATAAAATATGGGCTCAAGTGAGGAAAGTGAAAATCAATATGAATAATGAGCAAGAAATAAATGACATTAAAAGTAAATGGCAAGAAATTAAATGCTCAAATTAAAGTTAGTAGTTAGTAAAGTTATGTTAGCTTGTCATAAGACAATGTAGCGCTATGTTAAGAAATCATAAATTGACTAATGTAGTAGTCACACCTATCTGAGGCCGGTCAATAAGAATATTGGCAAAGAACACAAGATAAAGATCATGACTATTAATCCAAGCTCCATCAACTTGCCATGCCAAACAAAAGGGGAAGGGCCTTGTATTGACTTTAGGTTATTTGCTTGACCAAGAAGCAACCTATCTTGGACACAAAACAACTCACTTGATCATGGATCAAGCTGAGTTTGGTTTGGATCAAAGAAGGTTAAACTTCTCCTTTCTCAAGACCAACCATAGGACTTTAACTCATTGACCATTGATGAAAAGAAAGGGATGAAGATGAAAGGGGGGGAAAAAAAGAAGACCACAACCAAATCCAATTGATCAAATGTGGATCAAATCAACATCAATCCATACCAAATAGAAAAGAAATGAAGATAACAAGTCAAAGAGTCAATGGTATTTTTTTTTTGTATTTTTTGAATTCAAATAAAACACAAATAAAAAAATAAACAAATAAGGTCAAACCTCAAATTCAATTCTAAACAACTTCAATGAGTCCAAGTAAATTCTCATAGGTTCAACATAGTCAAACAAGCTTTGACTAATTTTCTCAATTTTTTTTGAAACCATAAGGTATTAAAAATCAATTAAAAACAATTAAAAATAGCATAATATGAATTAAAATCTCAAATAATCTCAAATCAACTAAGAAATTTATGAGACCATTTATCATTGTCTTATCATGATCCATAAATGCTATGAAAGTATTTTTGGATTTTTTAAAAGTCAGAAAGTATTTTAAAATGAATTAAAACTATTAAAAATCAAATAATCCATAAAAAATATCAAGTGAAATCACAAAAATAATTAAAAATTAAAATATGAAACTAGATTTTTCAAGAAATTTTTTGGAGTTGGTCTCATATTTTTATGACTTCAAATAATTTTTTTATGAATTTTTGAAAATAAAAGGAATTAACAGAAAATAAAATGAAAATGAAATAAATAGAAAAAAGCACGGCCACGTGATGGATTCATTAATTGACGTGGCGCTTATGGATGGTTCAGATCTGATGGCGCATGGTACATCCAAGTCAATCGCGTTACACAAGGCATTAAATGAAGTATTCCAAATGAATAAACAAGATTAAAACGTGGCAACTAGATCCAATGGCTACAAGAGCGCACACGTGGTGACGGTGGTGGAAACCACCATCTTCTCCAGCCAGACAACCAGTTCCAGCCACTAGTTGCAGAAGTAAAAGTTTTAATGAAAATGGAAAACAAGGACATGGAAATGAAGCTCGTGTGATGGAGATCATCACTGTACCATTGGATCTTCCTCACTCTTCCTATATTGAGAGAAACGTGAAGAAGAAGATCCTGGTGTTCAAACTGTAAGCTCAAGAAATGATGAATTGAAAGCACCAATGGCTTGCCTCAAGTGTGAGGACTTCAGAAAACCACACAAACACAAGAATGCTACATAGAATTAAGAGTTCTAGATCCAAAAAATTTGAATGTATACCTCTGAATTGAAGCACTTCTGGCCACAAATCCTCCAAATTCCTTGCTCCTCTTTGATCTATGGATGTGGTAGAAGTGAAAGGCTAAGGAATTAGGCTTTAAAGCTTAGCTAATGATGCTGAATTTCAAGCTGGAAAGTGAGAACAATTTTTGAACAATTCCTTTGTTATGGCTATGGTTTCAATGCTGCAGTGATTCAGATCTCCAAAAGGTTGCCAAATGAATGAGAGGAAGTGGTTATTTATAGCTGAAGGTATCAGATCACATGCTTCTTTCATGTGTATGGCAATTTGAATTTTGCTTGAATGGGCATGTGCAAGCGCGTGGAAGGCCCAATGAGGGCTGCAAAAACATGCTAAGATCAAGTGAAAAGCAAATGGACTTGTACATTGGATGGAAACAGCTTGCACATTCAAGTTTCATCATAAAATACCAAAATGCATATATATGAAAAGAATTTAGAAACTCACAAATGTAATGTGAGTAATGGTTGGAAAGCTCTTGAAATAAGGAACAAAAGTCATGTTGGGCAAAAATTCATTTGGCATGTGCAAATTGATGAAAATTGGCTGTGAAAATCTAAGTACAAAACATATTCAAAACACTTCGAAAAATTTCACTAAAAGCCAACTTAATCAAACCCCTCTGTTTGCATGATGCAAGCTTCAAATGGAAAAACCTCCAACACCAAAGTTGTAGATCTTTTCAAGATGATCAATTTAGACTGCATCATTTGGATTTTCTATGACAAAGTTATGGGTATTTGAAGTTGGGTCCAAGATGACCTATAATGTTTTGTATTATCACATGTATTTCGTTTAGGATTATGAAATTTTGTCTAACATAACATTTGAAGTAGACATCTCAAGCTTTCCAATGCATTTTGTATCACCTCAAAATCATAAAAATATATGCCCTTGGTAAGTTGACCCAAAATTAGGGTTTTAGTCAAAATAACCTATAATGTTTTGAAATGAATTATGACCTTCCATGTGTCAAATGGATTTTTTATGAACATGAAAGTTGTTCATATGGTTCTTAGGAACATTTGTGCTCTTGGGGTCATCTTCATTTGACAAACACATCAAAAGTTATATCTCAGTGATCCTCAGTTTAGTCAGATGACTTGACTGATCAACTTTTCAAGGCCAAACTTCCAATCTTGATGAATAAATGATTGAGGGGCCTCAAGTAGGCTCATATATGCATAAAATGATGAATGAAAGAAATTCCCTTGATTAAATTTGATCATAGGTTGAGATTGCTTCATGGGTAAGGCACAGTCAAAGCATAATGAAATTAGGGTTTCATTGGTAAACAATCCTCAAGCCCTTTGGGTTATCTTGATCAAATTGGCAAATTGAGATACTTGGGAGACATATATAATGATTAGGATATTTGTGGACCATTTTCATGCTTTGTTCTCATCTTCATCTAGCCAATTCATTGGGCTTAGAAGCCTCCTAGGAGCATTGGAGCACATGATCACTTGAGCTTCAAAACAAAAAGAGTTAGTGACATATTTTTGTGCTTTTGGTTAGTAATCAAAATAGGAAAAGCAATAATATACAATACAAGCTTGCTTGGTGGTCTCAAAACACTCAAACAAGTCCCAACCCTAGGGTTAAGGAGCCAAACATGCTATGATCCTTGAGGCAATGCACTTGTGCAATAACATGATGCCATGAGGGATCTTAGGGTGAAAATTAGGGTCTTACAGATGCCCCTATTTAAGGTCATTCTAGCCGGAGATATGAAGGTTAAAATCTTCGTCTCGACGAGATAAAATGAGCTTAAATAATAACAAAGAGATGAATTTTGGTCCCTAAGAGACCTCATGATGCAAATGTATGCATGCAAAATAAAATCTTCATGGTGAATACTTGCCACAAAGGAAAAGAAATCGGAAGAAACTGAAAATCCATAGGAGTAACACACTCACTAAGAAGACAAAGACTCTAGGGGAAATAAGGTAAAAAATACGTGAGCAGGTCACGACTTGAAGACTTGCTGGGAGACACGAAGGGTTCCACGAAAATAAATCGATGGAAAAACTCGAGTTGATGCAAAGATACATGTATTGGAGAATATGCCAATACAACAAAACTATCCACAAAGGATACAATGGATAACAAAATCCAGACTCAGATGGGAACATCCAAAAAGGACTCAACTGAGGAAGAAACAACGAGATATTACTGGTTACTGGGTAATAAACTCAAAGAGAGAGACATGTCATCAAAACACCGGTTACTGGGTGAGAAAACAACACGCTCAGAGAGAAAGAGTATCTAAGACCGTTATAAGGGTGAAAGATATCAATCATCCGAAACATCTGAGGAGGACCCGAAAGGCACATCTCAACTCAGGAAAATCTGACTCCACAGGGGACAAAAGTCATAATAAGGAGCAGAAGGAAGGAACACCAGGGATACCGGTTACTGGGCATATAATAGGTGACCAACCAGACGTGAATTGGGAACATATCCAAGACACTCATCATCCGAAAGGAGGGCTAAAAAAGCAAACTCGACTTACAGGATGGGCATTTGATTCCACAAGGAAATACGAATCTTACTCGACTGGGGAAGATAAAGACTTTGACTGAAGAGCGCATGAGATATATTATCTACTGCCATAGGTAACATACTCTCATGGAAGATTATCCACAATCGATTACTGGGTTAATAAAGGATAAATCGACCGAAAAGAAAGGACATCGGGATACCGGTTACTGGGTATAAAATGATGACCAATCAGGAGGAGAAACAATCACTACCAAACTACGGTAAATGAAAGATGACTCGCTAGGGATAAATTGCCTGACAAAAGCAATTATCCAAGAGATATATCACTCGTTACTGGGTGGTATACTCAAAAGTGAAGGAATATCGATACCGGTTACTGGGTAAAGATAACCAACAAAGAGGGGATTACATCTACCGGTTACTAGGTAGAAAACCATAGAAATAGGACTTACACCTACCGGTTACTGGGTAGAAGGCCACAAAATCCGCTGGGGAAAGGATGAACTATTATTGGTTAATGAGCAATTGAACAACTGAACCACAGGGAATTGCAGGGGATAACAAGAAAGGAAATCAATCTAGGAACAAACTAGAAAGACACAATCAAACAAGACTCAACCCGATGAGGATATAACTCAGGGGAGTAATTCCATCCCGATACATAACTGGGGAGGAAATTGAAACAATAATCATCCACGAGGACATAACTCAATGGGGAAGAAGGAAGAAAAGATGGATGCTTTCTGCCTATGGGGCTGACTCTATATGGAGAGATCAGACACAAACATCTGCTTGGGAAAGGACATTTCTATAATAGCAGGGGATAACAAGCAAAAACATATGGCAAAGAATGCAATCATGAATATCTGAATGCTATGGTTATGCATGTATACGCACGATTTATGTATGATTAATGCTGACAAATAGACATATCTAACACAAACAAGTCCAAGAACCATGGATGAACACTCGGCAAACGTCTCAACAAGAAGGGCGAAGCCTACGAGAGAACTCAGCTTAGGAACAACCCGAGAAGGATGAAAATTAATCCTCGGGGATATCAAACCTTATCCCAAAGCTACACTCACTGAGGATACAAAGAAGATGTATTCAGGAGCAGCGAAAGAAGATGATCAAACAGAGAACTCAACTCTGGTGGGGTTTATTTTTGAAACAAAGGTAAATAAGGGAAAACTTTATCCATAGCTGTGTAAGACCCCAATTTTGACCCTAAGATTCCTCATGGCATCATAACATTGCATTGCATTTGCCTCAAGGATCATAGAATCTTGGCTCCTTACCTTTGGGTGGGAACTTTTGAGATTTGGTTTGAAATCACCAAGCATGATTAAATTGTATATTATTGCTTTTCTTATTTTGTTTACTAACCAAAAGCACAAAAATATGTCACTAACATCTTTTGTTTGTAGCTTGAGCAGTCACAAGGTCCAAAGCTTATAGGAGATCATATGTACATTGATAGGGCCAATTGAAGATGAAAGCAAGCATGGCAATGGTTCCCAAAGCTCTCATCCTTCAAATATGCCTCCCAAGCATCTCAATTCATCATTTTGACTAAAGCAAATCAAAGGGTTTGAGGCTTGTTTCCCAAGGAAACCCTAATTCATCTATTCATCAACCATGCCTTGCTCATGAAGCAACCTCAACCCATGATCAAATGCAATAAAGGGAAGTTCTTTCATTCATCATTTCATGCATATTTTAACTTATTTGAGTGTCCTCAATCATCAATTCATCAAGATACGAGGTTTGGACTTGAGAAGTTGATCAGTCAATTCATCTAACTATTTTGGAAGTACACTGAGACCTAACGTTTGATGTGTTTGTCAAATGGAGATGACCCCAAGATCAAAAATGTTCTTAAGAACCATATGAACAACTTTCATGTTCATCCAAAATTTATTTGAATCTTTGAAGGTCATCATCCATTCCAAGACATTATAGGTCATTTTGACTGAAACCCTAATTTCGGGTCAACTTCCCAAGGACATAACTCCTTCATTTTTCATGATTTTGAGGTGGGATCAAATTCATTAGAAAGCTTAAGATGTCTACTTCAAATGTTATGTTGATACAAATTTCAAAATCCTAAAATAAATACATGTGATAATGCAAAACATTATAGATCACTTTGGACCAAAGGCATTGAAATGTGAAAAAGTCCAACTTCAAGTGCCCATAACTTCTTCATAAAAAAACCAAATGATGCAAAATGTAAGTCCAAATTAATTGTCTTGAAAATATATACAACTTTTGTGCTTAAGATTTTGTCATTTGGAGCTTGCATCATTGAAACAGAAGGGCTTGAACTTCGGCCATTTTTGAAAATCTCACATGTACATGTTTTGCACCCTACACTTCATGACCACTTTTCATCAATTTCTAAGTTTCAAATGGAGTTTTGATCAAAATAAAAAATGATCATCATGAAAAAAGCTTTCCAACCATTACTCATGAGGTGGTGTTTCAAGTTTGGACATAGCATTTTCGAAAACATGAACATATTGGTACATTTTTTGAAATCAATAAAATTTGCATTGCATGAGCCATTACTACATAATATGCACGTCCAGTTTGTACATGCTGACGTTTAGCTTCCAAATCCAAGTGGAATTGGGCCCTCCATGCGCCTGTATAGGCCCATGCATGGAGGCCCTTTCCATTCATGCAAGCATTTTGGTCATGCATTTTAGCCATGCTTCTCCTATAAATACAATGCTCATGCCTCTCATTTTAGCAACCTGAAGGCGCCCTAAATGCTGTGCAATTGAATCCTCACCCTCACTCCAAAGGAACTCACTAATTTTTTCTCTCAATTTTTAGATCTAAAATTCAATTGCATCGATTGTTTTCTTAGATCTAAAGTTCCTTAGCCTTCTTACCTTTGATCTAAAGAACAAACTGCAAGCATCCATAGCAAGGAACTGTGCTCTCAAACTCTGCAAATCAGAGGTTTACTTCACATTTTAATTTCTTTGAATCTGCTCATATACTGTTTGTTTCTTGTTGTTGTTGTGTGATCTGAAGTCCTCTGCATAGAGGCAACATTTTTGAGTTTCGAATTTCCAAAATCTAGCAAGTTCAGTTAAACACCATAGAAATTCCATCTCTGATTTCTCTCAATGTAGAAACCTAGAGTGGATTTGGTTGGTACAGGGGTGATGTACATCACCCCAGCTTTCGACTGGTACCTAGATCGTGGCATTTGGTTAACATTTGTTTCTCTGTAAATTTTGCCCTCGCCTGAAGCTGGCCAGAGAAGACGGTGGCGCTGGTCACCGTCTGGCCTCCAGATTGAATCTAAGCCTTCCATTTTTTTTTCCAGATTTAATCCAGTCCCTTCATTGTTATGACTTATTTAAAGGCCCTGTGCGTTTCAGTTGACTAGAGAGCAGGGTGAATGCGCACTTCCTGGCCACGTGATGATCCACGTCAATTAATGAGGTCTCATCTGACGGTCCATGCATTTTCATATTTTTTTAATTATGATTTTATTTTCTTTTATATCTTTTAATTCCATTTCATTTCGAAAATTCATATCTTCTTCGTTATTGGTCCAAAAAATATGAGACCAATTGCATTTTTCTCCTTTTAATTTCTAGTTTCTAAAAATGATTTTTAATATTTTTTATTTTATCAATTGATATTTTTAGGAATTTTCTCTTTTTTGCTTATTCTTAATTCATTTTAAATAGTTTTTGATATTCAAAAAATACAAAAATATTTTTCCAACCTCTTTGAATGATGATAGATCTATGAATAATATTCTCATCAGTTTATTAATTGATTTGAGATTTATTTGAGATTTTAATTCAATTAGGTTATTTTTATGCATTTTTAATTAATTAAAAATAGTTTCTGACTTTTAAAAATGCTGAAATTTTTTGTCAAACTTTGTTTGACCTTGTTAAACTTGGGATGATTCACTTGGACTTTTTAAAGTTGATTTGAAGTGAGTTTGAAGTTTGACCTTTCTTTATTATTTTAATTCAAGTTTTATTTTAATATTGAAAAATACCAAAAATATTTTATTTGTTTCTTGACTTCTAATCTTCATTTTGCTTCTGTTTACCATTGTTTGACCTTGATCTTCTTTATCTTTGGTCAATGCTTGTTGATTATTTCTTTCCATTTCCATTAATGGACTTTAATATTCTTCTTCTTCTTCTTCTTCTTCTTCTTTTTTCTTTTTTTGATCAATGAGTTAAATATTGGTGGTTAGCCTTGATACATGGGAGGTTTAACCTTCATTGATTCAAATCTAATTCATCTTGATCATAGATCAAGTGAATGGCTTTGCATTAAGGATAGGTTGCTTCCTAATCAAGCAAAGAACCTAAATCAATACAAGATCATTTCTCATCTTCTTTTTGGCATGGTAAGTTGTAGGAGTTTGATTCACTAATTAAAATCTTTAACTTGTGTTATTGCCTACATTATTATTGACCGGCCTCAGATAGTTGTGACTTCTACATAAGTCCAATTACGATTGCTTAACATAGCGCTAAATTGCCTTATGGCACACTAACTCTAACACTAACCATTAACCATTAACATATAATTCTTTCTCTTTACATTTATGCAATTTACTATTCTTGTACATATTATTCATTTGCTTTTGCCCTTTGCTCATTTAAGCACATGTTTATCTTAATGCAATTTGCCTTTTGCTCACTTGAGCACATAATTGTGTATATATTATTGTGCTTGTGTTTTGTTTTGATTGTTGTGGACTAAAAATGCAAAAAAACGGACAAATGGACTTAGATTCTAGGACATTCTTGATGTTGAAGATGGATTAGAAGGACCAAATTTCTAAACTCACTCTTGTCCATTCTTGATTTACTTCATGGAACCTTTTTATGTGTGTTCTTTTGTGCTAGGGGAATCCTATTTGAGCCAAAAATGAAGAACCATTGTCATGTGCTTCAAAGTGAGAGATACAAGAGCTATTGGGGATCTTCTAAGAGCTTGCTTGATTAATTTGATTGCTTGAGCTTACACTTATTTGCTTGCTTATTCCAAAGGATGGGAGCTACTTGGATCATCAATATGATCTCAAGAGAAGAACTCAATTTGTGGTTTTGTTTCTTATCCTTCATCTCTTGTATGATTAGGATCTTAGCCATTATTCTTCTTCCCTCCACTCTAACCCAAGCCAAAACTTTTGTGCAAACATTTAACACTTGTTTTCAAACATTAGAAACCTAAGCATTATGCTTTTGATTTTCAAAATTTCTTTTCATAACACTTATTTTGAATTGAATCTTTAAGTCAACTTTGACCATATTTTGTAAATACTTTTCATTGGTAAATATAACTCATTCAAATACTTTTGTGGTTTCAATGTCACTTTCTTATCAAAAACTTGTCATAACCTTTGAGGTAGATGTAATACTCACATATATCCTTAGTGATGGACAATGAGTCTTCCATGCTTATTATAGGGTTAACCCCTCACTAGCATGTTGAAGCTATCCTCACATGGGGGATTTGTGGCTTTAGGTTGAGTTTTCTCCCTTGGATAACAAAAGACCTTAAGGCTTTTGGACCAATCAATTCACCAACCTGTTTTGAGATTTTTACCCCGAACTACGAGGTTTTGATCCTAATCTTTTTTAAGATGGTACGTAGGCAATGGGTTTATCCATCCAAACACAAAATTGTAAATAACTTGTATATTCTTCCCTCATCTCTTCAATCATGTTCGCACAAATAAAATTTTCACAAAATACCAACCTTACAACAAGTGTGAAAAGGGCTCCCTAGGAGTACCTAGGATGTTTTGGGTGCTTAAAACCTTCCCATTTCATAACCAACCCCCTTACCCCGATCTCTGACATTTTTACTAGTTTTTGATTCGATAAAACTTTTAGGTTTTTGTTCGCTTTCTAACCATTCCTTTGGATAAATAGAAGTGCAGTGGCGACTCGACTTGTATGGTTTACCTTGGATTTAGTCAATATGTCTAATGGTAACGAATACCCCGCTACAGAAAAGTGGCGACTCTGCTGGGGATCATTTGCCTAGTGGGTTTTGCCTACTTTTCACATTTATGTTGTATTGTATTGTATATTGTTTTGTGACATTTTTTTTTGCAATTTGGGATTACTGTATTGTATGTAATAATTGAATTGTTTGAATATTAATTCCTTGTATGCTTGGTAATCTTTGTGAGATGAGTTCTATACCTGAACTGGAGTGCACTTAGGATAGGAGAATGGCATAGTCTTGTTGACTTGTGTGGAGTTATTCCTTAGCAAGTTGACTTGCAAGCCCATTCACTTGGTGGAGGTCATGTTGGGATCAATAATGTCACACGAATAGTCGTGGTTAGGCATTACTCTTTCCAATGTAGACCTTAGAAGCCAAGGACCTTAGTTTACCAAGCCCATCTTGGCCTATTTTTTAGGATGTAGTGCGAAAGTCGTTCAAGTGTAAGATTTGATACGATTGTTATGTGATACTACACTCATAAGAGTCTCTCTTGAGAATATTTTTGGAATACGAGTAGTCGTTTATCCGATAATATCCGAAAGATGGGATGATGAATATGGGAACCTCTTGTAGAACATGTTTGGCAGGTTTAACCCTAGTAGACTCCCTTTGGGTGGTTCTTAACCGAGACTCCATGCCCGTGACTTGCAACAAACCCTTGATTCATGGTTGATCCGTTCTTGTATCCTTAATATCAATGGAACTTGGGTGTTGATAAGTTGTAAACCATAATCCACCAAAATGGATGATTGATATTAAGGATGACTTGATCCATCCCATGACCTTTGTGTGGTGTGCTTTGCTTGATCCTTGAGTGTGATTGTTGCATCCATGCATTCATGCACCCATTTGCATCCATATCATCAATAATGAGAAAATTTTCAAGGAACTTAAGAGGTCTATTTGCAAATTTTCAGACATGGAAAGACAAAGAAGGAATACGAAGAAGTACAGTTTCAGACAACCCGACTTGAAAGAGCTAAGGAATTTGACATCCTATGTATTATATCCCTTGTATTTCAAGGCTCGTCATGGGAAGCTTCTATCTATTCTGGCTACTCAAGTGGACGAAGGTTTGATGAGTGTATTGGTGCAGTTCTATGATCCCTTGTACCGTTGCTTCACATTTCCGGATTTCCAGCTTTTGCCCACGCTTGAGGAGTATGTCTATCTTGTGGGTATACCTATCCTAGACCAGTTGTCGTTCAGTGGCTTAGAGAGGATTCCTACTTCTCAAGAGATAGCTGATATGTTGCATATAGATGAATCTCTGGTTGGTGCTCATATGACTACCAAAGGTGGAATTCAAGGTCTCCCTTCTGAGTTCCTCATTGCTCAAGCTACTATGTATGGGAAGGCCATGAGTGAGGACGCCTTTGAGGCCATATTTGTACTTCTCATCTATGGGCTAGTGTTATTCCCCAACATCGACATGTTTGTGGATGTGAACGCTATTAGGATTTTCTCTACTCTTAATCCCGTTCCGACTCTGTTGGGTGACACTTATTTCTCTTTGCATATGAGGAATGCAAAGGGTGGTGGTACCATTGTGTGATGTTTGCCTCTGCTGTACAAGTGGTTTATTTCGCACTTGCCGCAGACGGTCGCCTTCAAGGAGAACAAAGGATGTCTACGGTGGTCCACGAGACTTATGTCTCTCACTAATGATGATATCTTTTGGTACAATCGTGTATATGATGGTGTGCAGATTATCAACTCTTGTGGTGAATTCTCTAATGTGCCTCTTCTTGGTACATGTGGTGGGATTAACTACAACCCTATTTTGGCACGTCGTCAGCTTGGGTTCCCCCTAAAGGATAAACCTAATAACATTCTGTTAGAGGGAGTATTCTTTCAGGAGGGTAAAGATCCCCAAGGCTTGAAGGGCAGGATGGTCCGCGCTTGGCGCAAGATCCATAAGAAGGGAAGGAAAGAGCTTGTTCCGAAGAACTGTATTGCTTTGGAACCCTATACCTCTTGGGTTAGGAGGAGAGCTTCCGAGTACCTTATGACCTATGAGTATCCGAGACCTACACCTTTGGTTATTGTAGCGGTGTATTCGTTGCTATATGATCTATCGATTAAATCATAAGCTAAGAGATACATTGAAATTTCGAGTCGCCACCGCACTTTTATTTATCCAAAGGACTGGCTAAAAAGCGAACAAAAGCCTAAGAAGTTTTACACGTAGAAAACTAATAAAAAGATCAGAGATTCTGGGTAAGGGGTAAATTACGCAATGGGAAGGTGTTAGGCACCCACTACGTCCTAGGTACTCCTAGGGAGCCCTTTTCACACTTGTTATGCTAAATTGTTATTTGTTATGACAAAAATGTTGTGCAAACATGATTGGGATGATGAGAAAAGAATATACAGTTTTTATTGGGTATTGGGTTCGAACGGATGAACCCGTTGCCTACGTACCTTCCATCAAAGGTAAGGATCAGAACGCCGTAGTTCGGCTAAAAGATTTCCAAAAGTGGGTTAGGTTCAATTTTAAACACAAACCCTAGGTCTTACGTTATCCACGGGAGAAAACTCAACCTTATACAAACAACAACGTCCACCATGTGAGAAAAGCTTCAACTTGCCAGGGAGGGGTTAACCCTATAATAGGCAAGGAAGACTTACAATTCAATCACTAAAGACAGAAGGTGAGATTAACATCAACCACTAAGATAAATCAAACCTATAGCTCATGTATGAAAAGATTAATGGACAAAGCCAAAACAAGTGAATGAGTGGAGTTACTGATTATGATTATGAAAATGGAGTCAAGGTATGATTAAGGTTAATTCAAATAAGTATTATGAAATGGAGTTTTTTTTTGAAAAAAAGTCAAGGACTTGAGTCCAGGTTTTTAGTTAGAAAACATGAAGATGTTTGCACAACACTTATGTCAAGTTTAAAAGATAAAGTGTGAAAAGGTTTAGGACATAATGAATGATGAATGGATGGAGATGGAAAGTAAAACTTCTTAGAAGGTTCACTTCTTGAAATCATATAGCAGATGATTCAAGTGTGTCCTTTGGAATAGAAAATAACAAACAAACAAAAGAAAGACGGATACCGGATGCCAATCAATGGCCTTATACCAATCTCCTAAAACAAAATGGGATATCAGAGGCCACTCTATGGACTTACACTAATCTCCACAGGCAAAGAAACAAAGAGCAGATACCGGATACCAATAGATGGATTTACACCAGTCTCCTAAACAGAAATGGATATCAGATGCCACTCAATGGACTTACACTAATCTCCACAGAAGAAAACAAGAATGAAACATGGAAGTCAACTGCCAATCTATCTGGACTTAGGTTAACTCCACAGTATGGTCCTAGGAAATCCAATGCCACATTACAGGGACTTACAATGGATCCTCACATACAAGAACAAAAGCAACAATATGATCACAGGAATGCAAATGCCAACCTACAGGGACTTATAATTGCAACCTCTCACACAAACAGATGAAACAAACTATGATCACAGGAAAGCAGATACCAACTTACAGGGACTTATAACTGCAACCTCACATACAAATCAAACAGATCAAATTATGATCACAGGATAACAGATGTCAGCTTACAGGGACTTATAACTGTATCCTCGCATACAAATCAAACAGATCAAATTATGATCACAGGATAACAGATGCCAGCTTACAGGGACTTATAACTGTATCCTCAAATACAAACAGATAAAACAGAAGATATGAGTGACCAACGAGGTCTTACACTCTATCCTTCCATATCACAGGAGCAAATGCCAAAGCAATGGACTTACAATTGACCTCAATGGGCAAACAACAATGATAGCATCACAAAAAGCAAATGAGATGATCATGCATTAATGGCAATTGATGATGATGATAAATGCATAGAGCATACAAGCAAGCAAGTGCATATGAAGCAAACAGTCAATCAATGAATAGCAAACAACACACTCTATAGCCAAACAATGGGGGCTCACACAAGAGGGTTTGACTTTAAAAGTCCACTGTAATAGGTGAAGGTCGCTCTTAACCTGGCCATTGAGGGGCTCAGGTGAAGCAGATGAAAAGGAGATGAGGGGTGTACCTCATTGCTTCTATCTCAGATCAGAGAGAGCATCAAAGAAAGCGTGGGAGTTCAGAAAGTAGGAACTCTCTCCACATTATTGACTCGATTAGATCTTGGGTATTTATCTCATTGCTTCAACCATGTAATGGGAGCAAAGAGAGGACACACTGAATAGTGGGGGATAGATTGCTTATCCCTACCTTCCACCAATTGCCTTACTTGAAGGACTTTTCCTGCTTGGGACAATTTTAAACAAACACAGGCATTGCCTCTTAAGGAGGACTTCAGACAGTTTGCCCGGTCAAATAACAGACCGGGTCTCCAGACTACATGAAGAAGAAAGGTTTATACCTCAAAGCAAATGCTAAAAAGCAAAGCAAGCAAGCAAGTTCAAAGAACTTAAGCAGCTAAAGCACCTGAAAAAGTCAAACTTATTAGCAAACAGCTCAACAGTCAAAATCAAAAGGAAATGAACCAATAGTCAACCACAGAGGGACCAATTGTGCAAGGCACAAAGACTCAAGCATATGAGTCACCTACAAAACAAAGGTTAGCACATTAAACAATCAAACTAAAACACATTTGAATGATCCTCAAGGCATTGGTGCTTAACCTGAAACAGATGAACTCAACATAAGCTTAGAAGACCACTAGGACTAGCCTAGGGTCAAAGATGAAAGAAAAAAGTCAAGGCAGCAAGGAAAAGTCAACCCAAACCAAGTCTAAACATTCAAGAAGCATTCTCAATTGGATTCATAATTATATCATGCATCATGGTAATTTCATATGCAAAGGGATGCAAAGCATAGCAAAGGAAGCATGCAAAAGGTCAACAGCAAGACCTTATTCAAAAGTCAACTCCAACATTTTCAAAAATCATGAAATAAATCACACTCAATCCTAACATCTAACATGGTATACATGTAAAATTTCATGGCATTTGGATGAGAGGAAGGCAGTCAAGCAAAATCATGAAGTCAAATCAAATTCAAGTAAGCATGGTGAAAGTCAACAAACATGGGTCAACTTCAAAAAAATCATATCAATTTGAAAACAGAAGAGAAATGAATGAGATTAACACCAATGCAAAGCTTGAGGTGTCTAGTTATCACATATGAAATTTCATGGACATACAATATGGTATGAGGATTTCACAAAAGATTTGGCAAGGCATAGCACAAAAAGTCAACAAATGACCAAATATGGAAGAAAATTCACAATCAAATGGAAAACAGCAAGATTAATTCCAAGAAAATTCATACATAAACTAGACATGTAAGAGATGATTCATGAAAAATTTGGGGTCATTTGGATAAGAGGAAACATGTGAACAAAAATTGGGAAAATGCATGATCATGGTATAGCACCAAATGTAACACATAACTTCAGAAAATCATAACTCTCAATCCACAAATGATAAATGCACAAACTTTATATGGAAATGAAGGTCAATGTGTCTAGTTTCACCACAAAAAATTTCAAGCTCAAAGGATTCAACATGAGTGTTTCACAAAAGAAATGGCACAATGTATCATTTATGCATACATGTTGGGAAAACAATTATCATTTAAAATCCAGCCACTGAAAAATTAATTAAAATTCACCATAAAATAGAGGACACATTCATGAACATGAGGAAAAAATTTCATAATTTTTGGGTGAAAATTGAAAGAGAAATTAATTATTTAAGTTGAGTGAATAATGGATGAAGTATGAACAAGATAGCATGGCAAATGGGGTCAAACATGGTCAACCGATGGCATACTTGTAATATCTGCAGCCACTAAGTAAAACGACCGTGCATTGGGGGAGAGAACGAAATGTTCTCATTGGCTCTCAGCCAATGGAACAGTAAAGCTGGCCAATGGATGAATTTCTGGGTTTAAGACATAAACCCTAGGGTTTACATACAGCAGGGCAATGGCATCTCCAACATCAAAACAAAATTCGACCATCACACAATCAACATAGCATTTAGCAATGTTCACATAGCAACCAAACAACAATATGCAACACAGTTCATATGGTTTTTTCTAGGAATTTTCGAGGGTTTTAGAACAACAGCATGGCTTCATGTTCAGCTTCATGTTCGATCAAAAATAACAACAAGTGAACAGCAACATGCAACAACGATCATACAACAATCCAGCATCTATGACCAAACATAACAAACACCAACATGTGGATTTTATGAGCAAGTTTAAAGTTTTCAAACAGCAGGGCATATGCAGCAACAACATCATATTCAGCAATCAAAATTCGAACCAAACAACATTCAAAAGCATGGCATGATAATGTTCACATAACAAACAGACAACAGTATGTAACACAAAACATATGGTTTTTTCAGAACAATGTTCATGTGATTTCAAAACTGCAGCAGGGTTTTAGCAGCATGGTTAAGCATCATGTAATCAACAAAACACCATCAATCGACATTCAAGCATCGTGGTAAACAGCAAGGCAATAATATAACCATGTTCACACACATCTAAACAGCAATAGAGCATACACATTCATGCAAAAATCTGGCAATTTCTAGGGTTTAAACAGCAGCATCATTCATCACCTACATGAACTCAAAAATTCGAAATAACCAGAAACAAGAAATAAGCACATCAATGTGATCCTCATGCATCATACATACCTAATCAAGTCATAGTTTTCATGGAAACTCCAGCATCACAGCAAATCGAAGAAAAATAGGTTTAGATGCAAAAATGTAAACTCAGATTTCTCATGATATGTTTAACCAATCAGCATGATTCAAGTTGCATTGGAACAAGCATGGGAAGTCCTTTCAAAGACATAGCATAGCAAGGCAAATAATGGAAGTCGATTGCTTACTTGATTTTGAAGAAAATCGAGCTGCAGTGTTGTTTTGGTAGTTATGAGTGCAAACAGGTGCTTCAAATACTTGGAAATGATGAAGGGTTGGATGACTTTAGCTCATTGATGCTTGGGAATCCACACACTATGATCTGCTATTGTTGAGCTTGATGAAAAAACAGAACAAGGAAAAGGCACTACAGTTGAGATTAGGTGCTCGAAAACCCTCCCAAATGAGGTTCAAGTGAATAGACCATGGAGATTGTTCAAGGGTTTTGAGTGTTTGAGCAGGAAAATCCCTTTTGGTAAAAATGCAAAATGAGAGGAAATGAATGTTTCTGGTCGTGGCTGCTATCAATTAGGGTTGGAATGTCAGAAAATGCAGCTTATATTCCACTGTTTAAGGTTGCTAATCCAAATGATAAGTTGGTTTAACTTAAAATGAACCATTTGCTGTTTTTGCTAATTTGGAAACAAGTGAATATTGGAGGGTGTGAGCTGCTCGAGTGGGCCTCAAACAGGCTGCAAGTAACCTTTACCAATGCTGTTTGTTGTTTGTTCATGCAATGTTAACCTTACTTTGCTTATATGACTCCATTTGCCAAAATTACTAACTTTGCATAAGTGAAAGAGGAGGTACATGCTTGCCACGATTTGGGCTTTGGCAAGGATGCAAATGACCAATGCAATTGTTGTTTGTGGTCTGCTGCAGAATTGCTGTACCTTGCTTTTGCTTAATAAAGCCAATTGTACAATTTTCAAGTTTACACCTTTTGGTCCAAAGTGATAGCATAATGGTGGTATGAACATGATTTTAGGCTTGGAGCAAGTCATAAATGATATATGGAACATTTCCCAATTGGCCAAATCAAGAAAAAGTCAAAGAATCAAAAAGTCAAAGTTTGGTCAAACTTTGAATTTAAATGAAATAGGTCCAAAAATGCCATTTTGAATGGTAAGGTTTTGATGGATGAAATTTATATTTTTGGAAAGAGGATGAAAAATGTGGTTTGTAGGAAAAAACCCCACCAAATTTGGCCTTATGGTTTGAGAGATATGGCTCTTTGAAGTTCAAAAATTGGTGAAACTGATTTGATCATATCTTGACAACCACACATGGGATTTGAGAGTTCTTGGACTTTTTGAAAATGGGAAGACAAGATCTTCAACTTTCATGTTGGGCAAAAATTCATTTGAAGCTTGTATCATGATGTAAGTTTAAGATCAAGAAGTTTCCATTTTTGGCAGTTGAAATTACAGGTCCACTTTCTATTTCTGGAAAATTTTCTGATTGACTTGATTTTCTTCCATGATGAGGTTTGACATGATAGATGAGGCTTGTATAGACATGAATGAACTCCTTCAGATCAAATCTATCCATCAAATCACTGATTAAATCCACAGTTGACCAAGTTTGACTGTCTGTTGACTTTTCTAGGGTTTTGGATGATTGGACCACTTCTGATGAATTCCAAACCCTAATTCCTTGAGAACTTGACTTCAAATGATGTCCTAAGATGTATGAACTTTTGATTATTGATCATGGTGCCCAAATTCTGCAAGAATGGCCACCATCCATTGCTTTGACTGATCAATGACTGACTTTGACCTAATTGCTGATGACTGCTTCAACTGCAAGCAACAAGGTTAGACTGACAATATTTTTGTACTTTTTGAATGATAAACATATGAAAGGCAAAGATATACAAATGCACAGTATGCTTGGTGATCAAGAAACAAACCCACAAGGCAATCTATCCACTAAGAGGAAAGCAAAGGCATGCATTGATCCTTGAGGCCATGATATGAATGATATGGGCCATGAGGGATCTTAGGGCCCAAAATTGGGGTCTTACAGATGCCCCTATTTAAGGTCATTCTAGCCGGAGAAGTGAAGTTTAGAAATCTTCATCTCGACGCGGTAGAATGGACTTAAATAACAGTAATGAGACAAATTTTGGTCCCTAAGAGACCTCATGATGCAAATGTATGTATGCAAAAGACACAAATTCTGTGGGGAATATAATTCACACAGAAGAAAAGACGATCCATCGGAGTAGTACACTCACCAGGAACAGAGACTCTAACAAGACTCTAATGGGGATAAACAAAGGAAAGAAAGATGTGTGAACAAGTCACGACTCCAAACTGGGGAAGATAAGACTGACATAACGTGATCGAAACACGACTCTGATTAGGGGAAAAACAGAGAACAGACCAGAGAACTCACTGGGGAGTGAAGGACTCACACTGGGAAAGAATTCCAAAGGAAAATAAATCCATTGGAGAGCCACAAGCTGACTCCTGGGGAGGAGCAACAAAAAGTTCCACTGAGGGAAAGTAGCAAAGAAAACGAGATGTTACCAGGCATACGGGTAACAAACTCAGGAAAATCTGACTCCACAGGGGGACCGAGGTCATAATAGGGAGCAGAAAGGAGGGAACACCAAGGATACCGGTTACTGGGTATATAACAGGTGACCGACCAAAGCGTGAATTGGATTTCACTTCCAAAACACTCATCATCCTGAAGAGAGCTAGAAAAGCAAACTTGTTTATAGGATGGACATTCAATTCCACAAGGAAAATGAATCTTACTCTGAGGGGAAAACAATCAAAAGATTGACCCAAGAGCGAACGAGATATAATATCCATTACCGTCAGAACGTGGATAGAATACTCAGATGAGACATATTATTCATTACCGGCAGACCGTGAATAATATACTCGAGAGGAAAATTATCCTGAACCGGTTACTGGGTTGTTTATAGGATAATATCCGAAGACGTGAATTGGTTTTCACTTCCAAAACACTCATCATCCGAAAGGAGGGCTTGAAAAAGCAAATCGACTTACAGGATGGATATTCGAATCCACAACGGGAAAACGAATCTTACTCAACTGGGGACACAAACCCAAAGAGTGCATGAGATATAATATCCATTACCGGCAGACCGTGGATAAGATACTCGCATGAGATATATTATCTATTACCGTCAAAACGTAGATAATAAACTCGCATGGTAAGAAACACCAGAGATACCGGTTACTGGGTATATAATAGGTGATCTACCGAAACGTGGATTGGATTCCACTTCCAAAACACTCATCATCCAAAACACAAACTGGTTAGAGGATGGATATTCGATTCTACAAAGAATACAAATCTTGCTCAGTTGGGGAAAATCAACAAAGGATTCCAACTAAAGAGCGCATGAGATATATTATTCATTACCGGCAGACCGTGAATAATACACTCGAAAGGAAAAGACACCAGAGATACCGGTTACTGGGTATATAATAGGTGACTATCCAAAACAGAGGGACGATCGATACCAAGCATTCGGGTAAACGAAAGACAACTCAAAGGGATAAATTGCAAGCATCCGGCAATTATCCAACAACAAGAAAATATTCGACTCCGCAAAGGGAAATAACGAATCTTACTCGACTGGGGAAACACAAAAGGCTTCGACTGAAGAGTGCATGAGATATATATTATTCATTACCGGCAGACCGTGAATAATACACTCGCATGGAAGATTATCCACAACCGGTTACTGGGTTAATAAAGGATAAATCAACCGAAAAGAAAGGCATCGAGATACCAGGAGAGGTATATAATGATGACCAATCAAAAGGAGCAACAAACATTACCAACAAAGGGTAAATGAAAGGCGAACTGCTGAGGATAAATTGCAAGCATCCGGCAATTATCGACAGGGACTAGCTGAGGATGCATTGGTAAACAACCAATGATCCGGGGAACAAATCACTAGCATACGGTGAAAAGACCCACTGGGGATAAAATTGCTAGCATACGGCAATTATCCACAAAAATACTTGCTGAGAATATAAGTGCTGATCTGAGCAACTTATCCAAGCAAAGGAAAAATCAACATCAAGAACTAGATGAAGATAACCACAAAATTAGGGTTTACATCTACCAAATACGGGGCAGAAGACCAACAACTCCGCATAGGGATAGAACAAATCACAAATCCGCACGGGAAACCAAAATAGGGTTTATAACAAACCACAAACTGCTGAAGAGCAGGGAAAAAGGATTTTACAACTACCGGGTAGTAGGTAGAAAACCAAAAACTCTGGCTGGAGAATAAAAGGTGTATAACCACAAATTCTGTCAAGAAAGCCAGGAAAAGTAGGACTTATAACTACCGGTATGAGG
The DNA here is from genome assembly GCF_024323335.1 of Lathyrus oleraceus. Taxonomy (NCBI): domain Eukaryota; kingdom Viridiplantae; phylum Streptophyta; class Magnoliopsida; order Fabales; family Fabaceae; genus Lathyrus; species Lathyrus oleraceus. The sequence continues at coordinate 331,156,847 of NC_066580.1, read as the reverse complement.
GTAGAGGCCCAAAGACATTCCGCTGGGGAACAACCCACTGGGAAGCACAAGATATTTGACAAATAGCCGATTCGGGCATAATCCGAAAAGACAGACTGAATCAAGACACGTCCTAATGAGGATGTAACTCAAATAGGAACATCCATCCCAATATATGTGTTGGGAGGAAACGGAAGAAACCGTCATCCACGAGGATAAATCTCGGTGGGGAACTGCAGAAGGAAAGACAACATTTTCTGCTTATGGGGTGACTCTAAATGGAGAGATTTTAAACACCCGACATCTGCTTGGGGAGATCTGTAAAGAGATCTATATCACCATAGCAGGAGACACGACAAACAAAGGATACATGGCGAGGAATGCGACATGAATATCTGAATGTTTATGAATATGCACGAATATGCGTGATTTATGTTTGATGAATGCTGACAAAACAGACAAATCTAACACAAACAGGTTCAGGAACAAACGTCCGGTATTATACTTCCAGGGGAAAACCAGCTGGAAAGCCAATCTGCGGAGATCTATATGCTGTAAAGCAAAGATCTGCAAGTACTGCTGAAGAAGCAGAGAATCAAAGATATCAGGAAACAACCCAATCAGGGTACAGAAAGTCACAACGGGCATAACAGCCACCAAGACACCTCTGTAGGGGAACAAGAGAAATCCCAAAGTATATCTGCAGGGAATCCCAGTGTCGACTGAGAAACAACAAATGCATAAGCACAAACTGCTGTAGAAGCAAATCCACACAACTCCACTGGGGGAGAATCCACTGAGGGAGAAAGATATCATCCAAATAGAATCTAACTGCATAAGCAACTCTACTGGAGAAAACTGTCGGCTACTCTCTTGGGAACAAACCACTGAGGGAGGACAGATCAAACAAGTAGATTCTGCAATATAAGCCACCCTACTTGGGGAGAATACACAGCAAACTGATCACAACAAGTAGATTCTGCAATATAAGCCACTCTACTGAGGATCACAAACAGTCAGGAAATCAATCCACTCACTGGAGGCTAGAGCCATCATCCGACCATACTGGGGATTGAAAGAGTATTCAACAGGCGAAACTGCCACAACAAACATTCTGCAGACTAAGCTGAGGAAAAGATGATTGCAATACACTGGGATGTCAACCCAAATCAACCACTGAGTAGGAAAATAAATCCTGCTCTGCTGGAGAGAATAACTCTGATGGAGAGATAACGACAATTCCGCAGACGACTTCGCCGGGGAAAGGGTAAAGTACCGGGTATCAAACCACTGACTTACCAAGTCTTCAAAAGAAAACAATCGTGCTGAGGAAACAGACAGTTCCGCTGGCACACTGCATGGGGAAAAGCGGTAACAACTTCACTTGCAACCCTGGTGGGGATATTAATAACAGCTCTACTCACGACTCCGAGGGGAGTATCGATCAATGGCTATACTCATGACTGCGCTGAGGAGACAAATAAAGTCTGGGGCATACGACCCACTGGAGAAAGTGACAGGGCACCAAGATGACAAACCATCAACCGCCGAAACTTCTACAAGAAAACACCCATGCTGGGAAAACTGCTGTTGGGAATCATGCCACCCTCGGGAGAGCACTGAGATATTCTTGAGTATCCTTTCAATCTTGTGAATGTTCACTTTGTATAAAACAACAATTTTTTTGAAAAATTTGATTTTAAAACAATGACATTTTATCAATTTAAAACATGCAAAACATTTGTTGAATTGAAACAAATAAGAGTGCAAATAATTGGATAAAAAGCTCAAATTGATTTGATAGAATGGTAGTCTGCAAATGGCAAGACTCCATAGATCTGTACAAATTTGAAATCAGTGATATATATTGGAAGAGGGCTACATTGAACATAATGATCCTTTCTCTACCAATTTGAATCTCGATGTACCCGAAGCTTCAGTTGACGACGAATCGAGAATCTTCTGACGAAATGACGACTGATGAACAGAAAGTCTTGTCAGGATGCAGTTACTTGCCAAATCCCTAATTTTTGCCTAGATTGCCCCAGAGTGAGGTACTCAATCTAGCGGGATGCAAATATATCTCTTTTTTTTCAAGTCTCTAATTTTTGCCTGGATTACCCTTGCGGGTTCTCCACCGAGACGCTCATTTTTGCCTAAGCCGCCCTTTCGGGTTTTCAACTTAGCGAGCTATTCTGTTTTTTCATTTGTTTTTTTTCCATTTGCATATACTTTTTTTTTTTAGGCAAAGTATCTCTTGACTGCATCTGAATTCACAGGACGAGTGAAATCCTCCCCATCCATTGTTGTAAGCATCAAAGCTCCGCCTGAAAAGGCTCTCTTAACAACATATGGACCCTCGTAGTTTGGAGTCCACTTGCCCCTGGAATCGGGCGCGAAAGACAAAACTTTCTTGAGCACAAGGTCACCTTCTCGGAATACACGAGGCTTGACCTTCTTGTCGAATGCTTTCTTCATTCTCTGCTGATATAGCTGACCATGACACATGGCAGTTAATCGTTTCTCTTCGATCAAATTCAGTTGGTCATAACGACTCTGAATCCATTCAGCATCAGTCAACTTGGCTTCCATCAAGACTCGCATTGATGGGATCTCCACCTCTACTGGGAGAACGGCTTCCATGCCATAAACAAGAGAGAAAGGGGTTGCCCCTGTTGAAGTGCGTACAGACGTACGATATCCATGCAAAGCGAATGGCAGCATCTCATGCCAATCTTTGTACGTGACAGTCATCTTCTGGATAATCCTCTTGATATTTTTGTTAGCAGCTTCAACAGCCCCATTCATCTTAGGTCTGTAAGGAGAGGAATTATGGTGTGCAATCTTGAATTCAGCGCACAACTCGTCCATCATCTTGTTATTCAGATTGGATCCATTATCAGTAATGATCCTCTCTGGCACACCATAACGGCAAATCAGCTGATTCTTGATAAACTTCACAACCACCTGTCTGGTTACATTCGCGTATGAAGCGGCTTCAACCCATTTGGTGAAGTAATCAATTGCTACGAGAATAAACCGATGTCCATTGGACGCTTTCGGCTCAATCATGCCGATCATGTCGATTCCCCACATAGAGAAGGGCCATGGTGATGAAATCACATTCAGGAGTGTCGGAGGAATATGAATCTTATCCGCATAAATTTGACACTTGTGACATTTCTTCACATACTTGCAACAGTCAGACTCCATTGTCAGCCAATAGTAGCCTGCTCTCAACATTTTCTTAGCCATGGCATGTCCATTGGAATGAGTACCAAATGAACCCTCATGGACCTCAGTCATCAATAGGTTTGCTTCGTGTCTATCCACGCATCTGAGCAAAACCATATCAAAATTTCTCTTGTACAGCACTTCACCACTGAGGTAGAAACTGCCTGACAACCTTCTCAAAGTTTTCCTATCTTTCACAGATGCCCCAGGCGGGTAGGCCTGGTTCTGGAGGAAATTCTTGATATCAAAGTACCAAGGCTTGTCATCTTTCACGTCTTCAATTGCAAATATGTGAGCGGGTCTGTCCAAGCGCATCACAGTAATGTTGGGAACATCATTCCACCATCTGACAACTATCATGGAAGCAAGCGTAGCAAGGGCATCTGCCATCCGATTATCATCTCGAGGAATATGATAAAATTCAACTTCTGTAAAGAAAGTTGAAATTCTCCTTGCGTAATCTCTGTATGGGATGAGACCTGGTTGATTTGTCTCCCATTCACCTTTGATCTGATTGACAACCAAAGCTGAATCACCATAGACATCAAGATATTTGATTCTCAAATCAATGCATTCTTCAAGTCCCATAATACAGGCTTCATACTCCGCCATATTATTCGTGCATTTGAAGGTTAGCCTTGCTGTAAACGGAATGTGCGATCCCTGGGGATTAACAATTACTGCCCCAATTCCATTTCCATATTGATTAACAGCGCCATCAAACACCATCGTCCATCTGGAACCGGGTTCTGGACCTTCATCAAGTGTAGGCTCATCGCAATCTTTCATCTTCAAATACAGAATTTCCTCGTCAGGGAAGTCATACTGAACAGACTGATGATCTTCAATTGGCTGGTGCGCTAAGTGGTCAGCCAAGATACTACCTTTGATAGCTTTCTGAGCTCGATACTCAATATCATACTCAGACAACAGCATCTGCCAACGGGAAATCCTCCCAGTTAAAGCAGGCTTCTCGAAGATATACTTAATTGGATCCATTCTGGATATCAACCAAGTTGTATGATTTATCATGTACTGGCGCAAACGCTTAGCTGCCCAAGCTAAAGCACAGCACGTCTTCTCAAGCATAGAGTATCGAGACTCACAATCAGTAAACTTCTTACTGAGGTAGTAGATAGCAAACTCCTTCTTCCCTGATTCATCTTGTTGACCGAGTACACAACCCATCGAGTCTTCAAGAACTGTTAAGTACATAATCAGAGGTCTTCCTTCTACTGGCGGAGACAAAATCGGAGGTTCGGACAGATAATCCTTGATGCTGTCGAAAGCTTTCTGGCAATCTTCGGTCCAATCATGAGACTGATCTTTCCGGAGGAGCTTGAATATCGGCGCACATGTGGCAGTCATGTGGGATATAAATCTGGAAATGTAGTTCAAGCGGCCAAGAAAACCTCGGACTTGCTTCTCAGTTTTGGGTGCGGGCATCTCTTGTATTGCTTTGACCTTTGCAGGATCAACCTCAATACCTCTTTCACTTACCACAAAACCCAACAACTTGCCGGAACGGACTCCAAAAGTACATTTGTTCGGATTCAGACGAAGCTGGAATTTCCTCAGACGCTGAAAAAGCTTCAACAAATGCTCAATATGCTCAACTTCCGTTCGGGACTTAGCAATCATATCATCAACATAGACTTCTATCTCCTTGTGCATCATATCATGAAACAAGGTAGTCATAGCTCGTTGATACGTGGCTCCGGCGTTCTTCAAACCGAAGGGCATCACTCGATAACAGAATGTTCCCCAAGGTGTGATGAATGTTGTCTTCTCCATATCCTCTGGTGCCATCTTGATTTGATTATATCCGGAAAATCCGTCCATAAAGGAAAAGACTTTGAATTTAGCTGTATTGTCTACCAACATGTCAATGTGTGGTAGAGGAAAATCATCTTTTGGACTAGCTTTATTCAAATCTCTGTAATCAACGCACATACGGACTTTTCCGTCCTTCTTAGGAACAGGCACAATGTTGGCCACCCATTGAGGATATGTCGAAGTCACCAGAAACCCCGCATCAATTTGCTTCTGAACTTCCTCTTTGATCTTCACTGCCATATCTGGATGAGTTCTTCTGAGCTTCTGCTTCACCGGCACGCACTCAGGCTTCAAAGGCAGGAAATGTTGCACAATATCTGTATCTAAACCCGGCATGTCTTCATAGGACCAAGCAAAGATATCTGAATATTCTCGTAGCAAGCTGATCAAATCTTCTTTAACAGACCCTTCAAGAAGTGCCCCAATCTTCACCAAGCGCTCACAATCTTCGGACCCCAAATTGACTGTTTCCGAGTCTTCGAGATGCGGCTGAATGATCTTCTCTTCGTGCTCAAGGAGGCGGGTGATCTCATCAGGAATCTCTTCAACGTCATCTTCCTCTGCCTCAAATACAGGGAATTCAAAGTTGGGAGATGGCGTTGGATCATTATGTTCAATAGGTTTTAGGATCAACCTGCATAATGATTTTGGTTAAGAAAATTTCAGAATTTAAACAAGCAAATCATTATGCAGATGAAAGAATGTTGCTTTTATAGCTTTTATTTTTGTTTTTATGGTTTTTTGTGATCACTGATTTCATAAAGAAAAGCAAAAAGTGAAAACAAAGGAAAAACAAATGTTTTGACAATGCGAAAATTGAATGAAAATATCATTGTATATATGCTTTGCCAACAATGTCATCACTTCTCCTTTTGGCATGGGAGAAGGGTTTTAAACAAAATGAACAATTACTCTGATCTATGGATAACTGTAGGAACATCCACAGCGACCCAATTGTGGCAGACACCGCCAGGAATAACAAAATTGTTCAAGTCTTCTGTATCTTCTTCTTCAATGATAGCAGCAGCTTCCTCTTCTGCAGGTTGATCAGCATGGATGAATCCTCCACTGGTGAACAGACCTTGCTCATTGCATGCCCCAGAACCATAGCCAATGCCAGTCCGGGATCGATTATCTTCAAGTTCAAGCACTTTCCCTAATCCAGCGACTGCACCACATTCAATGGCCAGCTTCGCATCACGGTAAGAAGTGAATGAAGGAGACTTCTTCTCGATTGGTTTATCAATAGATAAAGCTTGGAACTGAGTTCCAACTTCATCCCCTGCGTCAATATATGAGAAAGAAGACAGATTACTGACCAGGAGAGCCTTTTCTCCCCCTACTACAACCAATTTCTTATTTTTCACAAACTTCAGCTTTTGGTGTAGGGTGGATGTCACGGCGCCAGCCTCGTGAATCCATGGTCTGCCCAAGAGACAGCTGTATGATGGGTGAATATCCATCACTTGAAAAGTGATCTGGAAGTCACTTGGTCCAATTTTGATCGGGAGATCAACCTCCCCAATCACGGTCTTACGCGACCCATCAAAAGCTTTAACAACAACCCCACTCTGCCTCATAGGAGGACCTTGATACGACAAACGAGAGAGTGTGGATTTTGGCAATACATTAAGGGACGATCCAGTGTCCACCAACACATTGGACATTGCATCAGATTTGCAATTCATTGAGATATGTAAAGCCATGTTGTGGTCTCTTCCCTCCTCAGGGAGATCAGCGTCACAAAAGCTCAAAGTGTTGCAAGCGGTAATGTTTGCAACAATGCTATCAAATTGTTCCAGGGTGACATCATGATCAACGTATGCCAGGTCCAAGACTTTCTGCAGAGATTCCCGATGAGGCTCTGAATTCAGCAGCAAAGAAAGAATGGAAATCTTGGAGGGCGTGTGTAGAAGCTGGTCTACAATGTTGTACTCACTCTTTCTGATGAGCTTCAGCATCTCATCAGATTCTTCATCAACAATGCCATTCGGGCCAACTGAAGAAATGGGAGTCTTTGGTACGGAGGAGGAAGGCTGGGCAACAGCAGGTGCCGGACTCTGAACATTCACAGCATTCCCTACAGGGTGCACAACAGTGTCAGAAGCGGTAGCCTTAGCAGGTGCAGAAAACACACGACCACTGCGGGTCAACCCACTAACATCAGCGATAGTGGTCACGGAAGTAGACGGCAGAGGAACCTCTACCCCATCCTGGACAGCAACAGGATTGTACCGGAAAGGTACGGCTTTATCAGACGAATATGGCACAGGTCCGGCTGGTTTGATGATCAAAGCAGGGGAAGCCTTCGGCTTGTTGCTATTGTAGCGAATAACAACCGGCTCAGGCAATTTGAACACCGGGGAGATGACACTCACTTCGGGCTCAACAACATCAACATTGCGATTCTGGAGAATCTCAATGGTACCTTCATTCAACATCTTCTGCAATTCCTTGCGAACCTGGTCACAACCCAAACGATTGACCGAGCAGACGCGGCACTGGTCATGGTTATGCTTCAAATAGCTGTGCTGACACAGCATTTTATGTAATCCAACCAATGACTGCCGGATATGACTGATGTACTTCACCTTGTATTTCCCAAGGTCCTCCTGGATCATGTTCACAGATTTCCCATGCGAAGGCAATGGGTTCCTGGTGACATTCGGATTAGAGTCCTCAAAACTCAGAATTCCACTTCTCATAAGGTCTTGCACCTTATTCTTCAGCGGGAAACAATTCTCAACGTTGTGGCCCGGAGCACCGGAATGGTAGACACAATGCTGGTCTGGTTTGTACCACCATTGCGGGTTTGCAGGAATAGCGGGAGGATCCCTGGGAGAAACCAACTTCCTCTCCAACAAGGAGGGATAAAGCTCTGCATATGACATCGGAATTGGGTCGAAACTGACCTTTTTCTTATCATAGTTCACATTCGCTTGATTGGTTGCACTTACACGAGGCTGGTAAGCCTGTTGCTGTGGACGCTGCTGTTGCTGGTATTGCGGTTGTGGATATTGCTGCTGATGCTGATACTGCTGAGCATTATCCTTGAATACGGGTGCCACATGAGCCACCTGGTGCTGATGTCCGGCACGATGTGCAGGCTTCCTCTGAACAGAGGGTCTTCGATGCTTTGGCTGAGACTGCACAGCATGCGCTTCACCCTCTTTCCTCTTAAACGCTCCATATCGTTTAGAGGAAGAACCATCATCTTTAGCCAACCGTCCTTCACGGACGCCTTCTTCAAGACGCATCCCCATGTTCACCATCTCGGTGAAATCAGAGGGAGCGCTGGCCACCATTCTCTCATAATAAAATGATCCAAGAGTCTTCAGAAAGATCTTGGTCATCTCCTTCTCTTCTAATGGTGGAGTGATCTGAGCTGCCAGCTCACGCCATCTCTGGGCGTACTCCTTGAACGACTCTTTGTCCTTTTGTGACATAGACCTGAGTTGATCTCTGTCAGGCGCCATGTCAACGTTGTATTTGTATTGCTTGACGAAAGCTTCGCCAAGATCATTGAAAGAGCGGATGTTGACGCTGTCCAGGCTCATGTACCAACGGAGAGCAGCACCAGACAAACTGTCTTGGAAGTAGTGGATCAAGAGTTGATCGTTGTCTGTTTGCGTGGACATCTTTCTGGCATACATGACCAAGTGTGCCAAAGGACAAGTGTTCCCTTTATATTTTTCAAAGTCTGGGACCTTGAATTTAACTGGTATCTTAACACCGGGAACTAGACAAAGTTCGGCTGCTGACTTGCCGAAGAGATCTTTGCCACGGAGAGTTCTCAATTCCTTTCTCAGCTCAAGGAATTGGTCGTTCATAGCATCCATCTTTTCGTGAACATCTGAGCCCTCAGATGCCTCAGAATGATAAATGGTGTCGTCTACCCTCGGCATGGTATGCACGACAGGAGGAACGGGAATAGGGACCGGGCTAGATGCCGACATTTGTGCAAATGTAGGAGCTGGCAGATCGGGCATGAAGCCGGGAGGCATCCCCCAAGGAAAACCGGGAGGCATGGCATTAGGCTGATGGGCACTAACAGGCACCGTTGATGTAACCACTTCAGAAATAACCGTCCGCTGAACGGGAGTTGCTGGCTGAGGAGCAGGCTGATTCTGGGCAGCAAGAAGTTGCTCCATCAGAGCGCCAAGTCTGGCGACTTCATCTCTCAGAGTCTGGTTCTCTTGTTCCAATTGCTCCATAATCCTTGCAGAGTTGACCCTCGTATAATACCGGTGAGTCAGCTTGTCTTCAAAATAAATGAAGAGCAGATGTTAGAACCGGAAGACCAGAAAAATGGGTACCTGTTTATGCAGGAATGATGCATGCAATGCTTTGTGCAAATGTTTTGATTTTCAAGGAACCCTTTAGGGTATTATTTGCAATATTTTGAATATTAAACATTTTGATTGCTCATGGAAAATATTTCATTCAAATATATCAAAGCAAAGAAATACAGCATTTTTTTAAATATTACAAAGAGAAAAGGTAAATGACATCCTATGGATCCCTCTTAGCTCGGGATGCTGGAAGACGAGAAGTGCACAACTTCTTGATCTCTCTCTCATAGGCAGCCTCCATATCAGCCTTCTCCTTCGCAAGTCGATCATACTTCCTCTTCCAGAATTTGGAAGACTGAGGAAGCAGAGAAGTCCAAGCGTCGTTCGGATCGTCGATCACTCGGTGCTCGAGAAATTCAATCATAGCATCTTTCTCCTTGAGCTGCTGCAGCAATTCCTCTCTCTCGCGGATCCAGGCACGCGAAAGGTCTTCTTCTCTCAACTCCTCTACACGTTGGGTAGGGAGGGTTGAAGGCCCAGCCACATCCAACAGTGTAGGTCTTGGGTGATCATACGGCATCAGGTAGGTAGCAACCCTCTGTCTGACCCAAGAGGTGTATGGCTCCAAAGCAATGCAGTTCTTTGGACCCAACTCATTCCTACTCTTTATGCGAATATTGCGCCAAGCGCGGACAAATCTGGCTTTCAGGCCTTGGGGATCTTTACCCTCCTGAAAGAATACACCTTCTAACAAAATGTTATGGGGTTTATCCTTTAGGGGGAACCCAAGCTGACGACGTGCAAGCGTAGGGTTGTAAGTAATCCCACCACATGTACCAAGAAGAGGCACATTAGGGAATTCACCACAAGAGTTAATGATCTGGACGGTGTCATACACGCGATCATACCAGGTGATATCATCATTGGTGAGAGACATGAGTCTCTGAGACCACCGTAGACATCCCTTGTTCTCCTTGAAAGCAACTGTCTGCGGCAAGTGCGAAATAAACCACTTGTACAGCAGGGGTAAACAGCAGACAATGACTCCTCCATTCTTCATATTCCTCAGATGCATGGAGACATATGCATCACCCAACAAGGTCGGAACCGGATTAAGGACTGAAAAGATCCTAATGGCATTCATGTCGACGAACTTGTCAAAGTTGGGAAATAGCACCAATCCATAGATGAGTAATACAAATAGAGCCTCAAAGGCATCCTCACTCATGGCCTTCCCAAAAAAGGTTGCTTGGGCAATGAGGAACTCAGAAGGAAAACCCTGAATTCCGCCTTTGGTAGTCAGATTAGCTCTAATCAGATCTTCATCTATATGCAACAGACTAGCAATTTCTCGAGCAGATAGAATACTCTCTAAGCCACTGAACGGCACTTGATCCAGAATCGGAATCCCAATAAGGTGAGAGTATTCTTCCAAAGTCGGCAGCAACTGGAAGTCCGGAAATAAGAAGCAATGATAGAGCGGATCATAGAACTGAGCAAGAGTGCTCATCAATCCCTCATCCACCTGAGTAGTCAGCAGCGGCAGAAGCTTCCCATATCGAGCTTTGAAACCCAAGGGATCTAATACATACGATGTCAGATTCCTTAACTCTTTGACATCAGGCTGCTTGAAGCTGTATTTCTTTGTATGCCTTTTCGGTCTTTCCATGTCTGAAAATTTTGCAAATAACCCTTTAAGTTCCTTGAAAATTTTCTCTTTTGATGACATGAATGCAGATGAATGCGTGAATGCATGAATGCAACAAACACACTCAAGGATCAAGCAAAGCACACCAAACAAAGGTCGTGGGAAAGCTCTATGTATCCCTAATATCAATCATCCATTTTGGTGGATTTAGGTTTTCACCCTATCGACACCCAAGTTCCATTGATATTAACGGTACATGAACCGGCTCAGACATTCTTAATATCAACCAGCCGCTTTGGTGGATCTTAGGTTTTACACCTGATCCGGGATCCATTGATATTAACAATGTTTGAACGACTCAACCACGAATCACGGGTTTGTTGAGAGTCACGAGCATGGAGTCTCGGTTAAGGACCACCCAAAGGGAGTGTACTAGGGTTTAAACCTGCCAGACATGTTCTATCAGAGGTTCCCATAATCATCGTTCCATCTTTCGAATATTATCGGAGGAACGAATACTCGTATTCCAAGAATATTCTCAAGAGAAACTCTTATGAGTGTAGTATCGCGTGACAATCGTATCAGAACTGACATCTGAACGACCTCCGCACTACGGTCCTAAAAATAGGCCAAGATGGGTTTGGTAAACTAAGGTCCTTGGCTTCTGCGGAACATGATTGAAAGAATAATGCCTAACCACAAATAACTTGTGTGACATTATTAGTTCAACATGACCTCCACCAAGTGAATGGACTCGCAAGTCAACTGGCTAAGGACTACTCCACACCAGTCAACAAGACTATGCCATTCTCCTATCCTAGAGTGCACTCGAGTTCGGGTATAGAACTCATCTCACAGATCACCAAAGCAAACAGCAAATGTATATCAAGCAATTCACACATTACAATCAATACAGTGATCCCAAATCGTACAAAAATATGTCAGATAACAAATAATAATATAGCACAACAAAGGTGAAAAGTAGGCAATACCACCAGGGATTCTGGTTTTGCTTTTCCCCAGCAGAGTCGCCACTTTTCTGTAGCGGTGTATTCGTTGCTATATGATCTATCGATTAAATCATAAGCTAAGAGATACATTGAAATTTCGAGTCGCCACCGCACTTTTATTTATCCAAAGGACTGGCTAAAAAGCGAACAAAAGCCTAAGAAGTTTTACACGTAGAAAACTAATAAAAAGATCAGAGATTCTGGGTAAGGGGTAAATTACGCAATGGGAAGGTGTTAGGCACCCACTACGTCCTAGGTACTCCTAGGGAGCCCTTTTCACACTTGTTATGCTAAATTGTTATTTGTTATGACAAAAATGTTGTGCAAACATGATTGGGATGATGAGAAAAGAATATACAGTTTTTATTGGGTATTGGGTTCGAACGGATGAACCCGTTGCCTACGTACCTTCCATCAAAGGTAAGGATCAGAACGCCGTAGTTCGGCTAAAAGATTTCCAAAAGTGGGTTAGGTTCAATTTTAAACACAAACCCTAGGTCTTACGTTATCCACGGGAGAAAACTCAACCTTATACAAACAACAACGTCCACCATGTGAGAAAAGCTTCAACTTGCCAGGGAGGGGTTAACCCTATAATAGGCAAGGAAGACTTACAATTCAATCACTAAAGACAGAAGGTGAGATTAACATCAACCACTAAGATAAATCAAACCTATAGCTCATGTATGAAAAGATTAATGGACAAAGCCAAAACAAGTGAATGAGTGGAGTTACTGATTATGATTATGAAAATGGAGTCAAGGTATGATTAAGGTTAATTCAAATAAGTATTATGAAATGGAGTTTTTTTTGAAAAAAAGTCAAGGACTTGAGTCCAGGTTTTTAGTTAGAAAACATGAAGATGTTTGCACAACACTTATGTCAAGTTTAAAAGATAAAGTGTGAAAAGGTTTAGGACATAATGAATGATGAATGGATGGAGATGGAAAGTAAAACTTCTTAGAAGGTTCACTTCTTGAAATCATATAGCAGATGATTCAAGTGTGTCCTTTGGAATAGAAAATAACAAACAAACAAAAGAAAGACGGATACCGGATGCCAATCAATGGCCTTATACCAATCTCCTAAAACAAAATGGGATATCAGAGGCCACTCTATGGACTTACACTAATCTCCACAGGCAAAGAAACAAAGAGCAGATACCGGATACCAATAGATGGATTTACACCAGTCTCCTAAACAGAAATGGATATCAGATGCCACTCAATGGACTTACACTAATCTCCACAGAAGAAAACAAGAATGAAACATGGAAGTCAACTGCCAATCTATCTGGACTTAGGTTAACTCCACAGTATGGTCCTAGGAAATCCAATGCCACATTACAGGGACTTACAATGGATCCTCACATACAAGAACAAAAGCAACAATATGATCACAGGAATGCAAATGCCAACCTACAGGGACTTATAATTGCAACCTCTTACACAAACAGATGAAACAAACTATGATCACAGGAAAGCAGATACCAACTTACAGGGACTTATAACTGCAACCTCACATACAAATCAAACAGATCAAATTATGATCACAGGATAACAGATGCCAGCTTACAGGGACTTATAACTGTATCCTCGCATACAAATCAAACAGATCAAATTATGATCACAGGATAACAGATGCCAGCTTACAGGGACTTATAACTGTATCCTCAAATACAAACAGATAAAACAGAAGATATGAGTGACCAACGAGGTCTTACACTCTATCCTTCCATATCACAGGAGCAAATGCCAAAGCAATGGACTTACAATTGACCTCAATGGGCAAACAACAATGATAGCATCACAAAAAGCAAATGAGATGATCATGCATTAATGGCAATTGATGATGATGATAAATGCATAGAGCATACAAGCAAGCAAGTGCATATGAAGCAAACAGTCAATCAATGAATAGCAAACAACACACTCTATAGCCAAACAATGGGGGCTCACACAAGAGGGTTTGACTTTAAAAGTCCACTGTAATAGGTGAAGGTCGCTCTTAACCTGGCCATTGAGGGGCTCAGGTGAAGCAGATGAAAAGGAGATGAGGGGTGTACCTCATTGCTTCTATCTCAGATCAGAGAGAGCATCAAAGAAAGCGTGGGAGTTCAGAAAGTAGGAACTCTCTCCACATTATTGACTCGATTAGATCTTGGGTATTTATCTCATTGCTTCAACCATGTAATGGGAGCAAAGAGAGGACACACTGAATAGTGGGGGATAGATTGCTTATCCCTACCTTCCACCAATTGCCTTACTTGAAGGACTTTTCCTGCTTGGGACAATTTTAAACAAACACAGGCATTGCCTCTTAAGGAGGACTTCAGACAGTTTGCCCGGTCAAATAACAGACCGGGTCTCCAGACTACATGAAGAAGAAAGGTTTATACCTCAAAGCAAATGCTAAAAAGCAAAGCAAGCAAGCAAGTTCAAAGAACTTAAGCAGCTAAAGCACCTGAAAAAGTCAAACTTATTAGCAAACAGCTCAACAGTCAAAATCAAAAGGAAATGAACCAATAGTCAACCACAGAGGGACCAATTGTGCAAGGCACAAAGACTCAAGCATATGAGTCACCTACAAAACAAAGGTTAGCACATTAAACAATCAAACTAAAACACATTTGAATGATCCTCAAGGCATTGGTGCTTAACCTGAAACAGATGAACTCAACATAAGCTTAGAAGACCACTAGGACTAGCCTAGGGTCAAAGATGAAAGAAAAAAGTCAAGGCAGCAAGGAAAAGTCAACCCAAACCAAGTCTAAACATTCAAGAAGCATTCTCAATTGGATTCATAATTATATCATGCATCATGGTAATTTCATATGCAAAGGGACGCAAAGCATAGCAAAGGAAGCATGCAAAAGGTCAACAGCAAGACCTTATTCAAAAGTCAACTCCAACATTTTCAAAAATCATGAAATAAATCACACTCAATCCTAACATCTAACATGGTATACATGTAAAATTTCATGGCATTTGGATGAGAGGAAGGCAGTCAAGCAAAATCATGAAGTCAAATCAAATTCAAGTAAGCATGGTGAAAGTCAACAAACATGGGTCAACTTCAAAAAAATCATATCAATTTGAAAACAGAAGAGAAATGAATGAGATTAACACCAATGCAAAGCTTGAGGTGTCTAGTTATCACATATGAAATTTCATGGACATACAATATGGTATGAGGATTTCACAAAAGATTTGGCAAGGCATAGCACAAAAAGTCAACAAATGACCAAATATGGAAGAAAATTCACAATCAAATGGAAAACAGCAAGATTAATTCCAAGAAAATTCATACATAAACTAGACATGTAAGAGATGATTCATGAAAAATTTGGGGTCATTTGGATAAGAGGAAACATGTGAACAAAAATTGGGAAAATGCATGATCATGGTATAGCACCAAATGTAACACATAACTTCAGAAAATCATAACTCTCAATCCACAAATGATAAATGCACAAACTTTATATGGAAATGAAGGTCAATGTGTCTAGTTTCACCACAAAAAATTTCAAACTCAAAGGATTCAACATGAGTGTTTCACAAAAGAAATGGCACAATGTATCATTTATGCATACATGTTGGGAAAACAATTATCATTTAAAATCCAGCCACTGAAAAATTAATTAAAATTCACCATAAAATAGAGGACACATTCATGAACATGAGGAAAAAATTTCATAATTTTTGGGTGAAAATTGAAAGAGAAATTAATTATTTAAGTTGAGTGAATAATGGATGAAGTATGAACAAGATAGCATGGCAAATGGGGTCAAACATGGTCAACCGATGGCATACTTGTAATATCTGCAGCCACTAAGTAAAACGACCGTGCATTGGGGGAGAGAACGAAATGTTCTCATTGGCTCTCAGCCAATGGAACAGTAAAGCTGGCCAATGGATGAATTTCTGGGTTTAAGACATAAACCCTAGGGTTTACATACAGCAGGGCAATGGCATCTCCAACATCAAAACAAAATTCGACCATCACACAATCAACATAGCATTTAGCAATGTTCACATAGCAACCAAACAACAATATGCAACACAGTTCATATGGTTTTTTCTAGGAATTTTCGAGGGTTTTAGAACAACAGCATGGCTTCATGTTCAGCTTCATGTTCGATCAAAATAACAACAAGTGAACAGCAACATGCAACAACGATCATACAACAATCCAGCATCTATGACCAAACATAACAAACACCAACATGTGGATTTTATGAGCAAGTTTAAAGTTTTCAAACAGCAGGGCATATGCAGCAACAACATCATATTCAGCAATCAAAATTCGAACCAAACAACATTCAAAAGCATGGCATGATAATGTTCACATAACAAACAGACAACAGTATGTAACACAAAACATATGGTTTTTTCAGAACAATGTTCATGGGATTTCAAAACTGCAGCAGGGTTTTAGCAGCATGGTTAAGCATCATGTAATCAACAAAACACCATCAATCGACATTCAAGCATCGTGGTAAACAGCAAGGCAATAATATAACCATGTTCACACACATCTAAACAGCAATAGAGCATACACATTCATGCAAAAATCTGGCAATTTCTAGGGTTTAAACAGCAGCATCATTCATCACCTACATGAACTCAAAAATTCGAAATAACCAGAAACAAGAAATAAGCACATCAATGTGATCCTCATGCATCATACATACCTAATCAAGTCATAGTTTTCATGGAAACTCCAGCATCACAGCAAATCGAAGAAAAATAGGTTTAGATGCAAAAATGTAAACTCAGATTTCTCATGATATGTTTAACCAATCAGCATGATTCAAGTTGCATTGGAACAAGCATGGGAAGTCCTTTCAAAGACATAGCATAGCAAGGCAAATAATGGAAGTCGATTGCTTACTTGATTTTGAAGAAAATCGAGCTGCAGTGTTGTTTTGGTAGTTATGAGTGCAAACAGGTGCTTCAAATACTTGGAAATGATGAAGGGTTGGATGACTTTAGCTCATTGATGCTTGGGAATCCACACACTATGATCTGCTATTGTTGAGCTTGATGAAAAAACAGAACAAGGAAAAGGCACTACAGTTGAGATTAGGTGCTCGAAAACCCTCCCAAATGAGGTTCAAGTGAATAGACCATGGAGATTGTTCAAGGGTTTTGAGTGTTTGAGCAGGAAAATCCCTTTTGGTAAAAATGCAAAATGAGAGGAAATGAATGTTTCTGGTCGTGGCTGCTATCAATTAGGGTTGGAATGTCAGAAAATGCAGCTTATATTCCACTGTTTAAGGTTGCTAATCCAAATGATAAGTTGGTTTAACTTAAAATGAACCATTTGCTGTTTTTGCTAATTTGGAAACAAGTGAATATTGGAGGGTGTGAGCTGCTCGAGTGGGCCTCAAACAGGCTGCAAGTAACCTTTACCAATGCTGTTTGTTGTTTGTTCATGCAATGTTAACCTTACTTTGCTTATATGACTCCATTTGCCAAAATTACTAACTTTGCATAAGTGAAAGAGGAGGTACATGCTTGCCACGATTTGGGCTTTGGCAAGGCTGCAAATGACCAATGCAATTGTTGTTTGTGGTCTGCTGCAGAATTGCTGTACCTTGCTTTTGCTTAATAAAGCCAATTGTACAATTTTCAAGTTTACACCTTTGGTCCAAAGTGATAGCATAATGGTGGTATGAACATGATTTTAGGCTTGGAGCAAGTCATAAATGATATATGGAACATTTCCCAATTGGCCAAATCAAGAAAAAGTCAAAGAATCAAAAAGTCAAAGTTTGGTCAAACTTTGAATTTAAATGAAATAGGTCCAAAAATGCCATTTTGAATGGTAAGGTTTTGATGGATGAAATTTATATTTTTGGAAAGAGGATGAAAAATGTGGTTTGTAGGAAAAAACCCCACCAAATTTGGCCTTATGGTTTGAGAGATATGGCTCTTTGAAGTTCAAAAATTGGTGAAACTGATTTGATCATATCTTGACAACCACACATGGGATTTGAGAGTTCTTGGACTTTTTGAAAATGGGAAGACAAGATCTTCAACTTTCATGTTGGGCAAAAATTCATTTGAAGCTTGTATCATGATGTAAGTTTAAGATCAAGAAGTTTCCATTTTTGGCAGTTGAAATTACAGGTCCACTTTCTATTTCTGGAAAATTTTCTGATTGACTTGATTTTCTTCCATGATGAGGTTTGACATGATAGATGAGGCTTGTATAGACATGAATGAACTCCTTCAGATCAAATCTATCCATCAAATCACTGATTAAATCCACAGTTGACCAAGTTTGACTGTCTGTTGACTTTTCTAGGGTTTTGGATGATTGGACCACTTCTGATGAATTCCAAACCCTAATTCCTTGAGAACTTGACTTAAAATGATGTCCTAAGATGTATGAACTTTTGATTATTGATCATGGTGCCCAAATTCTACAAGAATGGCCACCATCCATTGCTTTGACTGATCAATGACTGACTTTGACCTAATTGCTGATGACTGCTTCAACTGCAAGCAACAAGGTTAGACTGACAATATTTTTGTACTTTTTGAATGATAAACATATGAAAGGCAAAGATATACAAATGCACAGTATGCTTGGTGATCAAGAAACAAACCCACAAGGCAATCTATCCACTAAGAGGAAAGCAAAGGCATGCATTGATCCTTGAGGCCATGATATGAATGATATGGGCCATGAGGGATCTTAGGGCCCAAAATTGGGGTCTTACAGTTATGGATGGGCCTTCAACCCTCCCTGACCAAGGAGTAGAGGAGTTGAGAGACGAAGACCGTTCACGTGCCTGGATCCGTGAATGAGAGGAGTTGCTTCAGCAGATTAGAGAGAAGGATGCTTTGATAGAATTCCTTGAGCACCAGGTTATTGATGAGCCTGATGATGCATTGACTTCTCTTCTTCCTCAGTCTTCCAAGTTTTGGAAGAGGAAGTACGATCGACTCGCCAAAGAGAAGGCGGATATGGAGGCAGCCTATGAGAGGGAGGTAAAAAGGCGTCGTGCAGCTTATCTTCTAGTCTCTAGAGCTTTAGATGATTGTTTCTAGGGTTCCATAGGATGTTCATCTTCCTTCTCTCTTGTATTGTATTTGGTTGCCAAGACTGTATTTCTTTGGTGTAAAAATATTTTCCAGATATTATTGATGTGATATTTCAATATATGTCTAAATGATTAATATTTTCAATATTTGAAAATAGAACTCTAAAGTTCCTCTGATAAATAAAAATAAATAATATGCACAAGCATTGCATGCATCATGTGCATAAGCAGGTTTTGCTCCAGGTTTGTTGTTCTATGGTCTAACTCTGTGTTCTTAATCTATTTTGAAGACAAGCTGACTCACCGGTACTACACCCGAGCCAACGCATCAAGACTAATGGATCATTTTGAGCAAGAGAACCGTGAACTCAAGGAGGAAGTGGCCAGATTGACTGCCCTGATGGAGTCATTCATGGCCGCCCAGAGCTAGTCGTCTTCGACACCTTCAACTCCTCCCCAAAGGATAGTCATCTCTGAGATTGCCTCTTCAACAGTGCCCGCGGCCAGCGCCCACTTTGCACCAACAACTATGCCAGCCGGGTTTCCTTGGGGGATGCCTCCCAACTTTATTCCTGAGGGTCTTGCGCCCACCTTTGCTTCTCTGCCGGCGTCTAGCCCGGTCCTTGCCGTTCCACCTCCTATCGTGCATACTATGCCCAGAGTAGACGACACCATCTACCATTCTGAGCCGTCTGAGGGTCCAGATGTCTATGAAAAGATGGATGCTATGAACGATCAGTTTCTTGAGCTCCGCAAGGAATTGAAAACTCTAAGAGGAAAGGACCTCTCCGGCAAGTCTGTTGCTGAACTCTGCTTAGTCCCAAACGTCAAAATCCCTGTAAAATCCAAAGTACCTGACTTTGAAAAGTACAAGGGAAATACTTGCCCTCTCAGCCACCTGGTTATGTACGCCAGGAAGATGTCGACTCAGACCGACAATGATCAACTTCTTATTCACTATTTCCAGGACAGTTTGTCTGGTGCTTCCCTGAGATGGTATATAGGTTTGGACAACACAAACATTTGATCCTTCAATGACCTTGGCGAGGCCTTCGTCAAGCAATACAAGTATAATGTGGATATGGCTCCCGATAGGGATCAATTGAGGGCCATGTCCCAGAAGGACAAGGAAACTTTCAAAGAGTACGCCCAGAGGTGGCGAGAGTTAGCAACACAAATTGTGCCTCCGCTGGAGGAGAAAGAAATGACCAAGATCTTCCTGAAGACCTTGAGCTCATTTTATTATGAGCAGATGATTGCCAGCGCTCCTTCTGGTTTCACCGAGATGGTGAAGATGGGGATGCGTCTGGAAGAAGGAGTCAGGGAAGGGCGCCTGACCAGAGAAGAAGGCTCTTCTGCCAAATGATATGGGGCGTTTGGAAAGAAGATAGATGGTGAGGCACATGTTATGACCTCCCATGTTAAACCTAGAAGACCCTCAGTAAGGAGGAAGACCGTGTGTCCTGCCGGTAATCAGCATCAGGTGGCTCACATAACACCTGTTTTCAGAGAAAATCAACACTATCAGCACAATAATAACCAACAACAACAACATCAACATTATCAACAACAACAGCACCATCCTCAACAGCAGGCCTACCAGCCTCGAAACAACAATCAAGCCAGTACAAGCTATGAGAGGAAGAGGGTCACCTTTGATCCTATTCTTATTACCTATGCAGAGTTGTATCCCTCTTTGATAGAGAGAAAGCTAATTACTCCACGAGACCCACCGGCTATACCTACCAACCCTCAGTGGTGGTATAAGCCCGAGCTACACTGTGTTTATCGTTCCGGTGCCCCCGGACATGACATGGAAAACTGTTACCCACTGAAGACCAAGGTTCAAGACCTTGTGAGATGTGGTATCTTGTGTTTCGAGGACGTAGGTCCCAATATGAAGAAGAATCCATTGCCCAAGCATGGGAAATCCTCTGTCAACATGGTCCAGGGCTTCCCTGATAAATATAAAGTCAAATATGTCAGCCATATTCGACAATTCTTGGTCGAGATGCATAGTCTGTTGTGTGAATACAGTCATTACGAGCACGATCATGACAGATGCCGTGTTTGCACTGTCAATCAGAGGGTATATCGCCAAGTCCGTAAAGATATCCAAGAAATGCTAGATGAAGGTGTAATTGAAATACTTTAGAATCGAGATGTTGTTGATGATGATGAAGTCAATGTGATATCTCCAGTATTTCAGATCCCTGAGCCTGTTGTCATCAGGTATGATGGTAGCAAACAAAAGGCTTCTCCCTCTTTGATTATTAAACCAGCTGGCCCTGTGCCATACTCTTCTGATAAAACGGCCCTCTATCTCTACAATGTTGTGGCATTGGAGGATGGGAAGAAGGTTCCCCTTCCCTCTACTTCTGTTGTTAATATTGCCGATGTCAGCGGCCTGACCCGTAGCGGTCGTGTTTTCTCGGCTCCGCCGAAACCCCAAGCTGATGTCCGAAGGGCTGATGTTGCTGATTGTGTTGTACGCCCGGTTGGGAATGTTGTTATTGCTCCGAATCCGGCACTTGTTGCCAATAAAACTGGCTCCGTTGTAAAAACTCCTGTCTCTGTTGGCCAGAGTGGCACCGTGAAATAAGACTGTGATGAGATGTTGAGGCTCATCAAAAGGAGTGATTATAATGTTATAGATCAACTTCTACAGACGCCATCA
Source organism: Lathyrus oleraceus (assembly GCF_024323335.1). Lineage (NCBI taxonomy): Eukaryota > Viridiplantae > Streptophyta > Magnoliopsida > Fabales > Fabaceae > Lathyrus > Lathyrus oleraceus. The sequence goes on along the minus strand of NC_066580.1, from coordinate 331,135,117 downwards.
AAGATCTCTGTGTTATCTTTGTTGATGAATTCAGAACCATATCGTGAAGCTCTGCAGAAGGTGTTGGATGTGGCGTATGTAGATCATGACGTCACAATAGAACAATTTGACAGTATTGTTGCAAACATTACCGCTTGTAACAATTTGAGTTTTTGTGATGCTGATCTCCCTGAAGAGGGAAGAGACCACAATTTGGCACTACACATATCCATGAGCTGTAAGGATGATGCCATGTCCAATGTGTTGGTGGACACTGGATCATCACTGAATGTGTTACCGAAATCCACTCTTGCTAGATTTTCATATCAGGGGCCTCCCATGAGGCAGAGTGGAGTAGTGGTAAAAGCTTTTGATGGATCCCGCAAAACTGTGATTGGAGAGGTTGAACTCCCAGTCAAGATCGGACCAAGTGATTTCTAGATTACTTTTCAGGTCATGGATATCAACCCATCATATAGTTGTCTGTTGGGTAGACCATGGATTCACGAGGCAGGCGCCGTCACATCCACCCTACACCAGAAACTGAAATTTGTCAAAAACAAGAAGCTGGTGGTGGTAAGGGGAGAGAAGGCTCTCCTGGTTAGCCATTTGTCTTCCTTTTCTTACATATATGCAGAGGATGAAGTTGGAACGCCGTTCCAAGCTTTATCTATTGCTGAGCCTGTTAAGAAAGGAACTTCTTCATTTGTGTCCTACAATGATGCTAAGTTGGCTATTGAGCATGGCACAACTACCGATTTAGGACAAATGATCAAGCTGGAAGACAACAAATCCCGGGCTGGCATAGGGTATTCTTCTAGCGCTTTCAACAAGCATGGGTTGTTTAAGAATGGTGGATTCATCCACACTGTTCAAGACGAGGAAGCTGCTTCTATTATGGAAGAGGATGCAGAGGAAGATTCTGGCAACTTTGTCATCCCTGGAGGGGTCTACAATAATTGGGTCGTTGTTGATGTTCTAACAGTTATCCATAAGTCAAAGTAATGTTCATTTTGTTTGAAAACCCTCCTCCCATGCCAAAAGGAGGAGTGATGACATTGTTGGCTCATAAATACAATGATATTTTCATTCAATAAATTCATGTTAAATGTTTATTTTTCCAATTATTTTCACTTTTTGCTTTTTTGCATGAAATTGGTGATCACATAAAACCCAAAAATATAGAATAAAATCAATCTTTTCATCTACATAATGATTTGCCTTGTTTGAATTCTAAAATCTCTTTTATATCCAAAATCATTATACAGGTTGTTCAAACCCATTGAACATAATGATCCAACACCATCTCCCAATTTTGAGTTCCCTGTATTTGAGGCGGAAGAAGATGATATTGAAGAGATTCCTGACGAGATCACCAGTCTACTTGAGCACGAAGAAAAGATCATCCAGCCGCATCTTGAGAATCTGGAAATAGTCAACTTGGGGTCTGAAGATTGTGTGTGAGAAGTGAAGATTGGGGCACTCCTGGAAGAATCTGTTAAGAAGGGGTTGATTGAGTTGCTACGAGAATACGTCGACGTGTTTGCCTGATCATATGAAGACATGCCGGGTCTGGATACTCGTGCAACATTTCCTGCCTTTAAAGCCTGAGTGTGTGCATGTGAAGCAGAAGCTCAGAAGAACTCATCCTGATATGGCAGTGAAGATCAAAGAAGAGTTCAGAAGCAAATTGATGCAGGGTTTCTGGTGACTTCTACATATCCTCAATGGGTGGCCAATATTGTGCTCGTGCCTAAGAAAGATGGAAAAGTCCGAATGTGTGTGGACTATAGAGACTTGAATAAAGTTAGTCCAAAAGATGATTTTCCTCTGCCACATATTGATATGTTGGTAGATAATACAGCTAAATTCAATGTCTTCTCATTTATGGACGGATTTTCAGGATATAATCAGATTAAGATGGAACCCGAGGATATGGAGAAGACAACATTCATCACACCTTGGGGAACATTCTGTTATCGAGTGATGCCTTTCGGTTTAAAGAACGCCGGAGCCACGTATCAACGAGCTATGACTACCTTGTTTCATGATATGATGCACAAGGAGATCGAGGTATATGTTGATGATATGATTGCAAAGTCGAGAACGGAAGTTGAACATGTAGAGCACTTGTTGAAGCTTTTTCAGCGTTTGAGGAAGTATAAACTTCGTCTAAACCCGAAAAAGTGTACATTTAGAGTCCGTTCTGGCAAGTTATTGGGCTTTATTGTCAGTGAAAGAGGTATTGAGGTTGATCCTACAAAGGTCAAAGCAATACAAGAGATGTCTACGCCCAAAACAGAGAAGCAAGTCCGAGGTTTTCTTGGCCGCTTGAATTATATTTCCAGATTTATATCCCACATGACTGCCACATGTACACCGATATTCAAGCTCCTCCGGAAAGATCAGTCTCATGATTGGATCGAGGATTGCCAAAGAGCCTTTGACAGTATTAAAGAGTATCTGTCTGAGCCGTCAATTTTGTCTCCACCTGTGGAAGGGAGACCCTTGATTATGTATCTGACAGTTCTTGAATACTCTATGGGTTGTGTCCTTGGTCAACAATACGAAACAGGGAAGAAAGAATATGTTATTTACTACCTGAGTAAAAAGTTCACTGATTGTGAGTCTCGATACTCGATGCTTGAGAAAACATGTTGTGCTTTGGCTTGGGCTACTAAGCGCTTACGCCAGTATATGTTGAATCATACGACTTGGTTGATATCCAAAATGGATCCAATCAAGTATACCTTTGAGAAGCCTGCTTTAACTGGGAGGATTGCCCAGTGGAAGATGTTGTTATCTAAGTATGATATTGAGTATCGAGCTCAGAAAGCTATAAAAGGTAGTATCTTGGCTGACCATTTGGCATATCAACTAAGTGAGGATTATCAGTCAGTTCAATATGACTTCCCAGATGAGGAGATTCTGTATTTGAAAATGAAAGATTGCGATGAGCCTACGCTTGATGAAGGGTCAGAGCCTGGTTTCTGATGGAGAATGGTTTTTGATGGCGATGTAAATCAGTATGGAAATGGTATTGGGGCAGTGATTATTACTCCTCAGGGCACACATTTTCCTTTTACAGCAAGGCTAACTTTCAAATGCACGAATAATATGGCTGAGTATGAGGCCTGTATCATGGGATTGGAAGAGTATATTGATCTTAGGATCAAACATCTTGATGTTTATGATGATTCGGCCCTTGTTGTGAATCAGATTAAGGGTGAATGGGAGACGAATCAGCCTGGCCTCATCCCATATAGAGATTATGCGAGGAGGATTTCAACATTCTTTACTGAGTTTAACTTCCATCATATTCCTCGAGATGAGAATCGGATGGTCGATGCTCTTGCTACACTTGCTTCGATATTCGTGGTGAGACTCTGGAACGAGGTTCCCAATATCACTGTGATGCGCTTGGACAAGCCAACTCATGTATTTGCAGTAGAGGAGGTGCAAGATGATAGGCCATGGTATTATGATATCAAGTTTTTTCTTCAGAGTCAGATTTACCCGCCCGGGGCATCTGTGAAAGATAGAAAGACTTTGAGGAGATTATCAGGCAGTTTCTACCTCAATGGCGATGTGCTTTATAAAATCAATTTTGACATGGTTCTGCTCAGATGCGTGGATAGACACGAAGCAGACCTGTTAATGACTGAGGTCCATGAGGGTTCATTTGGTACTCATTCCAATGGACATGCCATGGCTAGAAAGATGTTGAGAGCAGGCTACTATTGGCTGACAATGGAGTCTGACTGCTGCAAATATGTGAAGAAATGCCATAAGTGTCAGATTTATGCGGATAAGATTCATATTCCCCTGACACTTCTGAATGTGGTTTCGTCACCATGGCCTTTCTCTATGTGGGGAATTGACATGATTGGCATGATAGAGCCGAAAGCGCCTAACGGTCATAGATTTATTCTCGTAGCAATTAATTACTTCACCAAGTGGGTTGAAGCGGCATCATATGCAAACGTGACCAGGCAGGTGGTTGTGAAGTTTATCAAGAATCAACTCATATGCCGTTATGGTGTGCCAGAAAGATCATTACTGATAATGGATCTAACTTGAACAACAAGATGATGAAAGAGTTGTGTAGCGAGTTCAAGATTGAACATCATAATTCTTCCTCTTACAGGCCCAAGATGAATGGGGCTGTTGAAGCTGCTAATAAGAATATCAAGAAGATTGTCCAGAAGATGGTTGTTACGTACAAAGATTGGCATGAGATGCTGCCATTTGCTTTGCATGGATACCGTACATCAGTCCGCACTTCAACAGGGGAAACCCCTGTCTCACTTGTTTACGGCATGAAGGTTGTGCTCCCAGTAGAGGTGGAGATCCCATCAATGAGAGTCTTGATGGAAGCCAAGTTGACTGATGCTGAATGGGTTCAGAGTCATTATGACCAACTGAATTTGATAGAGGAGAAGAGATTGACTGCTATGTGCCACGGTCAGTTATATCAGCAAAGGATGAAGAAAGCCTTTGATAAGAAGGTCAAGCCTCGTGTGTTCCGAGAAGGTGACCTCGTGCTCAAGAAAGTTTTGTCTTTCGCGCCCGATTCCAGGGGCATGTGGACTCCAAACTATGAAGGTCCATATGTTGTTAGGAGAGCCTTTTCAGGCGGTGCTTTGATACTTACAACTATGGATGGGGAGGATTTCACTTGTCCTGTGAATTCAGATGCAGTCAAGAAATAATTCGCCTAAAATAAAAACAGAATATCTCGCTAAGTTGAAAACCCGAAAGGGCGGCTTAGGCAAAAATGAGCGTCTCGGTGGATTGAAAACCCGAAAGGGCGATCCAGGCAAAAGTTAGAGACATAAAAAATGAATATGTATCCCGCTAGATTGAGTACCTCGCCCTAGGGAAATCTAGACAAAAATTAGGGATTTAGCAAGTAACTGCATCCTGATAAGACTTTGTTCTACAACCGTCATCTGTCAAAGATTTTTGCTCAGTCATCGTCAACTGAAGCTTCAAATACATTGGATTCAGAGTTGGTAGAGAAATGGTCATTATGTTCAATGTAGCCCTTTTCCAATATATATCACCAATTTCAAATTTGTAAAGATCCATGGAGTCTTGCCATTTGCAGACTACCATTCCATCAAATAAATTTGAACCTTTATCCAATTCTTTGCACTCTTATTTGTTTCTATTCAAACAAATGTTTTGCATGTTTTAATTGAAAAATATCATTGTTTTAAATATATAAATTTTCATAAATTGTTTTTAAACAAAGTGAACATTCACAATGACAAAAAGGATACTCGGGACGTCTTCAGTGCTCTCCCAAGGATAATATGATTCCCCAAAAGGGTAAGACATTTGTTCATGTTCCCAGCATACTGGTATCCTCTTCATTATCTTTCAGGTAGTCTCCTATGCGAGCATGGAAGAAAGTTGTATATCCCACCCAATCCCCAGAAAGTTTAGAGTTCTGAATGCGGTCTCAATTTTTCTAGATGCCCTAGTGAGTCTGGATTTAGCATTTGTGCTATCAATTATAGGGTTTTCATCCCTTGCGTGGATTAACCTAAAATCCCTTATAGATTGATAAATTGAATATGCTAATCTTTCCGAAGGTGTTGGTTTTCCCTCGCTTCGAATTAAGAAATTCTCCGCTAGAATGAGCAGGAAATCCCCAGCATAAGCGGAGTTATCATCAAATTTGGTTTATAGCTTTTCCCCTGTGGACTGGTCTACTTCGATCTCCAGCAAAATTTGCTCCTCACCGTCCTCATCAGGGTTGATCCCACTTTTACTCCCCAGAATGGTCACTAGCAGGGTATCCCCGGTAGTTGCCTATGGGTGATCCCCGATTCGGTCGACAACAGTGTTTCCATAGTAGAATTGTCTGATCATAGCCCAGTTATGGTTTCCTCCCGAGCAGAGTGGTTGATGAAGATGTTTATCTCTCCATCCCTAGCGAAGTAGTGTCCATTCCTCCTTGTCGCAACGCGAAAAACAACCGGCAGAAAAAACAAACAAACAGAGCCGCCACCGTGCGTTATTTATCCCAAAGGAGGGAAAGGAAATGCTCGAAGTAAACCTGGAAAGGAAATGGTCTTACGACCGGAGATGCAAGGATCGGGAGTCGGCTACGCAAGGGGAAGGTATTAGCACCCCTCACGTCCGTCGTACTCGACGGGATCCACGCTCAGAAGAATAGAATAAGGTTGCTAAATAACTGCTCAAAGAATGCACACACACTGGAATCAAACACAGATGGAAGAAGGAGGAAGGTGACTCGGCAGGATGTCGCATCCTGGTCCTACGTAGTTTGTCAGAAACAAACATCAGAGTCAACGTAGTTCGGGGAAATGGGAAACGGGCTCGCTAGGATATCGCATCCTATGCCTACGTATCTCATCTGGAATGAGAATCAGAGCTACCGTAGTTCGGCTAACGCACGCCGAAATAAAACACACACAAAGACGCTGAAATGTCAAAGCAAACACACAAACGGAAACAGACTGCCAATGGCTGGTCTTACATCTGACTCCAAACAACAAACACAAACAAGGAAACTGAATGTCAATCGCTGGACTTACATCACACACACAAACACAAACAGGAAACCGACTGCCAATCGCTGGACTTACGTCAGACTCCTCACAAGCAAACACAAACAGGAAACCGACTGCCAATCGCTGGACTTACGTCAGACTCCTCACAAGCAAACACAAACAGGAAACCGACTGCCAATCGTTGGACTTACGTCAGACTCCTCACAAGCAAACACAAACAGGAAACCGACTGCCAATCGCTGGACTTACGTCAGACTCCTCACAAGCAAACACAAACAGGAAACCGACTGCCAATCGCTGGACTTACGTTAGACTCCAAACAAAGAAACACAGACAGGAAACCGAATGCCAATCGCTGGACTTACATCAGACGCCAAACACACAAGAGGGTTGAAAAAGAAAAAGGGCGCCCGGGGAGATCTGCTCATCTCCTGCCTACGTACCTCATCTGGTATGAGGATCAGGGCGACGTAGTTCCCCTTAACAGGGGAGAAACTTTCTCCTAACTAGAGACCTGGGAATAACAAACTAAAAGGGAGACTGACTCGAGCCTAATAGTTGTCATGCAATCCACAATAGTCCTAGGTTGAGGTTTCTAACAGATCCTAACTCACACAGGCAGCAAGTTGAAACAGCAGGTCAGCAAACGGGTGAACAGGTATCACACACTATATGCAAACAAGAAGGCTCACACAACATGGCTGGGCTTTAGTCAAGGGGTCATATCAACCTCGACAAACAAGCCAACTGGAATAGGGTGTTGTTAGCTCTTAACCCTAACATTGAGAGTTAGGGTGAAGCAGATGAAATGGGAAGTGAGGGTAGGACCTCACAACTCTTATCCCTGGCCTGGGAGAGCTTCAATCAATGAAAGTGTGGGAGTCCAGAATCAGGAACTCTACTCCACATGACTGACACAACAAGATTTTGGGTTCTTATTCCAAGTGCATCAACACATGGTGTGAGCAAGATGAATGACACAACTGAATAGCAGGGGATGGATTGCACATCCATTTTATCTGCCAATGCCTCTTCACTTAGGAGGTCTTTATATGTACAAGGCACAAAGATAAACAAGCACAAACATTGCCTCTTAAGGAGGGCTTCAGACAGGTGCCTGCCAAAGTAACATGACAGGTCTTCCAGACTACATGAAGTCAGAGGTCATTACCTAAGTGGTATGCCAACCACAAGCAAAGCAAAGCAACTCAAATAATGAGTTAAAGCAGCTAAAGCACCTGTATAGACAACCAACCAATCAGTATGGTATTCAGACAAAACAATCAGAAAATCCAACAGTGAGACAACCAATCATCAGACAACATCAATGCAAGACATGAGATGCAAGCATACTAAATTAATTCATCATCCACAAGACCTACAAAATAGTAAGGTTAGTCAACCAAAATAGCTTGTATCTCAAGTGATGAGATCATATCAACCAAGGTGACAAATTGCTTGAAAACCTGAAACACAAAGTCCAAAGGATGAGACCAAACCACTAGCTCAGAGGCTAGGGTCAAAAGTGGGGCAAAAAGTCAAAACAGAACTTGATACTCAACATGAAGCAACTTCAAACACATATGAACAAGTCCTAAAAAGGACCAAATTAAAATCAAATGGCAAAGTCATGTAGTGAGCAAAAGAAGTCAAAGACAAATTAAAAGCATACATTTGGACATTGAGAATGAAAATTCCACATTAAAATAGAAATGAATCAAATAATTCTGGAAAACTTCATGAGCATTCAACACATCCAATACAATCATCATACAAAAAATCAGAAGCATCCAAGATTAACTGATATGGAAATTAAAATGCACAAGTTGATCATCCCATTGTGTGACACAAATTGTCACACTTAAAGTACATGTGCCAAAAACAGTGAAGATAATAGCAAAAAATTCCAAATAAAATCACATAAATCCCTCATCATGTCAAGAATAACCATGCAAATTTCAAGGCATTTGGATCATGTATGAGCACTTTATGATAGGAAGAATGGAGCAATGTCACAAATGCACCTTGATCAAATAACAATTCATCAGTCAAAATCCATAAATGATAAAATCAGGAAAAGCACATGATAAAATACTAGACATTTCAAGGATCATGTGGAAAAAAACTTGGCTTCATTTGGATCATTATTCCATTAATTATGATTTTTGGAAGTTCATGTATGAAATGAAATAAAAATTGAAGTAACATAAAAAATATAAAAAATGAATTAAAGAAATTCCAAACGCATCCCAAAACGACGTCGTTTTGGATTAATGGAATAGAAATGAAAAAAAAGATGCAGAAACGCTGGAGCATGGAATCAAAGGGAGGACCTTGGATCAAACGCGTCCTGGGCGCGTTCTTCATGCCAGAACCCAAGCGAACCAGAGCGGACGCTAGGCCGTCGCTAAGATGAAGATCTTCATCTTCCTCACGAAGATGAAGATGAACAGTAACACAGTCCAGAAACTTTTTTCCAGAAATTTCCAGAATATTCAAAAATTCAAACGCCATTGGATTCGTCTTGTCCTAAGGAACTCAAATCCACCATTAATTCATGCCAATTCCTCATCAAACGTGCAAATCGAAGCAAAAAAAGTTTGATGTTCAAAACTCCAATTACACATAACTCACTCAATAATGCACCAAATCATGTGAAATTTAGCTCAGATTCATCAGCACTCAATCTTCTACAAGACTATACACATAAAACAGATAATTAAGAGGATAAAAAATGTGACCTCTTGAAGAACAGTTGTTGAATTCTGCAGATCCAAGGCCAAGCAAGCATGCAAATCCACTCCTAATCACTTGCGATGAAGCTTTATGAAGATTTTGAGGCTTGGAACTGTGTAGATCTTGCTTAAATCTCAAATGCCATGGTTATGTTCTTGAGCTCCACATGCACAATTCTGGTCCAATCTTGAAGATCCAATGCTTGATTTATACTAAATCCACCCCAGGGAGCAAGAATATGCAATAAAATTGGTATGTTATGTGGTGAAAATTTGAATTATGATTAGGAGAAAATTTTGGAGGGAGAGAAAATTTTGAGATCTAGATCTAGAATCCTCCCAAATTCTGTTACAATTATCTATATATATGATGTGCTAATCCACTCTTAATCAAAATTAAGCAAAGTTAAGTTGAAATTAAGTGAAAACAAGGTGTATGGAAAAAAATTGAAAATTTGCATGGTGCATGTAGTAAATGGACGTGAACAGTACCATGTGCTTGATCAAAGTCACTCAAAATCATTTTTTAAACACATTGGCAATGGCAAAAAGTTCTCATGATGCATCAATTTTAAATTTATGATTTTCCCTCCAAAATCTTCATGAATAAGCAAATGATCATATGTTCAAATTTCATGCAATGTGATGTATGTTTTGGAAACTACATGTCATGAGAAGCAAAATTCAAAAAGAACCACCAAATTTGGAGTTATGAATCAAAAGTTATGGCCATTTGAAGTTCCATGTACACTTGGCAATGATTGGACCATATCTCCTCAACCATTCATCAGATGCTCATGATCTTGGACTTTGGAAATGGGAGAGAGAGATCTTCAACTTTCATGTTGGGCAAAACTTCATTTGAAGCTTCTTTGATGATGTAAGATCAAGTTTCATTTGAATCAAAAACTTTCCATTTTTGGAAACTTTCAATTATAGGTCACTCTCCATTTTTGGAAAGTTTTGATCTGGCCTCAAATTCTTCAAGATATGCATTTGACATGATTAATAAGCCTCTTTTGAACATGAATGAGATGTTGAAACTCATTTCTCCACCTCCTAGCCCTCCGTTGACTTTCTGTTGACTTTCTGGGTCCTCAGATGACTTGAACATGCTCAGATGACTTTGAGCCTCAACCACTTGATGAAATGGCTCCAAAATGAAACCCTAGCTTATACAAGCTCAATAAAATCATATGATGATCTCCTTCTCAAGAAAGACCTCATCTCCTTAAAAATCCCTGACTGATAGAATGCAACTGATTAGGGTTGACCATAGGTCAAAACCCTAATCCCAAAGAATCTGAGCCTGAACAATGAGCCCCTTGAGGATGACATAACCATGATGATGATGATGATGTACCCTTGCCAATAAGATAATGCTCAAACTCCTTGAAGGACCAAGAAACCCTAATTGAAGCACAAACCTCAGATGATTAGTGATCAATTCATGAGACCCTCAGGCATGAATCTCTTAACCTCTCCATCTTCTGAGAAAGACTTAGGAGGATGACTTGTCTATTTTCACATGATATGTAATATGCAATGACTAATGTCCGACAAAATGAAATGCAATATGCTAAGCTAGTCCCAAGAGAGGAGGGCAAATTTTGAGGTGTTACACCTGCCCCTATTCAATCCACTGTGAACCTGTCGATATGGATAGCCTCGGCTTTTAGATTGATCAGGGTGAAGAGTGATTAAATACCAAGAACAGACGAACAATTTGCGCTCCACTGGGGATTATTATATTTTTTCTTTTCTTGAACCCCAAAACTTGATTGATTTTTTTTCTCTTTTTTTTTTTACTTTTCTTGAACCCCGGAACATCTTTGATTATCATTTCCATCTCCGCCCGACAGAAGTCTCCTCCAGTATCGCACTACTGGGGAATACCGTTGACCCAACGTCACGATGCTAAGCTCCTCAGAGTAACACCTTCCAACTTCCATCTCTCACGACAGAAATCTCCTCCAGTATCGCACTACTGGGGAATACCGTTGACCCAACGTCACGATGCTAAACTCCTCAGAGTAACATCTTCCAATTTCCATCTCGCACGACAGAAATCTCCTCCAGTATCTCACTACTGGGAATACCGTTGACCCAACGTCACGATGCTAAACTCCTATGAGTAACATCTTTCAACTTCCATCTCGCACGACAGAAATCTCCTCCAGTATCGCACTACTGGGGAATACCGTTGACCCAACGTCACGATGCTAAACTCCTCAGAGTAACATCTTCCAATTTCCATCTTGCACGACAGAAATCTCCTCCAGTATCGCACTACTGGGGAATACCGTTGACCCAACGTCACGATGCTAAACTCCTCAGAGTAACATCTTCGCCATCCGGCGAAACCAAATCTCAAACGGTAACCACGGCTTGAGTCTAGTTTATGCTTGCAATGCTCATGATGCATGATCTTTTTTAGCGCAATGCTCCATAATTATGGAAACGCTACGCAGTTAGCTATGCAATATGCTATGCTTATCTAGATGATGAATGCATAAAAAGTATCCCCCTCAAGAGACTCTTCTGGAGAGCTCGAGGCACTCTGCTAAGGAACTTGCTAACGCTCCAACCTCCACCCTGCTGCTGGGAAACAGGCAACCCTCGCCCGGGATAACCTCCTCTGCACTCGACCCGCCCGGGGACTTCGTTGGGGAAGAAACCACCAACACACTTTGCGGGGAAAACAACAATCTTCAACTTGCTGGGGAAACTAACTAGCTTCGCCGTGCTAGGGGAAACAACTACCAATAGACACCTCTATCGGGGGAAATAATAACCTTCAAGCCAGGCTGCTGAGGAAACACCGATCTCAAACCTGCTGGTGGATAACCATCCCAACCCTGCTAGGGAAGACACAGACCTTGAATCTGTTGGGGAGGTAACAATCCCAACTCTGCTTGGGGAAACCAAGAAAGTCTGGCACAGAACACCCGTCGACTCGTCGAACCCTGGTATTCAACACCTAAATCCAGTGTCAGCTTTCCACTTTTGAGAGCTCCCAGACTCGTCTGGACTTTTCTAATTCATCACCTTGTATTCTCGCCTTCTCCGTATTCCACGGAGATCGAACGCCCTGGATTCATACAACCTTTCCAGTCCTCAGACTTTGAAAAGTCTTCTTGATTAATATCCAGGATCATCGCACGTCTTTCGCCATCTTTTCACTATTCTTCAATCCCTTGTCCCTGATTGGACTCCACGGGGATCTTTTGTCAAAACTTCACATCACAACCTACAAGTGAGTGAAAATATCTAACAGCACCTGCAAAAGAGATCGTTAGACAAAAACGTGCCCCAGGCGTGCCAAAGTTTCAACACCTAGGTCACTCAACCTTCCAAATAAGATTTCAAGCGTTCAATATTATAAGCATGCATAGGAAGGGACCTCTATGTATCAAAATGCAAAGATTCTTTATCAAAATAAACGGATGTTTTTGCAATCAAAGCGGTAATGAAAACAAAAACAAAATTATTTGACTGAATATGCATTTTATTGATTGGAAAAAGTGTGGCTCAAACTGAGCAATAGAAAGGAAGCAATTCCTGAAAAGAGGTAATTGCGCATAAAAGGAAAATCTATCCTAATGGCAATGTGAACTCGTGATCTCATCGAGTTCCAACTCGGTTACACCCCATATGTCCTCAGACTCTCCGTGCTTTCCGCCTTCTGAATAAGACGCTTCCGACCGATCCCTGTCGGGGATTATCCATGTCATAACCAAAGTAAACGATCATGCTAGACGCAGTTGTTCGTTTCAATCCCTCTTTTGCCTGGACCGCCCTTTCGGGTTTTCAGTCCACCGGGATACCCTTTTTTGCCCAAGTCGTCCTTGTGGGGTTTTCGACTTGCCGGGTGTACAGTTTTTTCTTTTTATCCCTAATTTTTGCCCGAATCTTTTCATTCATTTTTTTTTTGGTTCGCCGGGATGCCCTTTTTTGCCAGGACTATTTTATTCTTTTCGTCCAGCGGGTCTCTTTATACGAAGTATTTTTTAACTGCGTCTGCATTCACAGGGGACGGAAAATCCTCGCCATCCATGGTCGTCAACAACAATGCTCCACCAGAGAAAACCTTCTTGACCACGAATGGACCATCATAATTGGGTGTCCACTTGCCCCTACGAACGTTTTGAGGAGGAAGGATCCTTTTCAACACCAGATCTCCTACGTGGTATACCCGAGGTCGCACCTTTCGGTCAAAAGCACGCTTCATTCGCTGCTGGTATAACTGTCCATGACAGATGGCTGCCAGCCTCTTTTCCTCAATCAGGCTCAACTCTTCGTATCGAATCCTTACCCATTCAGCCTCTTGCAATTTCACGTCCATCAGGACTCTCAATGAAGGAATCTGGACCTCAACCGGTAACACGGCTTCCATTCCATATACAAGCGAGAAAGGCGTTGCCCCAGTAGATGCACGCACCGAGGTTCAATACCCAGGATACCAGCTTCGTACTTAGCCACATTGTTGGTGCATTCAAATGTCAGCCGGGCAACAAAAGGAATGTGGGATCCTTTCGGCGTAACCAAAACAACACCAACTCCGCTTCCATTCACATTAACGACCCCATCAAACATCAGAATTCGTTCGGATTCAGGGTCAAGCCCCTTCTCCGGGATTGGTTCCTCACAATCTTTCGATTTGAGAACCTCGATGTCCTCATCAGGGAACTCAAACATCATCGGTTGATAATCCTCTACGGGTTGCTGGGCGAGGTAATCAGACAATACACTCCCCTTGATTGCCTTCTGAAAGGTGCACCGAATATCATATTCGGTCAGAATCATTCATCATCTCGCAACCCGTCCGGTCAATGTTGGCTTCTCAAAAATCTACTTGATCGGATCCATCTTGGAAATCCACAAAGTGGTATGAACCAGCATATACTGTCTCAGTCGGCGAGCAGCCTATGCCAAAGTACAGCAAGTTTTCTCGAGCAGTGAATATATTGTTTCACAGTCGGTAAACTTTTTGCTAAGGTAAATTGCATGCTCTTTTCGACCAAACTCGTCATGCTGCCCCAGTACGCACCCCATAGACCCCTCGAGGGTTGTCAAGTACAAGATTAACGGTCTCCCTCCACAGGAGGCATCAGAATCGGAGGTTCCTGCAACTTATTCTTTTATTTTTCAATGCCCCTTGACAATCATTTATTCCACCTGACCGTTTGATCTTTTTTTTTTTACATGAGTTCACACATGGCTGTTAGATGAGATATGAACCGTGAGATGCAGTTCAATCTACCTAAGAAACCACAAACCTCTTTTTCCGTTCTCGGTTCAGGCATTTCTTGTATTACTTTTTTTTTAGCAGGATCAACCTCGATTCCTCTTTCGCTTACAATAAGCCTAAGAAACTGACCGGACCGCACTCCGAAAGTGCGCTCACTCGGATTCAACCTCAGTTTGAATTGTCTCAACTAGTCAAACAGCTTGGCCACATCTACCAGGTGCCCCTCTTCTGTTTGAGACTTTGCTATCATGTCATCAACATAGCATTCGATTTCATGATGAATCATATCATGAAACAAAGTCACCATGACTCTCTGACACGTGGCACCGGCGTTCTTGAGACTAAATGGCATCACCTCCACTCTTGTCACTCGCCTCCAAGGCGGTCCCAATCTTCACTTCCTTCCTGACCTCCTCGGTACACAGGTTAACAAGCTCAACTCGTTCCTCCTGCGGTCGAATCACCTTCTCCTCTGGTTTCAACACTCTGGTTAATTCCAGCAGATCACAATCTTCTTCGCCTTCTTCTTCGCCATGATAGATCGGATTGTCGAAGTCATACGAGGGTGTAACAGAATTGTTATCAACAAGATCCGGAGAATACGAAAGTCGGAACAAAGCCAATCAAAAGGAAGGAAAAACATTGCCATTTTTATATATTTTTTTTAAACTGCAAAAATAATTGAAAAACAGAGAGCTCCGCTTTTAATGAGAAAAACATCCATTTATTAATGATGCAAAATGTTGCAAAATGAAACACATGAGGTGGCCCTTACAATGGACCATTACGTTTCGGGTAAAACGTATGGCTTTCATGCAAACAGTATTGAAAAACAGAAATATTACTCTTCACGTAGAGTGACAGTGATGATCTTTTCGGCCTTCCAGTTCTGGATCTCCATCCCTGGTACGCACGGTTTTATCCAACCATCGAGCTCGCAGTCACTGTCGATCTCTTCACCCACCGCACAGAGGTGATCTGGATCTAGCATTCCAGCACTGGTGAACGTGAATGGCTGACGACGACCTCTATTTTGCCCATACGAACCTCGGCCCGGCTGATAACCATCCCCAAACCTGTATTCCTTCGCCGTAATGTCCATCATCTCTCCCCAACCTGGGGTTTCTCCACTCTTCACCACCTCAGCGGCCTGTTGATACGAAGAAACGGATGGCTTCTTCTCTTCTTTTTTAGCAAAAGTGGCATTCTCCACCTTGACGGTTTCGAATGCCTTTCTCGGTGCTTCAAATATCTCACCGTCCATTTCCGCGTACTTGAACGATGATAGTTGGTTGATAAAAATATCCTCCTATCCCCAATCAACTTTCTCAAATCAGAGACGTCCTTCATCCATCATTCTCTGAATCGTCTCCTTCAGTATTACGCACCCATTCGTAGTGACGGTGCAAGCAGTACAACGATTATCACAACCGGGGAAAACTCCACTCTTCATCAGATGTCTCTTGACCACAGACATTGGAGTCCTCAACTGATTCACATCCTTCACCTCCATTTTTCTCTTATCCTCTGACATTACATTCACCCCCATAGGACCATGCACCGGCATGGGGTTAGCATTAACATTCGGTGTCGGTGCAAAATTGATGGCTTTAGAATCCACCAAATCTTGAACGACATGCTTAAAAGCCTTACACCCCTCAATGTGATGTCCGGGTGCACCAGAATGGATCTCACATCTGACGTTCTCATCATAGTTTGCCAGCCTCTGATCCGGTCTCACTGGAACCAATGTCCTTGGCTGAACCAACCCAAGATCCTTCAACCTCTTAAACAGAAAGGCATAAGTCACTGGTGGCCTATCGAACTGACGATATGTCGTCCTTCTTCTTACTTGGCACCCAACTCCCTGTGTTCTCTGTTGAGGTGACTATTGTCGCTGTAGCACAGATTGATTACTAGTAGGGATCGTTACTGTAGCAGCATACGGGTGGTAACGATCCCTACAGTGTCCCCTTTGGGCATACACATCACTCAATTCACCCTCCATCTCACGTTGACCATCACCCAAGGGCTTCTTTACTCCAGACGGCGGAGCGTTTCCCTGTATTTCCCCCATTCCCAACCGGTTTTCAATCCTCTCCAACCTCTCAGCGATTGCTTTCTGCCCCACGGCGAACTCTTGCATAACACTGATCAACTCACTCATCTTCTCTTTCAGCTCGAGAATGTCAGCGTTGGGTGGATTCATCATTCCTGTGTCAATCATACATGTTAGAAACTGACACCTGCAAAGCAGAAAACAGGTTATTATGACTCACGCATGAATGCAATGTCTATCCATATGAGGAACATTCCGTCTTTCGATCCTGGTTTCATCGAGACAGATAATAATCCGACAGCAACATTCTAACATCAATCATCTGGTTTCTCCATACAAAGCAGAGAATTATGATTTAGCAAAGATATCACCCGACCATGTGTGTGTTATGTGAGTGAAGCATGGCAAAGCAAATAAAGCTCTGAGATCAATCAATGAATGATAATAACTGTGTACCAAAAGTGCATAATATGTGCGAGAGTCATACATCAAGTCTAATACAAATCAGACTACAATTTTCCAGAAACAGAAAGGAAATACAAGCAAGCGAATTCCGTCAACATGCCTGATGGTAATCCAACACAAATAAGAAAGGTCTAAACTGACGAAGGTCCCACAGAAGGCCCTACATCATCAACCATCCTGGTAAACTTTGCGGCGAACCTGAGCTCAGTGTTCTCCTGCTGCAATCTCCCCACTTCCTTCTGGTGAATCTTCTTCTGTCGGAAATAATGATCCCTCTCAGCAAGATAGTGATCTCTCTCAGCAATAATCTTCGCTTTCTCCGCTTCCCATTCCGTGGTAAGGACTTTGGCTCTAACTTCCCTATGAGTCTTCACAAGAATTTGTCTCCTCTTCTCATCCTCAATGACCTTCAAAGCTCTAGCCAACTTCTCCTTGGTGATGTCGTGCTCCTTTGTAGATGACTCCAAAGCTTGGCTGATCTTGCGGTAATAGGCGGTGTCTATCTCAAAGCGCTTCACCTCCAAAGCGTGTCTCTTATCCTGATCTTCTATTCTCCCTTTGATTTCCTGATTAGCCTTCTGAATCCTAGCAACACTCATCTCCAACTCAGTCTTCTCTGCCTGCAGCTGATCTCTGGCCTTCTTCATCTCAAGGAACTCTTCCATGCTGACAGAAGTACATGGCCCCTCAATCAATGGACACCAAGGATCACCCCCAGGAAATGGTAAATGTGTGAGCTCAATCCTCTTCCTAAGCCAATCATCAAATGGAGGGAAAGATCTATTATTAACCCTACCAAAAGGAACCTTGCCCTTTCTCTGAATGTTACGCCATGCTCCAGACACTTGCCTCAACTATGTCGGATTACCCTCGGTCGGGAAGTAGAAAGACTCCCGAATCTCGCACTTGAGAGGAGGAACTTCCATAGCAAACCCCATTTGTCTCCTAAGAAGCATCGGGTTATAATTAATGCAACCCTGAACTCCTATGAGAGGCACATTAGGAAAGCTCCCACAACTGTAAATGAAGTCTCGTCCAGCCACACCATTGTGAGTCCAAGCTATGTCCTTGGCTCGCAAACCCATCAACCTGATTGACCACTTGACAGTAGGATCAAGAAAGACAAAGGCACCTCTGGAAGGCAAATACGCCATGAACCATTTGTGCAACAGTGGAGCACAACATCTGATCAATCCACCACGCCTCTTCTCATTCCGATTATGGACCGAGTAATAGACATCCCCAACCAAGGTAGGAATAGGATTCCTCTGCACAAACAACCGTATGGCATTAATGTCCACAAAGTTCTTTTGATTAGGGAACATGATGATTCCATAGATGCTGACAGCAATCAAAGCACAAACGACCCTCCAGTTACCCACACTAGCATGCTCCTTAGCTTTAGCCTCCAAGAAACTCAGATGAAAACCGGGCAACTTTCCCTTCTCCTTCAAACCCCCCTTGGTCACCTCTGGGCTCAAACAAAGAGCACGAGAAATCTTAGCAACATCAGGTTCATCCTTAGTGACATAGAATGGAATCTGGTCTCTGATCTGAAGACCTAGGATACTGGCATAGTCCTCCATCAAAGGTCCCAACAAGTAATCCGGAAAAACGAACCATCTCAAGCCCGGGTCATAGAACTGGAGAAGAGTATGGATGGCACTCCTATCTGTATCAGTAAGCCTGAAAACCACCTTCAGAATACCCCCATAAGTTTCACGGAACATCCCCACATGGTCAGGTGTAATCAATGCTATCATATCTCTCAACACACCAATCTCTGGATCGAAGAAACTGTAGACAACATCGTCTTTCAAGCCGGTCCTCATGTCGGGAACAAAGAAGTCTCTCAACCAGGATCTCGATCAAGAATGTCCCCTACATATGGATAAACATGAGTTAGATGCAGATAAATGCAAAATGTGAATGATGCTGATGTATGAATGCAATGCACTGTGCCATCCTCCAAGTCATCTGAACATCCACTGCACTGGGTTGCGGTCTCTGAACTGACTATAACCATCTGAGGTACTGAGTAACCACAAATCCAACTCGGGAGTTCCGAAATAAACGGAACTGAAGGATATATCACCATCATCACTGGGAAATCACTAAACTAATAACCACAAAATCATCTGCACCAACCCAGGGAATCCTGAAATAAACAGATCCCCACTGATAAATACCACGGACAGAACTCCGGCGTCTCAAAAATAAATCCATAAATCCGACTTATAAATAGAACTCTAATCAATAACTGAACCATTAGTCACCATCAGAACATGCATCTGTAAGAATCAAACCCTCCCCTCGCAGGTGAATTCTAATCAGGTCATCCTAAGGCGGATAATGGTCTCGACAATCGGGCAAAGATACTCAACGGGTTCGCCCTTTCGGGTGTGTCGTTGCAGCTCTCATAAGATCGTCTAAACCAAAGATCCGGGAAAGAACGGTCACCGAAGTCAACAGCTCTAAAGAGGTAACTCGACCGAAGTGGAATACACCACAATGGAAGAGCTCTCTCAGAAGAACCTCGTCCGGCTTGTGGTATGTCACGTCGCAACAACATGCCCAACCAACATGTGAGGAACGTGAGACCACACTAATCCTAGGTGTATACTCGGGCCTGGGTTTTAGCCCCACTCAGAACACCCACCCCAAACAGAGGAACCAACCTGTACAGATTCAGCACAATGATAATATGATGCATGCAAACATATATGCAAATATATACACAACATAATATTCATAAATGCAATAAATAAAGCAGCACAAGCAACCTAAACTATCCTAGAGAGTGCTAGGAGAGACTCGCTTAGGGAAGATGGACCAGCAGAAGGTCAACTTCTTAAGTCCCTAGTGGAGTCGCCAGCTGTCGCAACGCGAAAAACAACCGGCAGAAAAAACAAACAAACAGAGCCGCCACCGTGCGTTATTTATTCCAAAGGAGGGAAAGGAAACGCTCGAAGTAAACCTGGAAAGGAAATGGTCTTACGACCGAAGATGCAAGGATCGGGAGTCGGCTACGCAAGGGGAAGGTATTAGCACCCCTCACGTCCGTCGTACTCGACGGGATCCACGCTCAGAAGAATAGAATAAGGTTGCTGAATAACTGCTCAAAGAATGCACACACACTGGAATCAAACACATATGGAAGAAGGAGGAAGGTGACTCGGCAGGATGTCGCATCCTGGTCCTACGTAGTTTGTCAGAAACAATCATCAGAGTCAACATAGTTCAGGGAAATGGGAAACGGGCTCGCTAGGATATCGCATCCTATGCCTACGTATCTCATCTGGAATGAGAATCAAAGCTACCGTAGTTCGGCTAACGCACGCCGAAACAAAACACACACAAAGACGCTGAAACGTCAGAGCAAACACACAAACAGAAACAGACTCCCAATGGCTGGTCTTACATCCGACTCCAAACAACAAACACATACAAGGAAACCGAATGCCAATCGCTGGACTTACATCACACACACAAACACAAATAGGAAACCGACTGCCAATCGCTGGACTTACGTCAGACTCCAAACAAGCAAACACAAACAAGAAACCGACTGCCAATCGCTGGACTTACGTCAGACTCCTCACAAGCAAACACAAACAAGAAACCGACTGCCAATCGCTGCACTTACGTCAGACTCCTAACAAGCAAACACAAATAGGAAACCGACTGCCAATCGCTGGACTTACGTCAAACTCCTCACAAGCAAACACAAACAGGAAACCGACTGCCAATCGCTGGACTTACGTCAGACTCCAAACAAAGAAACACGTACAGGAAACCGAATGCCAATCACTGGACTTACATCAGACTCCAAACACACAAGAGGGTTGAAAAAGAAAAAGGGCGCCCGAAGAGATCTGCTCATCTCTTGCCTACGTACCTCATTTGGTATGAGGATCAGGGCGACGTAGTTCCCCTTAACAGGGGAGAAACTTTCTCCTAACCAGAGACTTGGGAATAACAAACTAAAAGGGAGACTGACTCGAACCTAATAGTTGTCATGCAATCCACAATAGTCCTAGGTTGAGGTTTCTAACAGATCCTAACTCGCACAGGCAGCAAGTTGAAACAGCAGGTCAGCAAACGGGTGAACAGGTATCACATACTATATGTAAACAAGAAGGCTCACACAACATGGCTGGGCTTTAGTCAAGGGGTCATATCAACCTCGACAAACAAGCCAACTTGAATAGGGTGTTGTTAGCTCTTAACCCTAACATTGAGAGTTAGGGTGAAGCAGGTGAAATGGGAAGTGAGGGTAAGACCTCACAGCTCTTATCCCTGGCCTGGGAGAGCTTCAATCAATGAAAGTGTGGGAGTCCAGAATCAGGAACCCTACTCCACATGACTGACACAACAAGATTTTGGGTTCTTATTCAAAGTGCATCAACACATGGTGTGAGCAAGATGAATGACACAACTGAATAGCAGGGGATGGATTGCACATCCCTTTTATCTGCCAATGCCTCTTCACTTAGGAGGTCTTTATATGTACAAGGCACAAAGATAAACAAGCACAAACATTGCCTCTTAAGGAGGGCTTCAGACAGGTGCCTGCCAAAGTAACATGACAGGTCTTCCAGACTACATGAAGTCAGAGGTCATTACCTAAGTGGTATGCCAACCACAAGCAAAGTAAAGCAACTCAAATAATGAGTTAAAGCAGCTAAAGCACTTGTATAGACAACCAACCAATCAGTATGGTATTCAGACAAAACAATCAGAAAATCCAACAGTGAGACAACCAATCATCAGACAACATCAATGCAAGACATGAGATGCAAGCACACTAAATTAATTCATCATCCACAAGACCTACAAAACAGCAAGGTTAGTCAACCAAAATAACTTGTATCTCAAATGATGAGATCATATCAACCAAGGTGACAAATTGCTTGAAAACCTGAAACACAAAGTCCAAAGGATGAGACCAAACCACTAGCTCAAAGGCTAGGGTCAAAAGTGGGGCAAAAAGTCAAAACAGAACTTGATACTCAACATGAAGCAACTTCAAACACATATGAACAAGTCCTAAAAAGGACCAAATCAAAATCAAATGGCAAAGTCATGTAGTGAGCAAAAGAAGGCAAAGACAATTTCAAAGCATACATTTGGACATTGAGAATGAAAATTCCACATTAAAACAGAAATGAATCAAATAATTCTGGAAAAATTCATGAGCATTCAACACATCCAATACAATCATCATACAAAAAATCAGAAGCATCCAAGATCAATTGATATGGAAATTAAAATGCACAAGTTGATCATCCCATTGTGTGACACAAATTGTCACACTTAAAGTACATGTGCCAAAAACAGTGAAGATAATAGCAAAAGATGCCAAATAAAATCACATAAATCCTTCATCATGTCAAGAATAACCATGCAAATTTCAAGGCATTTGGATCATGTATGAGCACTTTATGATAGGAAGAATGGAGCAATGTCACAAATGCACCTTGATCAAATAACAATTCATCAGTCAAAATCCAAAAATGATAAAATCAGGAAAAGCACATGATAAAATACTAGACATTTCAAGGATCATGTGGAAAAAAACCTGGCTTCATTTGGATCATTATTCCATTAATTATGATTTTTGGAAGTTCATGTATGAAATGAAATAAAAATTGAAGTAACATAAAAAATATAAAAAATGAATTAAAGAAATTCCAAACGCATCCCAAAACGACGTCGTTTTGGATTAATGGAATAGAAATGAAAAAAAAGATGCAGAAACGCTGGAGCATGGAATCGAAGGGAGGACCTTGGATCAAATGCGTCCTGGGCGCGTTCTTCATGCCAGAACCCTAGCGAACCAGAGCGGACGCTAGGCCGTCGCTAAGATGAAGATCTTCATCTTCCTCACGAAGATGAAGATGAACAGTAACACAGTCCAGAAACTTTTTTCCAGAAATTTCCAGAATTCAAAAATTCATACGCCATTGGATTCGTCTTGTCCTAAGGAACTCAAATCCACCATTAATTCATGCCAATTCCTCATCAAACGTGCAAATCGAAGCAAAAAAAGTTTGATGTTCAAAACTCCAATTACACATAACTCACTCAATAATGCACCAAATCATGTGAAATTTAGCTCAGATTCATCAGCACTCAATATTCTACAAGACTATACACATAAAACAGATAATTAAGAGGATCAAAAATGTGACCTCTTGAAGAACAGTTGTTGAATTCTGCAGATCCAAGGCCAAGCAAGCATGCAAATCCACTCCTAATCACTTGTGATGAAGGTTTATGAAGATTTTGAGGCTTGGAACTGTGTAGATCTTGCTTAAATCTCAAATTCCATGGTTATGTTCTTGAGCTCCACATGCACAATTCTGGTCCAATCTTGAAGATGCAATGCTTGATTTATACTAAATCCACCCCAGGGAGCAAGAATATGCAATAAAATTGGTACGTTATGTGGTGAAAATTTGAATTATGATTAGGAGAAAATTTTGGAGGGAGAGAAAATTTTGAGATCTAGAACTAGAATCCTCCAAAATTCTGTTACAATTATCTATATATATGATGTGCTAATCCACTCTTAATCAAAATTAAGCAAAGTTAAGTTGAAATTAAGTGAAAACTAGGTGTATGGCAAAAAATTGAAAATTTGCATGGTGCATGTAGTAAATGGACGTGAACAGTACCATGTGCTTGATCAAAGTCACTCAAAATCATTTTTTAAACACATTGGCAATGGCAAAAAGTTCTCATGATGCACCAATTATAAATTTATGATTTTCCCTCCAAAATCTTCATGAATAAGCAAATGATCATATGTTCAAATTTCATGCAATGTTATGTATGTTTTGGAAACTACATGTCATGAGAAGCAAAATGCAAAAAGAACCACCAAATTTGGAGTTATGAATCAAAAGTTATGGCCATTTGAAGTTCCATGTACACTTGGCAATGATTGGACCATATCTGCTCAACCATTCATCAGATGCTCATGATCTTGGACTTTTTGGAAATGGGAGAGAGAGATATTCAACTTTCATGTTGGGAAAAATTTCATTTGACGCTTCTTTGATGATGTAAGATCAAGTTGCATTTGAATCAAAAACTTTCCATTTTTGGAAACTTTCAATTATAGGTCACTTTCCATTTTTGGAAAGTTTTGATCTGGCCTCAAATTCTTCAAGATATGCATTTGACATGATTAATAAGCCTCTTTTGAACATGAATGAGATGTTGAAACTCATTTCTCCACCTCCTAGCCCTTAGTTGACTTTCTGGGTCCTCAGATGACTTGAACATGCTCAGATGACTTTGAGCCTCAACCACTTCATGAAATGGCTCCAAAATGAAACCCTAGCTTATACAAGCTCAATAAAATCATATGATGATCTCCTTCTCAAGAAAGACCTCATCTCCTTAAAAATCCCTGACTGGTAGAATGCAACTGATTAGGGTTGACCATAGGTCAAAACCCTAATCCCAAAGAATCTGAGCCTGAACAATGAGCCCCTTGAGGATGACATAACCATGATGATGATGATGATGTACCCTTGCCAATAATATAATGCTCAAACTCCTTGAAGGACCAAGAAACCCTAATTGAAGCACAAACCTCAGATGATTAGTGATCAATTCATGAGACCCTCAGGCATGAATCTCTTAACCTCTCCATCTTCTGAGAAAGACTTAGGAGGATGACCTGTCTATTTTCACATGATATGCAATATGCAATGACTAATGTCCTACAAAATGAAATGCAATATGCTAAGCTAGTCCCAAGAGAGGAGGGCAAATTTTGAGGTGTTACACTCCTTGGCAGATATGATTTCTTCAACAATGCAAGAAGATGTGTTGGTTTTGAAACTTCTGATTGGTGGTTCTTCCCCATAGAGTTTCATTTCCCTCTTCTATAATTTCCCCAGTAGAGTTGATTCTATGACGGATTTTATCCATGTTTAGACTCCTCAGCCGAGACTTTGTCTGATTATAGAGTGGCATGAGAGTTTTCTGAGGAAGATGTGTTGATACTTTCCCTACCTGGAGTGACTGGTTCTCCTTTCCCTCCAGAGATCTTTGTTTCCTGGTATCTTTTGCCCCCATCGGATTGGATGTTCTCTAGTGGGTCTAGCTTTCTCTCTTGAGATGTAGTACCGGATTGTTTGTTCGTTGATTCTTGGACCTGTTTATGTTAGATATGTCTGTTTGTCAGCATTCATCATACATAAACCATGCATATACATGCATAATCTTAACATTCAGATACTCATGTTGCATCTTTTGCCATATATCTTTGTTTGTTGTCTCCTGCTATTTGGTGATACATATTTCCCCAAGCAGATGTTTGTGTCTGATCTCTCCATAATAGAGTCAGCCCCATAGGCAGAAAGTGTCTATCCTTTCTTCCATATTCCCCACTGAGTTATGTCCTCGTGGACGATTGTTGCTTCTGTTTCCTCCCCAACATATGTAGGGATGGAGTTCTCCCCTGAGATATATCCTCATTGGGTTGAGTCTTGTTTCATTGTGTCTCTCTAGTTTATCCCTAGACTGACTGCTCTTGTTATTTCCCCTGCATTTCCCCGCAGTTTAAATGAACGATTGCTCAGTAACCAGTAATTTTCCATCTATTCCCCAGAGGAATCTTTGGCCTTCTACCCAGTAACTGGTAGTGGTAAGTCTTATTTCTGTGGTTTTCTACCCTCATACCGGTAGTTGTAAACCCTATTTTATCCCCTTGCAGAGTTAACCTTATTTTTTGTTCATCCTAACCGATGACGGTTACTCTTTTGTGGTTTTCTACCTAGTATTTGGTAGATGTAATCCCCTCTTTGTTGGTTATCTTTATCCAATATTCGGTATTGATATTCCTTCATTTTTGAGTATATCTCCTAGTAACTAGTGATATATCTCCCGGATCATTTCCTTTGTCAATGTATCCCTGGCGAGTCCTCTTTCATTTACCCTTGTTCGATAATGATTGTTTCTCCCCTTTGATTGGTCATCTTTTTATACCTAGTGTTCGGTATCCCGATGTCCTTTCCTTTCGGTCGATTTATCCTTTATTAACCCAGTAACCGGTTGTGGATAATCTTCCATACAAGTATGTTATCTACGTTCTGACAGTAATAGATAATATATCTCATGCGCTCTTCAATTGAAGTCTTTTGTTCTTTCCCAGTCGAGTAAGATTCGTATCCCCTTTGTGGAGTCGAATGCCTATCCTGTAATTGAGTTTGCTTTTTAGCCCTCCTTTTGGATGATGAGTGTTTTGGAAATATTCCCCAATCCACGCCTTGGTTGGTCACCTATTATATGCCTAGTAACCGGTATCTCTGGTGTTCCTTCCTTTTCTGCTCCCTATTTTGACATTTTGTCCCCTGCGGAGTCAGATTTCCTGAGTCGAAATATACCTTTTTAGTTCTTCCTCAGATGATTTTGGATGTTTGATATATCTCACCCTCATACCGCTCTTAGATATTCATTCTCCCCGAGCGTGTTGTTCTCTCACCCTCATACCAGTGTTTTGATCACATGTCTCCTTGAGCTTATTACCCAGTAACCGGTAATACCTCATCCTGTTGTTTCCTCATATGAGTCCTGTTTGGACATTCCCTAGTAAACTCCCTTAGTGGATTTTCCCCATCTGAGCCCGGATTTTCATCCGAAGTATCCTTTATGGATAGTTTTGTTGTATTGGCATATTCCCCAATACATGCATCTCTGAGTCAGCTCGAGTCTTTCTAGTGATTTATTTTCATGGAATTCCCCTCGTGTCTCTCAGCAAGTCTTAAGTCATGACCTGCTCACGCATTTTATTCCCTCTCTTATCCCCATAAGAATCCTCAAAGTCTCTGTCCCATTGAGTGTATTACTCATATGGATCATCAATTTCTCCTGATTCCTTTTCTCTTTGAGGATAATATCCCCACAGAGTATTAACTTTTGCATACATACATTTGCATCATGAGGTCTCTTAGGGACCAAAATTCGTCTCTTTGTTATTATTTAAGCCCATTCTACCTCATCGAGACAAAGATTTTAACCTTCATATCTCCGGCTAGAATGACCTTAAATAGGGGCATCTATAAGACCCCAATTTTGACCCTAAGATCCCTCATGGCATCATAACATTGCATTGCATTTGCCTAAAGGATCATAGCATCTTGGCTCTTTACCTTTGGGTGGGAACTTTTGAGATTTGGTTTGAGATCACCAAGCATGCTTGAATTGTATATTATTGCTTTTCTTATTTTGTTTACTAACCAAATGCACAAAAATATGTTACTAACATCTTTTGTTTGTAGCTTGAGCAGTCATAAGGTCCAAAGCTTCTAGGAGATCCTATGTGCATTCATCAAGATATGAGGTTTGGACTTGAGAAGTTGATCAGTCAATTCATCTGACTATTTTGGAAGTACACTCGGCCTAACTTTTGATGTGTTTGTCAAATGGAGATGACCTAACTTTTGGAAATACAACTTTCATGTTCATCAAAAATTGATTTGAAGCTTGGAAGGTCATCATCCATTCCAAGACATTATAGGTCATTTTGACTGAAACCCTAATTTTGGGTCAACTTCCCAAGGGCATAACTCCTTCATTTTGCATGATTTTGATGTGGAATCAAATGCATTGGAAATATTAGGATGTCTACTTCAAATGTTATGTTGAGCAAAATTTCAAAACCCTAAAAGAAATACATATGATAATGCAAATCATTATAGGTCACTTTGGACCAAAGGCATTGAAATGTGAAAAAGTCCAACTTCAAGTGCCCATAACTTCCTCATCAAAACTTCAAATGATGCAAAATTTAAGTCCAAATTGATTGTCTTGAAATTATCTACAACTTCAATGTTTAAGAGTTTGTCATTTGGAGATTGCATCATTGAAACACAAGGGCTTGAACTTTGGCCATTTTTGAAAATCTCACACGTACATGTTTTGCACCCTACACTTCATGACCACTTTTCATCAATTTCCAAGTTTCGAATGGAGTTTTGATCAACATAACAAATTATCCTCATGCAAAAAGCTTTCCAACCATTACTCATGAGGTGGTGTTTCAAGTTTGGACATAGCATTTTCGAAGACATGAACATATTGGTACATTTTTTGAAATCAATAAAATTTGCATTGCATGAGCCATTACTACATAATCTGCACGTACAGTTTGTACATGCTGATGTTTAGCTGCCAAATCCAAGTAGAATTGGGCCCTCCATACGCCTGTACAGGCCCATGCATGGAGGCCCTTTCCATTCATGCAAGCATTTTGGTCATGCATTTCAGCCATGATTCTCCTATAAATACAATGCTCATGCCTCTCATTTTAGCAACCTGAAGGCGCCCTAAATGTTGTGCAATTGAATCCTCACGCTCACTCCAAAGGAACTCACTAATTTTTTCACTCAATTTTCAGATCTAGAATTCAATTGCATCGATTGTTTTCTTAGATCTAAAGTTCCTTAGCCTTCTTCCCTTTGATCTAAAGAACAAACTGCAAGCATCCATAGCAAGGAACTGTGCTCTCAAACTCTGCAAATCAAAGGTTTACTTCACATTTTAATTTCTTCAAATCTGCTCATATACTGGTTGTTTCTTGTTGTTGTTGTGTGATCTGAAGTCCTCTACATAGAGGCAACATTTTTGAGTATTGAATTTCCAAAATCTAGCAAGTTCAGTTGAACACCATAGAAATTCCATCACTGATTTCTCTAAATGTAGAAACCTATAGTGGATTTGGTTGATACAGGGGTGATGTACATCACCCCAGCTTTCGATCGGTACCTAGATCGTGGCATTTGGTTAACATTTGTTTCTCTGTAAATTTTTCCCTCGTCGGAAGCTGGTCGGAGAAGACGGTGGCGCTGGTCACCGTCTGGCCTCCAGAATGAATCTGAGCCTTCCATTTGTTTTTTTTTCAGATTTAATCGAGTCCCTTCATTGTTATGACTTATTTAAAAGCCCTGTGCGTTTCAGTTGACTGGAGAGCATGGTGAACATGCGCTTCCTGGCCGTGTGATGATCCACGTCAATTAATGAGGTCTCATCAGACGGTCCACGCATTTTCATATTTTATTAATTCTGATTTTATTTTCTTTTATTTCTTTTAATTCCATTTCATTTCAAAAATTCATATCTCCTTCATTATTGGTCCAAAAAATATGAGACCAATTGCATTTTTCGCCTTTTAATTTCTAGTTTCTTAAAATGATTTTTAATCTTTTTTATTTTATCATTTGATATTTTTAGGAATTTTCTCTTTTTTGCTTATTTTTAATTCATTTTAAATAGTTTTTGATATTTAAAAAATACAAAAATATTTCTCCAACCTCTTTGAATGATGATAGATCTATGAAAAATATTCTCATCAATTTATTAATTGGTTTGAGATTTATTTGAGATTTTAATTCAATTAGGTTATTTTTATGCATTTTTAATTGATTAAAAATAGTTTCTGACTTTTAAAAATGCTGAAATTTTTTGTCAAACTTTGTTTGACCTTGTTGAACTTGGGATAATTCACTTGGACTTTTCAAGGTTGATTTGAAGTGAGTTTGAAGTCTGACCTTTCTTTATTATTTTAATTCGAGTTTTATTTTAATATTGAAAAATACCAAAAATATTTTATTTGTTTCTTGACTTCTAATCTTCATTTTGTTTCTGTTTACCATTGTATGACCTTGATCTTCTTTATCTTTGGTTAATGCTTGTTGATTATTTCTTTCCATTTCCATTAATGTACTTTAATATTCATCTTCTTCTTCTTCTTCTTCTTCTTTTTTCTTTTTTTGATCAATGAGTTAAAGATTGGTGGTTAGCCTTGACACATGGGAGGTTTAACCTTCCTTGATTCAAATCTAATTCATCTTGATCATGGATCAAGTGAATGGTTTTGCATTAAGGATATGTTGCTTCCTAATCAAGCAAAGAATCTAAATCAATACAAGATCATTTCTCATCTTCTTTTTGGCATGGCAAGTTGTAGGAGTTTGATTCACTAATCAAAATCTCTAACTTGTGTTGTTCCCTACATTATTATTGACCGGCCTCAGATAGTTGTGACTTCTACATAAGTCCAATTACGATTGCTTAACATAGCGCTAAATTGCCTTATGGCATACTAACTCTAACACTAACCATTAACCATTAACATATAATTCTTGCTCTTTACATTTATGCAATTTACTGTTGTTGTACATATTATTCATTTGCTTTTGCCCTTTGCTCATTTGAGCACATGTTTATCTTAATGCAATTTTCCTTTTGCTCACTTGAGCACATAATTGTGTATATATTATTGTGCTTGTGTTTTGTTTTGATTGTTGTGGACCAAAATGGCAAAAAATGGACAAATGGACTTAGATTCTAGGATATTCCCTATGCAAAATGGAGTGAAAAGGCCTTAATGTTGAAGATGGATTAGAAGGACCAAATTTCTAAACTCACTCTTGTCCATTCTTGATTTACTTCATGGAACCTTTTGATGTGTGTTCTTTTGTGCTAGGGGAATCCTATTTTAGCCAAAATGAAGAACCATTGTCATGTGCTTCAAAGTGAGAGATACAAGATCTATTGGGGATCTTCTAAGAGCTTGCTTGGTTAATTTGATTGCTTGAGCTTACACTTATTTGCTTGCTTATTCCAAAGGATGGGAGCTACTTGGATCATCAATATGATCTCAAGAGAGGAACTCCATTTGTGGTCTTGTTTCTTATCCTTCATCTCTTGTATGATTAGGACCTTAGCCATTCTTCTTCCCTCCACTCTAAGCCAAGCCAAAACTTTTGTGCAAACATTTAACACTTGTTTTCAAACATTAGAAACCTAAGCATTATGCTTTTGATTTTCAAACTTTCTTTTCATAACACTTATTTTGAATTGAATCTTTAAGTCAACTTTGACCATATTTTGTAAATACTTTTCATTGGTAAATATAACTCATTCAAATACTTGTGTGGTTTCAATGGCCACTTTCTTATCAAAAACTTGTCATAACCTTTAGCTATTAGGTTTGAGTTATCCTTGAGGTAGATGTAATACTCACCTATATCCTTAGTGATGGACAATGAGTCTTCCATGCTTATTATAGGGTTAACCCCTCACTAGCATGTTGAAGCTATCCTCACATGGTGGATTTGTGGATTTAGGTTGAGTTTTCTCCCTTGGATAACAAAAGACCTTAAGGCTTTTGGACCAATCAATTCACCAACCTGTTTTGAGATTTTTACCCCGAACTACGAGGTTTTGATCCTAATCTTTTTTAAGATGGTACGTAGGCAATGGGTTTATCCATCCAAACACAAAATTGTAAATAACTTGTATATTCTTTCCTCATCTCTTCAATCATGTTCGCACAAATAAAATTTTCACAAAATACCAACCTTACAACAAGTGTGAAAAGGGCTCCATGGGAGTACCTACGATGTTTTGGGTGCTTAAAACCTTCCCATTGCATAACCAACCCCCTTACCCCGATCTCTGACATTTTTACTAGTTTTTGATTCGATAAAACTTTTAGGTTTTTGTTCGCTTTCTAACCATTCCTTTGGATAAATAGAAGTGCGGTGGCGACTCGACTTGTATGGTTTACCTTGGATTTAGTCAATATGTCTAATGGTAACGAATACCCCGCTACAAGCTTGAAATAGGCAAAGTCAAAGCTTCCAACCGCATGAGGTAACACTCTGCATATGATAAGTCTTCCAGGAGCAAAATAATCTTGACATAAGGAAGACGCAGAAGATCTATCGGGGGGAGTTTCCATCCACTCTCTCGGGGACAAGTGGTTAAAACAGGATATGACGGAGAGGAAACCCTACTGGGGAAACTTCTCGAGGAATGATATGAAACTCTGTGGGGACCAACCACCTACCAGATGCACATCAAACAAAACATTCCCTTCTATCTGCTGAAGAGGAAACTCTGCAAAAGGGGAAAAATAGCATTTTACTATACTGGGGAAGGAAATAAACGTCTTCACCACCAACTCTCAATGCTAGAAGAAATCTTCAGGCCCGGAGAAGATACCAACATCAAACTCAGATCAGGCAACCCTACTGGGGACAAGCTGCAAATGTTCTTGAAGGAACAACCCTGGCTGAGGAAATGGGAAATGAATCCTTCGTCAACAAGCGACATGTCGTGGATGAAAAGGGAGACAAGCCTTTCATCAATTTCTCTAAGCAACTTCCTGCTGAGGAGACAATCATATGGAAAGATAGCTCTGTAGGGAACATAT
This sequence comes from Lathyrus oleraceus, assembly GCF_024323335.1. Lineage (NCBI taxonomy): Eukaryota > Viridiplantae > Streptophyta > Magnoliopsida > Fabales > Fabaceae > Lathyrus > Lathyrus oleraceus. Next base: position 331,102,845 of record NC_066580.1, on the reverse strand, counting down.
GCTTACTCCGCTGGGGACTTCTACTCATATTGGGGAAAGATAAAACTTCCTCGTGAGTAGATAGCATATCAAATTTTATCAATCTATAAGGGATTTTAGGTCAGTCTACCCAAGGGATGACAACCATATAATTGATAAAACACAAATGCTAGTGCCTGATATAGAGGGATACACGTCTCTGAAAGATTAAGGCAAGAACTGGAACAGAAGGGATCATCCACAGATCAACCATACAACCAATCATGGATTGCTAAGACTCTGCGGGGGAAACAAACATATATGCATAAACAAACTATCCGGGAATGCGTTGGATGAGCATCCACAAATCATGTTAGGGGAAAGAAATCCAATAAGATAGATCCACCCACTGCCATCAAAGAGAACTTCTCATATCAGACTCTCTGGGAAGCTGATGATGTATCATTCTTTCTGCGCTCACTGGAGAGACAACTTGTAAGCTGATGAAAAGGATACAAGAATGCCAGAATATGAATAAATCTCTTACCTTTTGGTGATCATACTATCCTTGGGAAAGCACTGAGGACACCCCACTTATCTTTTCAGTCATTGTGAATGTTCACTTTGTTCAAAACAGTTTACTTATGAAAACTTTATTTGTTCAAAACAATGATATTTATCAATTAAAAACATGCAAACATTTGTTAAACAGAAACAATAAGAGTGCGAAGAATTGGATAAAGGCTCAAATTTATTTAAGAGAATGGTAGTCTGCAAATGGAAAGACTCAATGGATCTTTACAAATTTTGAAATTGGTGATATACATGGAAAAAGGGCTATATTGAACATAATGATTGTTTCTCCACAAACTCTGAATCCATTGTTTTCGAAACTTCAGTTGATGATGACTGAGCAAGAATCTTTGATAGATAACAACTGTTGAACAAAGTGTTGCCAGGATGCAGTTACTTGCCAAATCCCTAATTTTTGCCTAGATTGCCCCAGGGTGAGGTACTCAATCTAGCGGGATACATTTATTCATTTTTTCCATGTCTCTAACTTTTGCCTGGATTGCCCTTTCGGGTTTTCAATCCACCGAGACACTCATTTTTGCCTAAGCCGCCCTTTTGGGTTTACAACTTAGCAGGCTATTTTGTTTTTATTTTTAGGCGAAGTATTTCTTGACTGCATCTGAATTCACAGGACGAGTGAAATCCTCCCCATCCATAGTTGTAAGCAACAAAGCACCGCCTGAAAAGGCTCTCTTAACAATGTATGGACCTTCATAGTTTGGAGTCCACTTGCCCCTGGAATCGGGTGCGAAATACAAGACTTTCTTGAGCATGAGGTCACCTTATCGGAACACACGAGGCTTGACCTTCTTATCAAAGGCTTTCTTCATCCTTTGTTGATACAACTGACCATGGCACATGGCAGTTAACCTCTTCTCTTCAATCAAATTCAGTTGGTCATAACGACTCTGAACCCATTCAGCCTCAGTCAACTTGGCTTCCATTAAGACTCTCATTGATGGGATCTCTACCTCTACGGGGAGCACAACCTCCACGCCATATACAAGGGAGAAAGGGGTTGCCCCTGTTGAAGTGCGGACAGATGTACGATAGCCATACAAAGAAAATGGCAGCATCTCATGCCAATCCTTGTACGTAATAACCATCTACTGGATAATCTTCTTGATGTTCTTGTTAGCAGCTTCAATAGCCTCATTCATCTTGGGTCTATAGGGAGAATAATTATGATGTGCAATCTTGAACTCGCTACAGAGCTCTTTCATCATCTTATTGTTCAAGTTAGATCCATTATTAGTAATGATCTTGTCTAGCACACCATACTGGCATATGAGTTGGTTCTTGATAAACCTCACAAAAACCTACCTGGTCACATTTACATACGATGCCGCTTCAACCCACTTGGTGAAGTAATCAATGGCTACAAGAATAAAATGGTGACCGTTCGATGCCTTAGGTTCAATCATACCAATCATGTCAATTCCCTGCATGGAGAAAGGCCATGGTGAGGAAATAACACTTGTGGCATTTCTTCACAAACTTGCAGCAACCAGACTCCATTGCAAACAAAAGCAAAGTAAGAATTTTTTCAAATCAAAAACTAATAAAAATGCCAGAGATCAAGGTAAGAGGGTTGATTATGAAATGGGAAGGTTTTGCGCACCCAAAACATCCTTAGTACTCTAAGGGAACCCTTTTTGCAAATATGTGTTGTAGGTTGGTATTTGTGAAAAGATTTATGCAAAAATATTGGAGGGATGAGAAGAGAATAGGTTATATTTACAAGTTTTGTTGTTTGAATGGATGAACCCATTGCCTATGTACCATCACAAATAAGGATCAAAACCTCGTAGTTCGGGATAAAAATCTCAAAGATTGGTGAATTGATTTGATCAAAATCCTTAAGGTCTTTTGTTATCAAAAGGGAGAAAACTCAACCTAAACCAACAATCCACCATGTGAGGAAGGCTTCAACATGCTAGTGAGGGGTTAACCCTATAATAAGCATGGAAGACTTATAATCCAATCACTAAGGATGAGGTGAGATTTACATCAACCACTATGACAACTCAACCCTATGACTAATGTTTTTGAAAAGTTTTAACAAGTGGTCATTGGAACCATAAAACAACTTGAAATGAGTTATATTTACAAGTTAAAGTTATTTACAAAATGAAGTCAAAGTTGAATTAAAGTTTATTCACAATGAGTGTTTATGAAAAGAATTTTGACAAGTCAAAGGCTTAAGGCCTGGGTTTCTAATTTGAAACAAAGTCAAAGTTTTGAAAATATTTTTTTGGCTTGGTGAGAGTGGGGAGGAGAAGAGAAGGGTTATTCCTAAAGCATGCAAAGATAAGAGGGGAAAGGTAAGACCCTTGGAGTTCCTTTTCTTGAAGTCATAGAGATGACTCAAGATGCTCCTTTCCTTTGGACTTAGCAAACAAACAAGCAATCAGTAATTTGAAATCAAGCTCCTAGGATCTCCATTTGGCTTGGCTCTTAACTTGGCAACTCATGATAATAGTCCTCTTTTTCACAATCTCAAGGTTGGATCCCTATCACACAAAAGTAAACATCAAAAAGTTCACAACACAATAAAGGGAATGGACAATGAATAAGTTTGGAAGAGAAGTCCTTTGAGATCAACTTTGAATTTCAGCGTTCTAAAGTGAAATTCTGGTATCAGATATGAGATGTCGAAGGTAATGTCACAACACTAATATCTGAGTAACACAAACAGGATAAAGATAAAGAATGGTAATGCAAAAGACACAAGCAATTGTTAACCCAGTTCGGTGCAACTCACCTACGTCTGGGGGCTACCAAGCCAGGAAGGAAATCCACTAAATAGAATCAGTTCAAAGACTCTCCGTACACTTCAACAAGTTACAGTCTTTCTCACCTAATCTCTACCCGTGCAATTTCTACCTAAGCACTCTTAGATATGAGAACCCACTCACTCCCCCTCAATCACACCTTTTATTTTAAACAACAATTCCTTGTGAAAAGAAGACACTTTTCAATAACACACACTTGATTTTGCTTAGCAGCTTTAATCAAGTAGACACACACTTGATTTTGCTTAACAACTTTGATCAAGTAGACACACACTTGATCTTGCTTCACAGCTTTGATCAAGTAGACACACACTCTTGCTTACAAGCTTAGAGTGACAAATTACAACCCACAAATCAGACCAATTCGATCATCTATGGATGACTTGAATGGCTTACAAGTCTCACGACTAAACAAGACACAAACCCTTATATTCTCTCAATATTTCACTCAGTATTGGTTGTGTATCAAATCAGGTTTTCCATGTCCTATTTATAGAAGCATTCAGCTGGGCTTGGACATCTTGAAAACCCTAAAACAAAACAGCATTATGTCTTACATTCAACACATCTCCTTCAATAATAGTTGTTCATATGTTCAGCTACACCAACACATACATCTCCTCACAGCTCCACATACATCTCCACACAACTCCATATAATCACTTATCCCCCTTTTTAGTCAAAATTTTGACCAAAGGTGACCAATTAGACTAAATAAATGTCAATCATCCTAGCAGAGAATGTCACAACGGATGTCATAACATATAAAATGTTAAAACATAATTGTTAGGAGATACAAACCATCATTATACATAGCTGTAATAGCTGAGATAATGAGAAATCCATGGAACTCATTCAGAGCCCAAATATTACATAAAGGCATCAGTAAGGACTGCCACAAATTACACACATTAAAACTAAAAAAAAACAAATTCTTTAGCATCCAAAGTAGCCAAAACAGCAGGGGAACCAGTCTTCATAACAGCATACACAACAGCCAAACCAACCCAGTCTTCATCACATCACACAAAGTCTTCATAACAGGGGGAACCATTACCAATTAATCTGAGGAAGAAGTATCATCTTCACCTTCAGAATCATAGCTGCCACTAGATTGAGCATTGGACCTCTCACTTGAGGTATTGGCATCTGAATCTTTGGTCTCACCAGCCTTCTCCATCTCTTCCTTCTTTAGGCTACTAACAAGAACCTCCAAAGCCTCTTTTCTTGCCTTGGCAACCCTAATACCATTATCCAGTTCTTTACAAGTTTCCTTTAGTTGATCAGTCAAGCTACCTTAAGAGGCAGGCTCCTTTCTGGCAGATGTCATGACAACATCATTGACATGGCTTCCTTCAAACAGCTTGTAGTGAATGGATAGTGGAGGCTTTCTTCTGCTAGGAATGTCACTTGTGTTGAGAATGCCTGGTTGCTGGCTTAAGATGATCCCACAGATAATAAAAGGAAAGGTAATGGACAGCTTCACTGCATTTGTGGAGCCATGTCTGACAATTTGATCAAACATAAACCTTCCAAAGTCAAAGTTTATCCTGGTTCCAATAGCATGAATGATTCTTCCAAGTCCAATAGAGATGGTTGAGATATGATTAGTAGGCACCCAGTTGGCTGAACCAATCTTATGTAAGATGACATATCTGACAGTTAGCTTGCCAGCTGATAGGTGATTCTTACTAGGCCACTCCTTCACTTGGCCAACTGTAATAGTCCTACAGACTTCATTGTTTGTAGACTCTAAATCCACACCTCCTTCAGTTCCTCTCCCTAGGAACTTGTTGATTATGGTTGGGGAGAATCTCACACATCTTCCTCTTACAAAAACCTTGTAGAATTCCTTGCTGCTCTTTTCAAAAATATCCTCAGGGATATTCACAACAAATTCTTTTACTAACCCCTCATAACATTGGGGAAAAGCAACCACAGTCTTCATCAGTCCAATAGCCTTAATCAATTTCGTGACTTCCTTCACCTCTACAGCCTCATTTCCCAGCTCCCTTTCAACAACAACCCTCCTTTGAATGACAAACTTCCATTTGGCAGCCCCATCTTCTAGATGGAAAGAGATGTTATCTAAGTGTACAACTTCAACTTTGCCTGGGGACTTTTTAACAGCTTGCCTTTTAGCAGGGGAGATGTCTGGGACATCGTCTTCGACATCCTCTTTAGAGTCAGAACTCTCTCTGACTATCCTCTTCCTAACCTCCACTTTACTCCATGATTTGGAGGGTCCTACACCAACAATCTTCTTCCTAGTCCTGGTTGTCATCATTTCAGCCACAATCTTCCCTTTTTTGGTCTTCAATTTCCTAGTAGCACTTGGTCTTACATGATGAACCAAGGTGTCATCCTCTTCCTCTGAACTCTCTTCCTCCAGATTAATAACATTCTTAGCAGGCTCATGATAACCATCTACTGGTTTCTTACTAGGAAAGGTTTTACCTAGAGAGCATAATCCTTCAGCAGCCCCTTCTTTCTCTGATCTAGATGAGTCATCATCTTTCTCAGCTTAGGGTTCCACCTCAGGTGAGGGGTCCCTTCTAGACAGAGGGGTAGAAACACCCTTGACTGCATGCCTTTCATTTAGAATCCTAGTTACTAGGTTCCTAATGGCACGATCTGTAAAGTGCATGTCATTTTTATGAGGAGATTTATCAGGAATGTTACCTTGATTTCTTCCAGCTATGGAAGAAGGGCCAGGAATGTCGTCTGGAATAACAGAGAGAGGGATAACCTCCATAATGTCTTTATCTAGAAACTCCATGGAGGGAGTCCTTCCTTTGTGAGTGGGTTTTGATCTTGATGATGAGGGATGTTGTGACATTTTGTTGGACTTTTGGAAATAACTTCTTTGCCCTAGCAGAGGTTTTCTGAGAAGTTGGATGAAGATGGAAATAGTTGTGTTTAGGTAGCGTGTGGAAATGGCATAGATTATAGTTCCAATACTAGGTAATGATTCATCATAAATGTGGCACTTTCTTTTAAATGGGCAGACAATATTTTTATTAACTTTTCCACTCCACTTTAATTGCTATAACTTCACAAGAATCCAAATCCCTAATTTCCCTCATAAAAACTGATTAACATTCAAAACCCTTGCAAATTTGTCAGCTAATTGCATTTCATGCTTTAGTGCTGTGATTTTGTCTTCCACAAATTTTCTAATGAAGTGATGACCAGAATCAAAGTGCTTAGTCCAGCTGTGCTGAATAGGATTTTTGGACATAGTTGTAGCACTCAGGTTGTCATAGTACAATGTCATGACATCATGTGTGACATTGTGTTCAGTCAACATTAGATTCAACCAACCCTGTTGAGAGAAGCTACTTCCAGCTGCTATATATTCAGCTTGATATATAGCACAAACACCATTTTCATCTTTCAAAGGAACATGTGTCCTTTCACTCTCATCCCCAATCTTCTTCACATTGGTTTTGGCAAATTTGCTTTGAGATAGACACATAGACCCTTCCATCTGTTTGACTTGTAGCTCAAGTCCAACAAGGTTCTTTCCAACTTCAGACTGCATATGACTAGCAACATGTTCAACCATCTGATCTAACCTCCTATCTATTTGAGCCACCATGACCTTTTCTCCTTTGGATGTGATGTCAAGTCTGAGTTTCTGGTGTGATATCCTTGTCTGACATTTCCCACAGACTTTCAATTTGGGAGTTCCTCTAGCAGATCTAATCATCTTCATCCTTTTCTCTAATGTACACTTTGAGGAGTAACTAATTTGAGAGCTCCATATATAACAGTTGTCTTTGGTCCTGACTCCTTTCATGATCACTTCACTTTCTTTGATGGTAATCAGACATTCAGTTTTAGTGAAGTTAACATTTAGACCTTGGTCACATAGTTGACTGATGCTTATTAGATTTGCAGTCAAGCCCTTAACAAATAGGACCTTGTGAAGTTTAGGAACTCCAGGGAAATCAAGCTTACCTATCCCCTTGATTTCCCCCTTTGCTCCATCACCAAAAGTCACATAGCTTATGGCATGAGGATGAAGCCCAGTTAGCAGGTCTTTGTTTCCAGTCATGTGTCTGGGGCACCCACTGTCAAAATACCAATCTTCTTTGGCTAAAACTCTGAAGGGAGTGTGAGCTATTAGACTTGTAACATTAGTCTTAGGAACCCATTGCTTCTTGTTGACAGGCCTGTGATGTTTGGGTCTTGGTTGGTTGTGATTCTGATTATGAACAGGGCTAGGATTACCATACAGCTTATAACAGAAGAACTTCAGGTGGCCATATTTTCCACAGTAATGGCATCTCCATCTTTGGTGTTTCCCTTTCTGCTGTCTTCCCTTCTAATGTTGTGACATATGATGTGACATCTCAGGTTTGCTTTTAATATCGCTGCACTTAGGTTTGGATTTAGGTTTGCAACTAGTGTAACTGCACTCAGCCCTAGATTCATTATACCCATTGCTAGATTTGTCTCCTTTTATTTGTCCAGTTTGGAGAATCTTATCTAAGGATTCAAATCCATTGTTTAACATTCTAACATACTTGGTCATATCTTCTAGTTTAGAATTCAAGAACATAGCTTCAGTTCTTAATTTGGAGATGGTTTTCACATGTTCTGCCTTCTCATTCTCCAAATGTACTATCACTTTCTTCTGGCTCTCAACTTGTTGACTTTCATCTAGCTTGTCATTCAAAACCACTACTTCTGTTTTTAATTTGGAGATGGTTTCCAAGTTTTCTTCCTTCTCATTCTCAAGTTGAGTTATTACCTTCTTCTGGCTTTCAACCTGTTTACACACCTCTGCACTTTTGTGACACAACTTTCTGTAAGTAGTGGCCAGCTCTTCAAAGGTTACTTCATCATCACTTGACTCTTCATCAGAACCCCATCTTCCTATCAATGCAGTCACAAGATTTACAGCTTCCTCTGTTTCACTCTCATCAGACCAGGTGGCAGCAAGACTCATCTTCTGCTTCTTGAGGTAGGTTCCACATTCAGTTCTAATGTGTCCATACCCATCACACTCATAGCACTGTACTTCTTTTCCTTCTTTGGGCTTATCATTATACATTGTTCTTCTTCCAGCATTGTTGGATTTACTGATGCCAGATGAGATGTTCTTGACATTAGCCTTAGATCTTACATCCATCTTTTTCAACAGTCTATTGAACTATCTTCCTAGGATTGCTACATCATTTTCCAGATCCTCATCAACATCCTGACTATCTTCCTCCTTTGTGTTTGACATGAAGGCTATGCTTTTTGTTTTCCTTTCAGATCCATCATTCATTCCCATCTCAAATGTTTGGAGGGAACCAATTAGCTCATCAACTCTCATGATGGAGATGTCTTGAGACTCTTCTATGGCTGTCACCTTCATAGCAAATCTCTTAGGGAGTGACCAGAGTATTTTTCTTACCAATTTTTCATCTGACATATTCTCTCCCAGGGCTCCTGAGGCATTGGCAATTTCAAGAATACTCATATGAAATTCATGAATATTTTCATCTTCTTTCATCCTTAAATTTTCAAACTTGGAGGTGAGCAGCTGTAGTCTAGACATTTTAACTCTAGAGGTGCCTTCATGAGTAGTTTTGAGGATGTCCCAAGCATCTTTAGCCACCTCACAGTTGTTTACCAACCTGAAAATATTCTTGTCTACTCCATTGAATATGGCATTCAATGCTTTAGAATTTCCAAGGGCTAGATCATCCTCTTCCTTTGACCGTTGTTCTTCAGGCTTCTTGTCAGTTGTGGCTTCTCCTTCCTTAGTAATTACTGGATGTACCCAGCCTGTTAACACAACCTTCCAAGCCTTATTATCCAGAGATTTTAAGAAAGCTACCATTCAAGGTTTCCAATAGTCATAGTTAGATCCATCCAAAATTGGTGGCCTATGAACAGATCCTCCATCTCTCTCCATATTACCAGAAAGTATTGTCCCTAGATCTCACCCAGAACCAGAGCAGGATGCCTACTCTGATACAAATTGAAATTCTGGTATTAGACATGAGATGTCGAAGGTAATGTCACGACACTAATATCTGAGTAACACAAACAAGATAAAGATAAAGAATGGTAATGCAAAAGACACAAGCAATTGTTAACCCAGTTCGGTGCAACTCACCTACGTCTGGGGGCTACTAAGCCAGGAAGGAAATCCACTAAATAGAATCAGTTCAAAGACTCTCAGTACACTTCAACAAGTTACAGTCTTTCCCACCTAATCTCCACCCGTGCAATTTCTACCTAAGCACTCTTAGATATGAGAACCCACTCACTCCCCCTCAATCACACCTTTTATTTTAAACAACAATTCCTTGTGAAAAGAAGACACTTTTCAATAACACACACTTAATTTTTCTTAGCAGCCTTAATCAAGTAGACACACACTTGATCTTGCTTAACAGCTTTGATCCAGTAGACACACACTTGATCTTGCTTCACAACTATGATCAAGTAGACACACACTCTTGCTTACAAGCTTAGAGTGACAAATTGCAACCCACAAATCAGACCAATTCAATAATCTATGGATGACTTGAATGGCTTACAAGTCTCACGACTAAATAAGACACAAACCCTTATATTCTCTTAATATTTCGCTCATTATTGGTTGTGTATCAAATCAGGTTTTCCATGTCCTATTTATAGAAGCATTCAGCTGGGCTTGGACATCTTGAAAACCCTAAAACTATTTTCCAATTAAATCTTCTCATAACAGCTGGTTAGATCTCCTTGGAAAATAAGTAAATCAAGTTGTAATCAATGATTGAATGCGCCTGCAAATCAGATCTTCAATCATACGTAGATTGCCATCAAATGCGCAATCACAAAACACATAACATTCACCCTGAATGTTCGGTGTACAGGATGTCATGACATCGGGTCTGACATCCTGGAACAATCCTGCATAATTGCATAATTCCTTTTATAATTTCCAACAGGTACATAATATCAGATGTCATGACATCGTGTATGACATCCTGAAACAATCCTGCATAATTATGTATTTAAACTCCAGCAGGTACACAGATATCTTATGGTAAGACATCACATACAACATCTTGTGAACACTCTTTGTTTTACCAAAATTGCTGCCAACACTTAGAACCAACATAAAGGCATGAGGCCTAGTTGCTCTTCAATAATTTTTTTTTGCATTCTAAAGGCATGAGGCCTAGTGGCTCTTGAACTCCTTTAAGCATAGGTAAGTCCTAATTCTAAGTCCTTTCTCCTTTTTCATTTGGGTTCAAATCAAACAAACACAAAACAACACAAGATAGTAATATATTTATATACAATAATGGGCTCAAATGAGCAAAAGAAAAATGACATAAACATAAAATATGTGCTCAAGTGAGCAAAGTGAAAATCAATATGAATAATGAGCAAGAAATAAATGACATTAAAAGTAAATGGCAAGAAATTAAATGCTCAAATTAAAGTTAGTAGTTAGTAAAGTTATGTTAGCTTGTCATAAGACAATGTAGCGCTATGTTAAGCAATCGTAAATGGACTAATGTAGTAGTCACACCTATCTGAGGCCGGTCAATAAAAATATGGGCAAAGAACACAAGTTAGAGATCATGACTAGTAATCCAAGCTCCATCAACTTCCCATGCCAAACAAAAGGGGAAGGGCCTTGTATTGACTTTAGGATATTTGCTTGACCAAGAAGCAACCTATCTAGGCCACAAAACAACTCACTTGATCATGGATCAAATTGAGTTTGGTTTTGATCAAAGAAGGTTAAACTTCTCATTTGTCAAGACCAACCATAAGACTTTAACTCATTGGCCATTGATGGAAAGAAAGGGATGAAGATGAAAGGGAGGGAAAAAAGAAGACCACAACCAAATCTAATTGATCAAATGTGGATCAAATCAACATTAATCCATACCAAACAGAAAAGAAATGAAGATAACAAGTCAAAGAGTCAATGGTATTTTTTTTGTATTTTTTGAATTAAAATAAAATGCAAATAAAAAAATAAACAAATAAGGTCAAACCTCAAATTCAATTCTAAATAACTTCAACGAGTCCAAGTAAATTCTCATAGGTTCAATATAGTCAAACAAGCTTTGACTAATTTTCTCACAAATTTTTTTAACCAGAAAGTATTAAAAATTAATTAAAAATAGCATAATATGAATTAAAATCTCAAACAATCTCAAATCAAATAAGAAATTGATGAGACCATTTTTCATTGACTTATCATGATCCATAAATGCTATGAAAATATTTTTGGATTTTTTAAAAGTCAGAAAGTATTTTAAAATGTATTAAAACTATTAAAAATCAAATAATCCATAAAAAATATCAAATGAAATCACAAAAATAATTAAAATTCAAAATATGAAACTAGATTTTTCAAGATTTTTTTTAGAGTTGGTCTCATGTTTTTATGACTTCAAATCAATTTTTTATGATTTTTTGAAAATAAAAGGAATTAACTGAAAATAACTTGAAAATGAAATAAATAGAAAAAACCACGGCCACGTGATGGATTCATTAATTGACGTAGCACTTATGGATGGTTCAGATCTGATAGCGCATGGTACATCTAAGTCAAACGCGCTACACAAGGCATTAAATGAAGTATTCCAAATGAATGAACAAGATTAAAACGTGGCAACTAGATCCAATGGCTACAAGAGGACATACGTCGTGATGGTGGTGGAAACCACCATCTTCTTCGGCCAGACAATCAATTCTGGCCGCCAGTTGCAGAATTATTTTTTTAATGAAAATGGAAAACAAGGACATGGAAATGAAGCTCGTGTGATGGAGATCATCACTGTATCATTGGATCTTCCTCACTCTTCCTATATTGAGAGAAACGTGAAGAAGAAGATCATGGTGTTCAGAAAACCACATAAACACAAGAATGCTACATTGAATTAAGAGTTCTAGATCCAAAAAGTTTGAATGTATACCTCTTAATTGAAGCACATCTGGCCACGAATCCTCCAAGTTCCTTGCTCCTCTTTGATATATGGATGTAGTGGAAGTGAAAGGCTAAGGAATTAGGCTTTAAAGCTCAGGTAATGATGCTGAATTTCAAGCTCGAAAGTGAGAACAATTTTTGAACAATTCCTTTGGTATGACTATGGTTTCAATGCTGCAGCAATTCAGATCTCCAAAAGGTTGCCAAATGAATGAGAGGAAGTGGTTATTTATAGCTGAAGGTATCATATCACACGCTTCTTTCATGTGCATGGCAATTTGAATTTTGCTTGCATGGGCCTGTGCAAGCGTGTGCAAGGCCCAATGATGGCTGCAAAAATATGTTGAGATCAAGTGAAAAGCAAATGGACATGTACATTGGATGGAAACAGCTTGCACATTCAAGTTTCATCATAAATAACCAAAATGCACATATATGAAAAGAATTTAGAAACTCACAAATGGTAGGTCCAAATAAGTAATGTGAGTAATGGTTGGAAAGCCCTTGAAATAAAGAACAAAAGTCATGTTGGGAAAAAATTCATTTGGCATGTGCAAATTGATGAAAACTGGCTGTGAAAATCCAAGTATAAAACATATTCAAAACATTTTGAAAAATTTCACCAAAAACCAACTTAATCAAACCCCTCTGTTTGCATGATGCAAGCTTCAAATGGAAAAACCTCCAACACCAAAGTTGTAGATATTTTCAAGATGATCAATTTAGACTGCATCATTTGGATTTTCTATGACAAAGTTATGGGTATTTGAAGTTGGGTACTTTTTCAAATTCAATGAATTAGGTCCAAGATGACCTATAATGTTTTGTATTATCACATGTATTTATTTTAGGATTATGAAATTTTATACAACATAACATTTTAAGTAGACATATCAAGCTTTCCAATGCATTTGGTCTCACCTCAAAATCATAAAAATTTAGGAAGTTATTCCCTTGGTAAGTTGACCCAAAATTAGGGTTTCAGTCAAAATGACCTATAATGTTTTGAAATGAATGATGACCTTCCAAATTTCAAATGGATTTTTGATGAACATGAAAGTTGTTTATATGGTTCTTAGGAACATTTGTTCTCTTGTGGTCATCTTCATTTAACAAACACATATAAAGTTATATCTCAGTGATCCTTAATTTAGTCAGATGACTTGACGGGTCAACTTTTCAAGGCCAAACTTCCAATCTTGATGAATAAATGATTGAGGGGCCTCAAGTAGGCTCATATATGCATAAAATGATGAATGAAAGAACTTCCCTTGATTAAATTTGATCAGAGGTTGAGATTTCTTCATGGGCAAGGCACAGTCAAAGCATAATGAAATTAGGGTTTCATTGGGAAACAATCCTCAAGCCCTTTGTGGGCCATTTTCATGCTTTGTTCTCATCTTCATCTAGCCATTTCATTGGGCTTAGGAGCCTCCTAGGAGCATTGGAGCACATGATCACTTGAGATTCAAAACAAAAAGAGTTAGTGACATATTTTTGTGCTTTTGGTTAGTAATCAAAATAAGAAAAGCAATAATATACAATACAAGCATGCTTGGTGGTCTCAAAAAACTCAAACAAGTCCCAACCCTAGGGTTAAGGAGCCAAACATGCTATGATCCTTGAGGCAATGTACTTGTGCAACAACATTATGCCATGAGGTATCTTATGGTCAAAATTAGGGTCTTACAGAGGGGTATTCTCATCTTTTGAGGTTACCTATTTCTAAGTGTCGTTTAGTGGATTGGAAGAGTTTCCCAGATCTCAACTTATAGCTGAAGCTCTTCACTTGAAGAAGTCTGAGATAGAGGCTCATTGGTTGAAGAAAGGAGGATTGTTTGGGTTGCCATCTGATTTCCTCATCAAGGAAGCTACTGATTTTGCTCAAGCTGGTAGTGTGGACGCTTTTGAAGCTATCCTTGTGTTGCTCATCTTTGGATTAGCTTTGTTCCCTAACATTGACGATTTTGTTGATGTTAACTCCATTAGACTTTTCTTGATTGGTAATCATGTGCCTACTTTGTTGGGTGATATGTATTTCTCTTTGCATCTAAGGAATTCTAAGGGTGGTGGGACTATTGTTTGTTGCATTCCTCTTCTATACAAGTGGTTTATTTCGCACTTGCCTGAGATGCCTGATTTTATGGAGAACAAACAATGTCTAAGGTGGTCTCAGAGACTTATGTCTCTCACTAATGACGATATAGTTTGGTATGATCCATCTGTAAGCAGTTTAGAGATTATTGATAGTTGTGGTGAATTCTCTAATGTGCCTCTCATTGGTACACAATGAGGAATTAACTACAACCCTGCTTTGGCTCGTCGTCAACTTGGGTTCCCCTTGAGAGACAAACCTAATAACACTTTGTTAGAAGGTCTTTTCTATCAAGAGGGTAAAGACCCCCAACATTTTAAGGAGAAGATTGTGCATGCTTGGCATAATGTTCATAGGAAAGGAATATTCGAGCTTGGTCTGTGCAATTGTGTAGCTTTGGAAGCTTACACTCTTTGGGTGAGGAAGAGAGCTTTGGAGTTGAAGATGCCTTATCCTTATGAAAGACCTATGTCTATAGTTGTGGTTGAGCCATTAACTCTTCCTAACCAAGATGTAGAGGACTTGGAAGACACGCTTGCGAAGATGAAGCAAGAGAAGGACATGTGGGAAGAGCGTTTCCGTGCTTTTAGCAAGAAGCATGAAGAGTTGCAGTTGGAGTCTAAGGACAAAGATGCACTTATTGAGCTACTTGAAGACCGAGTGACGAAGAGACAGAGAGAGCCAAAGGTTTCACCATCTAGCATGCCTCATCCTTCCGTTGCTTGGAAGAAGATTGTTAATCAGCTTGTCCTCGAAAAGACTCTGATGAAGGCTTCTTTTGAGACCGAGATTCGACGCATTCGAAGGAAGTACGCGCCATCAGCCAGATCTTCTAACGTTGTTAGGGATCCTTAGGATGAGTAGTCTCCTTTTCTCTTGTATTTTTCATTTGATTTCTGAAATTGTACTCAGTGTAATCCTTCCAATTATATGAATGAAAAGAGATTTTTGGTCATACAAAAATTATTGCAATTGTTGATATATATATATATATATATATATATATATATATATATATATATATATATATATATATATATATATATATATATATATATATATATATATATATATATATATATATATATATATGTGTGTTTTCAAATGATATAGTAAGTTCCTTGAAAACAAAAATAAATGAACAAGTATTGCATTTCATGCATCATTTGCATAAGCAGGTTTCTCTTTCGCCAGATGTCTCATTAGTGTTTCTTATGTGCTTTAGCCAAGCTGGATCATCGGTACAACACCCGTGCTAATCATCTTAGAATTATGGAGCATCTAGAGCAAGAGAACAGAGAGCTGAAGGACGAGATCTCCCGCCTGATTGCCATGATAGAGTCAGTTCTTGCTGCTCATAGTCAATCTTCTCCAACACCTGCAACTCCTCCTGCGAGGACGGTTATTTCAGAGGTGGCAACCTCTATCATGCCTGCTGCTATCGCCCATTTTGCGCCTACTATGCCTTCCGAATTCTCGTGGGGAATGTCGTCCAACTTTATGCCTGAAGGCTTTACGCCTACCTTTGCTTCCATGCCGACATCTAGCCCGGTCATGTCCGTGCCACCTCCCGTTATGCACACCTTACCTCGTGTAGAGGACACCATTTATCACTCTGAGCCGTTTGAGGGTCCGGATGTCTACGAGAAAATGGATGAAATGAAGGATCAGTTTCTTGAGTTGCGCCAGGAATTGAAGACACTGAGAGGTAAGGATTTGTTTGGGAAGAGTGCTGCTAAGTTGTGTTTAGTGTCCAACGTCAAGATCCCAGTGAAGTTCAAAGTTCCTGACTTTGAAAAGTATAAAGGGAATACTTGTCCGCTCAGTCATCTAGTGATGTATGCTCGCAAGATGTCTACTCATATCGATAATGATCAATTGTTGATTCATTATTTCCAGGACAATCTGACCGGTGTTGTGCTCCATTGGTATATGGGGTTGGATAGTGTCAGCATTCATACTTTCAATAACCTGGGAGAGGCTTTTGTCAAATAGTATAAGTACAACATGGACATGGTGCCTGATAGAGACCAGCTGAGGTCTATGTCTCAGAAAGATAAGGAGACATTTAAAGAGTATACGCAGAGACGGAGGGAATTGGCTGCCCAGATCACTCCTCCTTTGGGGGAAAAAGAGATGAAAAAGATCTTTCTGAAAACTCTGAGTTCATTTTATTATGAACAAATGATTGCTAGTGCATCCAGTGACTTTACCGAAATAGTAAACATGGAGATGAGGCTTGAGGAAGGAGTCTGAGAGGGATATTTTTTGAAGGATGAGGCATCGACAAGCAAGAGATATAGCAGCAGTTTCAGCAAGAAGAAGGACAATGAAGCGAATGCAATAAGTAGTGGGGGGCAGAGGACGCCTCAGATCAGAATGAATCAATCATCCTGACATCATCATCATCAAGTATCTTCCGTTATCCCGGTATTTTCTAATCAACAATCAACACCAGTTCAACAACCACAACGTGAACAACAACAACCACAACAACGAACGAACACCTACAACAACAACAATACCAACAACAATCATCATCACCAAAACTTTGAGAGGAAAAAGGTCTCTTTCGACCTGATTCTTATGTCTTATGCATAATTATATCCGTCCTTGGTTCTCAAGAACCTGATCCAACCAAGAAACCCACCACAGATTCCAGAACCACTTCCATGGTGGTACTAGTCTGAGCTCTGTTGTGCTTTTCATCAAGGAGCACCTGGACATGATATTGACCACTGTTATCCGCTCAAGTATGAGGTTCAAAAGCTGATGAAGAGTGGAATGGTGTCCTTCGAGGACCGTGTGCCGAATGTGAAAGCAAATTCGTTGCCCGCTCATGGGAACTCTTTTGTGAATATGGTGGATGGTTGTCCTGGCGAGTTTAAAGTTTTTGATGTGTGTTTTATCAGGTGGTTCTTGGTGCATATGCATAAGGATGTTTGTTTGGTAAGTGATTGTGAGCACGACCATGATGGTTGTGCTGTTTGTAGTGTTAACCCGAGGGGTTGTGAAGTTGTGAAAAGGGACATCCAGCGACTGATGGATGAAGGCATGATTCAGATTGTTCAATCCCTTCATGTAGATGACGATGTGAATGTCATAGTGCCTGTTTTCAAGCAGCCAGAGTGGTTGTTAATTCAGTACGACAACAACAACAGTAACAATGTCAGCAATATATCAGTATCGCCATTGGTAATACGGTTAGCGAGCCTAGTCCCGTATTCATTTGATAAAGCTGTACCGTATCAGTATAATGCTAGAATGATAGAAGGTGGTCAAGAGTTCTCGTTACATATGACTAGTTCAGTGGTAAGCATTGATGATGTTACCAAGGTGACCCGCAGTGATCGAGTGTTTGGGCCGGTGTTCCCAAAGGATAAGGAGGAATTAGTTGTGAGTAAGAAGGTGGAAGTGTCTGTTGTAGATCTAGTTGGTGCTTCAAAGAGTAATTTTGGTGAATCCAGCAATGCGAAGGCCAACGATAATGATGAGGTACTTAGGTTAATTAAAAGGAGTGTGTTTAATATGGTGGAACAACTGCTCCAAACCCCCTTAAAAATCTCAGTGTTATCTCTGCTCATGAATTCTAAAGCGCACAGAGAAGCACTGCAGAGAGATCTGGAACAAGCTTTTGTAGAACATGATGTTACAGTGGATCAATTCGATCATATCGTGGCTAAATCACTTCATGCAATAATCTTAACTTCTATGATGAAGAACTCCCTAAGGAGGGAAGAAATCATAATCTGGCTTTGCACATTTCTATGAATTGCAAAGAGGATGCTTTGTCAAATGTTCTTGTTGACATTGGGTCGTCACTGAATGTGCTTCCGAAGTCAACTCTGTCAAAGCTATCATACCAAGGAGCGCCTATGAGGTATAGCGGTGTAATCGTCAAAGCTTTTGATGGTTCACACAAGAAAGTTATTGGTGAAGTGGACCTTCTAGTTAAGATAGGTCAGAGTGATTTTAAAATTACTTTTCAAGTAATGGATATCCATCCGACCTATAGTTTCTTGTTGGGAAGGCCATGGATCCATGAGGCAGGAGCTGTCACCTCCACTTTGCACCAGAACCTCAAATTTGTGAAGAATGGAAAGCTTGTGATTGTCGGTGGAGAGAAGGCGTTGTTCGTTAGCCATTTGTCATCTTTCTCTTACGTTGAAGCTGAGGATGAGGTTGGAACTCCGTTCCAAGCCTTATCTATTGTTGCTGAAAAGAGAGTTGGGACACCTATGTCCTCATTGAAAGATGCCAAGAAGATTGTGGAAGAAGGCAATGTTGATCAGTGGGGGCGCATGGTAGAGGTCTCCGACAACAAAGGCAGAACCGGTTTGGGGTTCCAGAAAGGTCCATCAACTGCAAGGTCTGAAGATATGCAACTTAGTTTCCGTAGCGGAGGGTTCATTCATGGCAATAAACAACACGTAGTTGCTGTGCTAGAGGATGACTAAGAGGAAGACTGCACCAATTTTGTGACGCATGGAAAGGCTTGCGACAATTGGATTGATGTTGATATTCCTGTTATTTTGCATCGATCTAAGTAATTGCTTTTATATGTTTTTAAAATCCTTCTCCTATGCCTAAGGGAGAGGTGAACATTTTTTGGGCATTTCCAAATTGATCATTAATAAAATTAATTATATTCATCCACATCTATGATGTTTTGTTTTTACTTTTTGCTTTATTCTGAAACTGGTAATCACAAAAAACATAAATAAACAATATAATTGTCCATCTGCATAATATTTGGTCACAAATTCACTTCTCTAAAATCAAAATATCAAATCATTATGCAGGTTGGTTCCTAACCCCATTGAATACAATGATCCTTCTCCTTCTCCAAATTTTGAATTCCCTGTGTTTGAGGCCGAGGAGGAAACTGATGTAGAAGTAAGTGATGAATTATCTCGTCTTCTTGAGAAAGATGAAAAGACCATTCAGCTGTTCGAAGAGCAGGTCGAGTTAGTCAATTTGGGTTCCGAGGATGATGTGAAGGAAGTTAAGATTGGGTCTTGACTGTGTCCAGATGTCAAGAAGGGGTTGATTGATCTTCTTCGAGAGTATTTAGATGTGTTTTCTTGGTCCTATCAAGACCTGCCTGGTTTGGATTCTGAGATTGTGGAGCATATATTTCCGTTGAAGCCAGAACGCCCGTCAGTCAAGCAGAAGTTGAGAAGAACGCATCCTGATATGGATGTGAAGATCAAAGAGGAAGTGCAGAAGTAGATTGATGTTGGTTTCCTTATAACTGTTGAGTATCCCCAATGGGTGGCCAATATTATGCCTGTGCCAAAGAAAGATGGAAAAGTCCGCATGTGTGTTGGCTATAGATATTTGAATAAAGTCAGTCTGAAAGATGATTTCCATCTACCACACATTGATATGTTGGTAGACAATACTGCTAAATTCAAAGTTTTTTCGTTTATGGATAGATTTTCCAGATATAATCAGATCAAGATGGCACCCAAAGATATGGAGAAGACCATATTCATTACACCTTGGGGAACATTCTGTTATAGAGTGATGCCTTTCGGTTTAAAGAATGTTGGTGAAACTTACCAAAGAGCAAAGACTACTCTTTTCATGATATGATGCATAAAGAGATTGAAGTATATGTTGATGATATGATTGCTAAATAAATTGATGAGGAGGAACATGTTGAGAATTTGTTGAAGCTATTCTAGCGTTTGAGGAAATATAAACTCCGCTTGAATCCCAATAGTGCACTTTCGGTGTTCGCTCTGGTAAGTTGTTGGGCTTTATTGTCAACGAGAAGGGTATTGAAGTTGATCCTGCCAAGGTCAAAGCAATACAAGAGATGCTTGCGCCCAAAACTGAGAAGCAAGTTAGAGGTTTTCTCGACCACTTGAATTATATTTCCATATTCATTTCCCACATGACTGCCACATGTGCACCTATATTCAAGCTTCTTCGAAAAATCAGTCTTGTGATTGGAACGAAGACTGCCAGAAAGATTTTGACAGTATCAAAGAGTATTTGCTTAAACCTCCGATCTTGTCTCCACCTGTTGAAGGAAGATCGTTGATCATGTATTTGATTGTGCTTGAAGATAGTATGAGTTGTGTTATTGTTCAACAAGATGAGACTGGAAAGAAATAATTTGCAATCTACTACCTCAGTAAGAAGTTCACCGACTGTGAGACTCGGTATTTTATGCTTGAGAAGACTTGTTGCGCATTGGCTTGGGCTGCTAAGCGTCTGCGCCAGTATATGTTGAATTATACCACTTGGTTGATATCCAAAGTGGATCCGATCAAGTATATATTTGAGAAGCCTGCTTTAACTAGGAGGATTTCCCATTGGCAGATGTTGTTATCAGAGTATGACATCGAATACCGATCTCAGAAAGTGATCAAAGGTAGCATCTTGGCTGACCATTTGGCTCACCAACCAATTGAAGATTATCAGTTAGTGCAGTATGATTTTCCTGATGAAGAGATTTTGTACTTGAAAATGAAATATTGTGATGAACCATTGCTTGAAGAAGGGCCAGAACCTGGTTCCCGTTGGGGCATGGAATTTGATGGAGTTGTTAATCAGTGTGGAAATGGCATTGGGGCAGTGATCCTTACTCCTGAAGGCACGCATCTACCATTTACAGCTAGATTGACTTTCAAGTGTACAAACAACATGGCAGAATATGAAGGTTGCATTATGGGGCTTGAAGAGGCCATGAATCTCAGAATCAAGTATTTGGATGTCTTTGGAGATTCAACTTTGGTTGTGAATCAGATCAAAGGTGAATGGGAGACAAATCAATCCAGTTTAATCCCATATAGAGATTATACGAGGAGGATTTCAACTTTCTTTACAAAGTGAAATTCTGGTATCAGATATGAGACGTCGAAGGTAATGTTACGACACTAATATCTAAATAATACAAACAGGATAAAGATAAAGAACAGTAATGCAAGAGACACAAGCAATTGTTAACCCAGTTCGGTGCAACACACCTACGTCTGGGGGCTACCAAGCCAGGAAGGAAATCCCCTAAATTGAATCAGTTCAAAGACTCTCAGTACACTCCACAAGTTACAGTCTTTTTCACCTAATCTCTACCCGTATGACTTCCACCTAAGAACTCTTAGATATGAGATCCCATATCACTCCCCCTCAATCACACCAGTGATATTAAACAAGAATTACTTATGAAAAGAAGACACTCTTCAAAGACACACACTTGATTTTACTTAGCAACCTCAATCAAGTAGACACACACTCATGCTTAAAAGCATAGAGTGACAAATTACAACTCAAAAATCAGACCAATTCAATCATCTATGGATGAATTGAATGGCTTACAAGTCACACGACCAAACAAGACTTAAACCCTTATTCTCTCTCAATATTTCGCTCTGTATTTCTTGTGTATCAAATCAGGTTTTCCATGTCCTTTTTAGAGAAGCTTTCAGTTGGGCTTGGACATCATAAAACCCTAAAACTATTTTCCATTCAAATCTTCTTATGACAGTTGGTTAGATCTCTTTGGAAAATAAGTTAAATCACGTTGTAATCATTGATTGATTGCGTTTGCAATTAACTCATCAATCAAACATAGATTGCCATTAAAAGCACAATCACATAACACATAACATTCAGACTGAATGTTTTGTGTACAGATGTCATGACATCGGGTCTGACATCCTGGAACAATCCTGCATAATTCCATTTTAAATATCCAGTAGGTACATAATATCAGATGTCATGACATCGTGTATGACATCCTGAAATAATCCTGCATAATTATATTTTTAACCACCAGCAGGTACAAGATGTCTTATGTTAAGACATCACATGCAACATCTTGTGAACACTCTTTGTTTTACCAAAATTGCTGCCAACACTTAGAACCAACACAAAGGTTGAGTTTCATCATATCCCTCGAGATAAAAACTGGATGGTAGATGCTCTCAAAATTTTGGCATCAATGATTGTGGTAAATTATTGGAATGAAGTTCCCAATTTGTCTGTGATCTGTCTTGATAGGCCAGCTCATGTGTTTTCTGTTGAAGAGATCAAAGACGAGAAGTCGTGGTATTACGACGTCAAGTGTTTCCTCCAAAGTCATATTTACCCGCCTGGGGCATCTTTGAAAGATAAGAAGACTTTGAGAAGATTAGCCAGTAATTTCTACTTGAATGGTGATGTACTGTACAAGAGAAACTTCGACATGGTTTTGCTCAGATGCATGGATAGACACGAAGCAGAGTTGTTGATGACTGAAGTGAATGAAGGTTCCTTTGGTACTCATTCCAATGGACATGCAATGGAAAAGAAGATGTTGCGAGCAGGTTACTATTGACTGACAATGGAATCTGACTGTTGCAAATTTGTGACGAAATGCCACAAGTGTCAAATTTATGCTGATAAGATTCATGTTCCTCCGACCCTATTGAATGTTATCTCTTCCCCATGGCCCTTCTCCGTGTGGGGAATTGATATGATTGGGATGATTGATCCCAAAGCTTCAAATGGACATCGTTTCATTTTGGTGGCAATTGACTATTTCATAAAATGGGTTGAAGCGGCATCGTATGCAAATGTAATCAAGAAAGTTGTAGTGAGGTTTATCAAGAATCAGATCGTATGTCGTTATGGTGTGCCGAGTAAGATTATTACTGATAATTGATCGAACGTGAATAATAATATGGTGGAAGTTCTTTTCAAAGACTTCAAGATTGCACACCACTATTTTTCTCCCTACAGACCCAAGATGAATGGGGTTGTTGAAGCTCCAAATAAGAACATTAAGAAGATCATTCAAAAGATGGTTGTCACATACAAGGATTGGCATGACATGCTCCCATTTGCTTTGCATGGGTATCGTACATCTGTCCGCACTTCAATAGGGGCAACCCCTTTCTCTCTTGTGTATGGTATGGAAGCAGTACTCCCCGTAGAGGTTGAGATTCCTTCATTGCGTGTGCTCATGGAAGCCAAGTTGATTGAGGCTGAATGGGGTCAGACCAGGTTTGACCAGTAGAATTTGCTTGAAGAGAAGAGATTGACTGCCATGTATCATGGTCAGTTATATCAGTAGAGGATGAAGAAAGCTTTTTATAAGAAGGTCAAACCTCGTGTGTTCAGAGAAGGTGACCTTGTGCTCAAGAAGATTTTATCGTATAAACCATATTCTAGGGGAAAATGGACTCCCAATTATGAAGGCCCATATGTTGTTAAGAGAGCCTATTCAAGCGATGCTTTGATTCTTACAACTATGGATGGTGAAGAGTTCACTCGTCCTATGAACGCAGATGCAGTCAAGAAATACTTCGCCTAAAAAAGAAAAGAACAGCTCTCTAAGTTGAAAACCCGAAAGGGCGGCTTACGCAAAAATGAGCGTCTCGGTGGATTGAAAACCCGAAAGGGAGATCCAGGCAAAAATTAGAGACATAAAAACAGAAATTTCTCGATAAGTTGAGTACCCCACCTTGGGGCAACTTATGCAAAAATTAGGGATTATGGCAAGTAACTGTATTCTGCTGATCTTCAAATTTTGGAGAACTTTGAGCACAAGGGTTGACATCAATTCATCATCCCAGCAGCGATCAAGAGCACAATGGATATCAAAGGATTGGTAGAAGGATCAGTGGTCATTTGTATTCAATGTAACCCTTTTCCATGTAAATTACCTTTTTCAACTTTGTAAAAATCCATGGGTAAAGTTGAGCTTTTACCCAATTGTTTCTACTCTTGTTTACTTCAGCCAATAGTTTAAATTTTATTATGATCATTTTGAAAATTTAAATTTTTTAATCAAAATTATTTTTTCTCAAAAACATACAAAAAGAAATAATTTTTCAAAGCAATTAAAAAAGAAGTATCAACATCACTTCAAGAGCAACGAGTCCTTAAGTGCGAAATAGCAGAGGTTCCCCAAGCAGTTAACCCCTCGGGTATCCCTAGTTTTTTGTGTTGTTTTGGTCCCCCTGTGGAGTGTTTGTTCCCTAGCGGAGTTCCGATCCTTTTTCCCAGCTAAGTTAGTTGATTCAGTACCTTGCGGCGTGTTATTTCCCCAACAGTGTTTCTGTATTCCCCAACAGAGTTGATCTTTAGCAGAGTAAGATATTTTCCCGAGTAGATCGCATTGGTTTCCCCATCAGTCGCCATCCGACTCGCTCCCAGTCAGAGTTTCCTCCTGGTTTCTGAGCAGCTATTTGTATTTATCTTCTGCATGGTTGTCTCCCATTTAATATGGTGTTGACCTAAAATTCCCTGCAGACTCGATAACTTCGCCTCTCCTCAATAGATCTCCTCCTCAGGCTAGATTTTAGCCTTTGAATTGTGATTTCTCTGTTTTCCAGCAGTTGTCTCCCTCTTTTTGTGGATTGACTAGGGATTGTACTGATGATTCAAATTCTTTGCGACACCTTTGTATCCTTTGTGATCGTTTTGTCAGCATAATCATCATATACATATAATTTCATAATTGCATATTGGCACCATCATATTTGTTTGATTTGTCGATTTGAGATTCTCATTCTCTGTATGGCGGTACTTTATCCCCATACAAATTTCGGTGTCTGTCCTCCCTCAATTGTAGAGCGTCATCCCCTTAAGCAGAAAGACTTTAAGCTTTCTACTCTTCCCCACTAAGTTGTTCCTCGTGGATGATTATTACTCCAGTTTCCTTTCCAATTGTTTATCTGGATGGAATCACTCCCCTTGAGTTATATCCTCATTGGGTTGAGTCTTAATTGATTGTTTCTTTCTAGCTTTTACCTAGATAGATTCTTTGAGTCTCCAAGAGTTTATTGCCCAGTAGCTGGTAATATTCTTCTTAGTTTGCATTTTGTTACTTCTTGCCCAATGCCCGACAAAAGTACCCATGTTTTTCTTCCCAGTAGAGTCCCCAATGGATCTATTCCCCAGGAAGTATATCCTTGATATGTTCACCCTAACCGGTGACAGATATCTTTCTCTCCCCTGCCTGAGTTTTATCCTTGATATGTTCATCCTAACCGATGACGGATATTCTCAGCTTTGGTATTCTACCCAGTAAAAAGGTAGTTGTAATCTCTATTCTTGTTTCCCAGAAAGTTAATCCTTTATATGTTCATCCTAACCGATGATGGGTTTCCTTCTCTTTGCGGTCTTCTACCCAGTAACTGGTAGTTGTAAATCCTGCTTTTGTCCCCTCCGCATAGTTTATCCTTGATATGTTCACTTTAACCAGTGACATATTATCTCTCATGGTATTCTATCCAGTAACTGATAAATGTAATTCCTATTTTCTCCCCTCTCAGAATCTATCCTTGATATGTTCATCTTAACCGGTGACAGATTTTCTCTTTGATGGTCTTCTATCCAGCATTCAATAGATGTAATTCCTACTTTTTGTTCAGTTGGTTTATCCTTTATATGTTCATCTTAATTGATGACGGATATCCTCCTTGACATTCCCGAGCAAGTCTATCCTTGATATGTTCATCTTAACCGATGACGGATTTTCTTCCTTGTTGAGTTTATCCTTGATATGTTCATCCTAACCGATGACAGATACTCTCTCCCTTGGTCTTCTACCCAGTAACTGGTAGTTGTAAATCCTATTTTTCTGCATTTTTCCCAAGCAAGGCTATTCTTACCCAGTAACTGGTAATGAATACTCCCCCCTGGCTTTTCCCAGCAAGTCATCCTTGATATGTTCATCTTAACCGATGACGAATATTCTCTTTGTCAGATCTTTTTTATCTCCTCACCCAGTAACAGGTAGTAGATAATAGATTTCTGCTCCTCCTATGTCGAAGTTTATTGCTTCCCTAGTTGAGTTTAGTGTGAGTTTTTCCTTAGTGAAATTGCTTTTCCTTGCATGATTCAAGTACTTCGGTTTTATCCCGACTTACTCGTATCCCCTGCAGATATTGTTATTTCCCCGACTAAGTCTTTCCATGTTTGTATGGAATTCCTCGAGTCCCCCAGTAGTTTTAAGCCGTAGCCTGGCATGCGCATAACTCCTTTATCCCCTAGAGTCTCTGTCTCCCTAGTGAGTTTTCCTTATGGAATGCATTATACTCCTGTGGACTTTCGGTCTCTCTGATTTCTTTTCCTTTGTGGTCATATTTCCCCACAGAGCATTAACTTTTGCATTCATATCATTTGCATCATGAGGTCTCTTAGGGACCAATTTTTTTTTTGTATTGTGATTTAAGTCCATTCTACTGAGTCGACATGAAGATTTAAACCTTCGCCTCCTCAGTTAGAATGTCCTTAAATAGGGGCAACTGTAAGACCCCAATTTTGACCCTAAGATCCCTCATGCAATTTCATCATAAGGATTAGCATTGAGATCATACCTTGGCATCCTCCTTACCCCTCTTTCATTGGGTTTGTTTTGGGAGAGATCACTAAGCATTATGTGATTGTATCATACTTGTATATTATCATTTTACTAACCAAAATACAAAAAATATGTCTTTGCATTTGCCTAATTCCTTTGTAGGTAGGGCATGATCTCCATTGATCTATCAAGTTCATATCTAGGGTTTAAGACCCTCGTGACAAAGAGCACAACCATGAATTGATCCTTGAATTTTTATTAGCATCATATATGAGTTACATTTATTCCTACATGTTATATTGACCAAGCATTCTTTAAGAGTTTGAGGGTGATTTGCCTTGGAAACCCTAGTTTGACTGGGTATCTTGAGTAACTTCTCCAACAAGCTATCTTGCCATTTGATCAAATTTCTCAAGGGACACTTAAAAATTCATCATCTTATGCATATATGATCTACCATGAGCCAATAAAATCCAAAGAATTGAACGTTAGCAAGTTGGTTGATGGTGGTTGGCCAGATGAATTTATCTGATCAAAACTGGGTCTCCCTAGACCCTATCTCCTATAATTTTCACCATATGAAAATGATTCCAAGATAAAATTTACTATAAATGGCATTCCAAACAACTTTCATGTTGAGACCTAGAGCTATTTTTTCTTGGAAAATCATTTTCTATGTTGAAACATTATAGGTCATTTTGTTTAAACCCTAATTTGAAAGTCAACTTCCCAAGGCCATAACTTGCTAAATTTTTATGATATGAAATATTTCCAAGTTGCACAATCAAATTCAAGATGCTTACTTCAACTTTTGTGTTTGGAGTGAGAGCTAATTCAACTTTTATGAGCATGTGATATGAAGTTACATTATAGGTCACTTTTGATCTATACCATTGAACAAGTGATTTTTCCAAACTTCAAAAATGCATAACTCTATCATACCAAATCCAAATGACATTAAATTGGTGACCATTTTGAATTTATTTTAAAGAGCTACAAGTTTTATGAAGACACGTTTCTCATTTGAAGCTCACATAAAATGTTAAGCAAGGTGGAATATTGAGATATATGGTTTGACACTTAGAAAAAAAATTGATATGTTGAAATTTCCAAACATACACCTCAAAATTCATTATGATACAAGATTAAAATGGAAAAGTATTGAACATTAAAGTTGTTCCTCTTGATCTAACCTTTCCAAAAAGTCCAATTTCATCCATTTTGGACAAGGTTTGAATGGGCTGCGCATGGCTTGAACATTGCATCATCGTTTGGCAAGAATTAAACTTCAAGCTTCCATGTACAATTGCCTAGCACTTCAATTTGATTTCAGACCTATTCACACTCAATTATGGATCAAATGGAATGATCTCATGGGCCTGTACACGCCCATGCACACATGCATCACTCATTGCCAATTTTGGAAACTCATTTGGAAGGTGCAAATATCATGTGATTCAGCTATAAATAGAGCTCCCTATGCTCGGAATTAAAAAACCCCTTCGCACTAACTTTGATCCCAAACACCAAAACCTTCCATTTGAGAGGATAATCCTGAGAATTTCCTTTGGAAATTGAGTTGAAATCTCACTATTTTGGGATTCAAAACTCCAGGGATCCAAGACCTTTTGTGCATTCTAATCTACTTCTGCAAGCATACTTAGCAAAATCAAACACGAGCCAAAGCAAGAACAATTGAATCCAGACCTACATTGAAGGTATTTTCCAGAAAATTTTATCTCTTCGATTCTCTCTTAATTTAACTCAATTCTCTTGGATCTTTGGTTGTCTGAAGTCCTACCAATGTAGGCAAGAAGATTGAGTTGCTTAGAGGTCAAATCGAAGCAACTCAGTTGACATACCTAGAAATTCAACTCCTCATATCTTTTTATATATGTGGAGTTAGTTAAAATTGAGGTCAGATTCATGCTCTACGCCATTTTTTCTTTCAGATCATGTCCTCCTTTTTCATTTTCTTGATGGTGATGAGTGAACCAGTCCGGCCAGGGTCATCGGAGAAGATGATCGGCCTTTGGACGCCGGCGATGCGCTGGAAGTGTTCAGAACCATTGATCTGGTTCAAATTGTTTTAATCTCGTGCGTTGCTTTTAAATACCAAGCCTATGCCGCGTTGACTACAGTGCACCATGGAACGCGCGCTTCTGGCCACTTGATCTGCCACCTCAATTAAAGAGAGAGATCAAGTGGTCCACGTTTTTTGTTATTTTCTAATTTTCTTTTATTCCTTTTATTTTCATTAATTCATATTAATTTTAATACTGATCCAAAAAATATGAGAGTTTCACTAAAAAAAATTCAAATAATTTCCTCTTTCATATTCTGAATTAAAATTATATATTGGATCATTATTAATATTTTTCATGATTTAATTGATTTTGCATTTGTTTTTAATTGTTTAAAAATACTTTTAAGTCTTTAAAAATTTTGAAATTTTTTCTCCAAGGTTCTTTGACCTTGTTTGACCTATGATAAAACTCATGGCCATTTCTTTGGTGTTTTGATGAGGTTTTAGGAATTTGACAAACCATATTTAATTTAAATGCCTTATTTTAATATTTTTAATTTGAATAAATGCCAAATAATTTTGTTGACCAATTGTGATGACTTGTTTGAGTTTGACTCTTGTTGTTGGGCCTTGGTTAAGGTTGATTTGACTTTGTCAAGTTAATATCATTGGATTTAGGGGATTGATGGAATGTGCATTCCATCTCCCGAAATGAATGGATGATATTAATTTGGTTAAAGTCCTCCTTTGATCAATTTGAGTTTTGATCCATTCCCCTCCCTCTTCATCTCATTCCCCTTCTTTATGCATTCATCTCATTTGGCCTATGACATCTCAAAGTCCTAAAGCTAGTTGATTGAAAAATTGACTTGAATACGGATGAGATTAGGCCACCTCTTTTGCATATTCTTTTTGTGTGTGGTATATTTCATGAGCATAGTCCTAACATGCATTAACACCAAAATTCTATTGCTCGGCCTCAAATAGTTGTGACTTCTACATAAGTCCAATTACGATTGCTTAACATAGCGCTAAATTTGTGACACAAAAGGTATAGCATTCTAATTAGTGAGATTGTAAGTCTCCCCTCTTTCATGGTATTGTGTGGAAACTTGACCTTTTTTCCTTCCTTTGGAAGATGTCTTAGCTCAAGGATCCATGCTTGTGATAAGTGGGTTGAGTATTCTCCAAATAATGTCTTAAAATGAAAAGCAAAAGCAAAACAATACTAAGTTCTAACTCATTAACAACTAACTTTTAATTTCAAGCCATTTACTTTAATGTCATTTAATTCTAGTCTTTATTCATTTTCCATTGTTCATATCATTCTAATTGTTTATGTTAATGCAATTTTCACTTTGTCCACTTGGACCATATTGTGTGATGTAACACCCCGAATTAAATAAGAGGATTATTTAATTAAGTTAATAATATATTTAATAATTTAATTAAATAAATTGGATTATTGAATTATTATTATTATTAATATTATTTGGAATAATAATTAGTGGAAAATATATAAGTTGGAATAAGTAAAAAGAGTTCATTTTTTGGAAAATAAGGTTTTCACGTGAAACTCAGAGAAGCGGCTGAAAGAGGCAGAGCAAGAGGAAGAACCAGAGAGCAAAGGTTGAAGAACGGAAAAGCTTGAAGCTTAGAGATTGCCGGATTATCTCAGGTAAGGGGGGTTTATCGTCGTTTAATGGGTATTATAGATTAACATGTCATGGGTAGTGATAAACCGTGGAATTGACCCTAATTGGGATTGTGAATGCTGAAAATGATGTTGGATAAACTGTGTTAAAAACTGCAATTGAATCGATAATGGTGTGTGTCGTAATTTACTGGACGTATAGCTTTTTACGGAAATTGAATCGGAGGTCCGGAAGTCCTCCAACGGCGGAAAATGCGGAGAACTCTGCATTCTGCCTTGTGTTAGCGCAGGAACTGCTGTTTTGTCTGCGTTAACCGGTTAACCCAGGGCGTTAACCGGTTAACACTGTTATATTTTGTGGAAATGTGTTGTTTTGCCTGCGTTAACCGGTTAACCCAGGGCGTTAACCGGTTAACACTGTTGCGTTTTGCCAGAAAGTGTGTTTTGTCCTGCGTTAACCGGTTAACCCAGGGCGTTAACCGGTTAACACTGTTGGAAATTGGAAAAATTGATATTTTAATGTTGTGAACATAATTGGTTATTGGCCTATTATCGTTAATTTTGATGAGTAACTTTGTTGAGTTTATGTTATGAAGTGTTGATACAAATATGTTGATAAGTCGTATTAAAGTTGTTGAAAATACTGAGTTGTAGGCTTGGTGAGCCAAAGTTGATTATAAGTTGATTATAAGTTGATTTTGTCGAAAACATTGTGGTATTGCTATTCTTATTATGTTGTCGGCAGTTTAAGTCGTGTATGCCATGTACATTCATATGCATTAAGTCGGAGCTTTGCTCACACCACGTTGGCCTGGATTGGCAAAATTTTAAGTTGAAAGTTGAAGGCTTATGCCTTGATGCCCACTAAAATGGCAATGATTTTAAGTTGGGAGTTTTACTCCGAATGGTACCACATGCATGACGAGTCGAGTCTCATTAGAGTTGCATTTTGTTGGCTTGTTGTATGGATATTTAATTTAATTGAGGAGTGGAATTGTGTTGATATTAAGTATGATGTTTGAGTTGATGTGCCGTTACTGGATGTATGTTACGATTAGGGTGATGAAATGTGTGAATTTACTTAGCATTACATGATGATTTATAATGCTTATTATATCGATTGAAGAACTCACCCTTACAACTATTTTTCAGGTAACGAGCAGTGATTGAGTAGAAGCTAGTGCTTGGAGTCTAGTGTAGTCTCCGTAGTGGGTCGTGCTCTGATAGATGTAACATCGGGACGGGATGTTTTTAATTGTTGAATAATTTTACATGTAATCTGTTATATGTTTTGAATGGTTGATTTGATTTTTTCCGCTGCGAATTATGCAAAAATGTTATTTTGAATTAAATAATGAGCATGACTGAATTTTATGGTGAAATGTGTGAAGTGTTGTGTGACACCCTTGGTGCGTAATTACTCTGATATATATTTGTTATTGTTATTTTAATTAAATATTTGGGGTCTTTTAGAAGGGTGTTACATGTGATATATCTTGTTTGTGTATACTTTGCTTGTTTGTGTGGTCTTTGACCATTAATATACATAATAACAACAAAAACCCTAAGAAACTTTTGTGTGGACTGTTGGCTTGATCTTGGACAAATGGACTTATAACTTAGGAAACATTTCTATGCTAAAGGACTTGGCCAATGCCAACTTATTGAGAAACCAAGTGCTTGCAATTTGAAAC
Organism: Lathyrus oleraceus; assembly: GCF_024323335.1. Classification (NCBI taxonomy): domain Eukaryota; kingdom Viridiplantae; phylum Streptophyta; class Magnoliopsida; order Fabales; family Fabaceae; genus Lathyrus; species Lathyrus oleraceus. The sequence goes on along the minus strand of NC_066580.1, from coordinate 331,070,805 downwards.
TTCATCTGATACATCATTCAAGATCCCTCTGAGTTCATTTGCAACATGATCATTGTGAAGCTGTTATTTTGAACCTGTGACTTGTGTAATTCATCTGCTAAATGGGCTAATCTTGAAGAAGATCATGGAATGGCTAAAGCTTGGATGTGGCTATCTTTATTTGATGCCTTTGCTCTTCAAGATAATATAATGGTGCATTTGTGTGTTGCTTCATTCTAAATGTCCAAGGGAATTCTGGGTTTTCTATTGACATTCTTGTTTATTGGATTGCTACCCATTTGGTCAGATCTTTTCAACTCTTAACTTTTAATTTTGTGCATAGGATTAGTCCCTTCATCTTCTCCCCATTTCTTTTATTTCAAAATATCTCCCTCCTTTTTCAAAATCTTCTTTGATTGAACTTATTTTGTTCCAAACTTTGACCACTTTGCAAAAAGATAGAAACTTTGGCCTTATGCCATTGCATTTTCAAACTTCTTTTCTTAAATCAAACTTGTAAATAAACTTAACTATACTTGACTTAAACTTTCAAAAAGCCAAAAAAGAACTAACTCATTCAAACCATTTTTGGGCCTTTGTGCCTTTCAAACTTAATTTTTGTTAAAAGCAACGCATCCACTTTGAAATTTGTATCACGAACTACGAGGTTTCGGTCCCTCATTTTTACGTAGGCACAAGACCGAAGGTCTTGCCAAACACAAAAATATAATTAATGAATTCTTTTCTCATCCCCCCATTCTATTTGTTTGTAAACATAATTTTGTACCAAACACATATGCACACAAAAAGGGCTCCCTAGGAGTACCTAAGACACTTTAGGTGCTAACACCTTCCCTCTGTGTAACCAACCCCCTTACATGTAATCTCTGACATTGTATTAGTTTTGATTTGAAAAATTCTTACTATTGGGTTTTGTTCGTAATTTTTCCCTTTTCCCTTGGAAACAATAAAAGCGCGATGGCGACTCTTGTTATTTGATCTCTAGCTTATCCATAGCTTGATGACCATGAACTTACCGCTACAAGATGATCCAGCCTTTATATAGTGATTTGATAAAGAGACCGTTAGTTGAGGCATTCATGGATATCTTGGCAATGATGGACTTCTAATGTCATTAATCTCTTTTTCCTTTCCATAGCAATTTTGGAGCGCGTTAAATCTCTTCCAAAAATAGATTCATACCAAAAACGGAAGACTTCGCAGCTAAGTCTCTGTGATTGTTCTGAGACAGAGTACACGGAGCTCAGATGTTCTTGTTCAGTGTGTGTATCTTCAGATAGTTGCTGAAAGCTGATTGACTTTAGAGGTTCTTGATACCTTTCTAATAGTGATTTGTCCAGATTGTAAAGTTATCAGATCCGTTGAGTGCACTATTTAGATTCAGAGCGTCTGATCCTTCTCTCTAGTAGAACTTTGTGCGCTTTCTTTTGTTCAGAGTCGGAACCCCTGTTTGACTATCTTCTAAGTGGTCATTCTGGCCTTACGTGATTATCAAATGTATGTCTATCTGAACCTTTTTCGATTAGATTCCTGCACACTTAGATAAATTATGTTAGGGTACCAATTTGTTTCATCCTTTGTTATCATCAAAACCCTAGAGATGAATTGTAGACTTAGAATCTTGTTCTTACATAAAGAAGAGGTATCAACCAGCAAGAAATATGGTGGGAATTTCTCCAAGAGGAAGGAGGGAGAAACTAATTCAGTGTTGGTATGGAAGCAGAAGAGGCCTCATGTCAGAAAGTGTTCTCAACTTCGTCAACATCAACATCAAGTTTCATCAATAATTCTGGTGTTTTCCAACAATTCCAACAATCAATCAGTTCCAATTCAGCAATAATATCAACAACCACCGCAAGAAAGAACCAACTACAACAACAACAACAATCACCAACAAACTTTTGAGAGGAAGATGGTCTCATTTGATTTTGTTCCTATGACTTATATAGAGTTATACCCATCATTGGTTCTCAGGAACCTCATTCAGCCAAGAAACCCCCCGCAAATTCCTTAGCCACTACCATGGTGGTTCAAGCCTGGTCTTCATTGTGCTTTTCACAAGGGAGCCCCTGGCCCTGATATACATAATTGATATCCTCTAAAGTATGAAGTTCAGAAGCTCGTGAAGAGTGGTATGGTGTCCTTTGAGGACATAGCGTCAAATGTGAAAGCCAATATGTTGCCTGCTAATGGTAACGCTTTTGTCAACATGGTGGATGGCTATTCAGGGAATTTTTGAGTTTTTGATGTAAGACGTATCCGAAGATCTCTGGTGGAGATGCATAAGACCTTATGTTTAATCAGTGGATATGAACATAACCATGATGGTTATGCAATCTGTAGCATGACCCCCCATGGGTGTATGGTTGTCAAAAGGGATATCCAGAAGTTAATGGATGCGAATGTAATCCAGATTCAACAGTCAATGGATATAAGAGATGATGTGAATGTTATTGTACCAGTATTTAAGACTCCTGAGCGGGTAGTCATTCAATTTGACAGTAGCAGCAACAACAATGTCAACAGATCGGTATCGCCGTTAGTAATAGGGTTGGCGGGCCCTGTCCCTAACTCATCCGATAAAGATGTACCATATCAATATAATGCCACTATGACAGAAAATGGTCAAGAGGTTCCTCTACCAGTTGCAGACTCAGTGGTAAATGTTGCAGATATTGTGAAGGTGACCCGTAGTGGTCGTGTATTCAGTCGAGTGTTTTTGAAGATAATATAAGATGTTTTCGTGAGTAAGAAAGCAGAGATTCCTGTAGCGAATCCGGTTAGTGCTCCGATGTTTCAATCTGGTGAGTCCAACAAGTTGAAGACTAACGATGATGATGAGGTGTTAAGACTAATCAAGAGAAGTGAATTCAATGTTGTAGAGTTGTTGCTCTATACTCCATCAAAGATCTCCGTGCTGTCACTACTGATGAATTTTGAAGTGCACAGAGAAGCATTGCAAAAGGTGTTGGAACAAACTTATGTAGAGCATGATGTTACCATGGATCAATTTGACCATGTAGTTACCAACATTACTTCTTGTAACAATTTAGGGTTTTGTATGAAGAGTTTCTAGAGGAAGGCAGAAATCATAATTTGGCATTGCATATTTCGATGAATTGCAAGGAGAACGCTCTGACGAATGTGTTAGTTCATATTGAGTCATCGTTAACTATGCTACCAAAGTCAAATTTATCAAGACTCTCTAATTAAGGCACCCCAATGAGGTATAGTGGCGTAGTTGTCAAAGCGTTCGACGGTTCTCGTAAAACTATCATCGGACAAGTGGACCTTTCAGTGAAGATAGGTCCGAGTGATTTCCATATTACTTTTCAATTAATGAATATTCACCCGGCCTACAGTTGCTTGTTGGGAAGTCCATGGATTCACAAAACCGGAGTTGTGACATCTACTCTTCACCAAAAGCTGAAATTTGTGAAGAATGGCAAGCTTGTCGTTGTTGGTGGAGAGAAGGCATTGTTAGTGAGCCATTTGTCATCTTTCACGTATATTGATGTTGAGGAGGAGGTTGGAACTCCATTCCAAGCCTTATCTATTGCTGATGAATTGAAGAGAAATGGAGCACCCATGTCTTCTTTGAAGGATACACAAGAGGCTATTCAGGCTGGTAGCATTGCCAAATGGGGTCGTGTTGTAGAGGTCGCCGAGAACAAGAACAGAGTTGGACTAGGATTTCAACCAGGGCCATTCAGCGCCAAAACCAAAGTTATGCAACCAATTTACCATAGTGAAGGGTTCATTCATGAGAATGATCAACACTCAACTGTCGTTATTGAAGACAGTGGAGACGGTGATGAAGCTTGTGCCAACTTTGTGACGCATGGCCAGACTTGCAACAATTGTGTTGATGTTGATGTTCTTATTGTCATTCATCATTCTAAGTAATTTGTTTTTATTGTTTTAAGAAAATTCTTCTCCTATGCCTAAGGGAGAAGTGAACATGGTTGGGCATTTTTATTATTATCATCAATAAAATAAAATTTTATTCATCCACATCTATGATGTTTTATTTTCACTTTTTTCTTTTTCTGAAAATGGTAATCACAAAAAACATAAATAAATAATAATCTTCCATCTGCATAATATTTGTTCACACTCCACTTATGTAAAATCATTATGCATGTTGGTTCTCAAACCCATTGAATAGAATGATCCTACTCCCTCTCCAAACTTTGATTTCCCTGTGTTTGAAGTTGAGGAAGAGATTGATGATGAAGAAGTATCTGATGAATTATCTCACTTGCTTGAGCACGAGGAAAAAGCCACTCAACCATTTGAAGAGCAGATTGAATTGGTCAACTTGGGTTCCGAGGATGATGTGAAGAAAGTCAAGATTGGGTCTCAATTATGTCCATAATCTATGAAGGGGTTGATTGATCTTCTTTGAGATTATTCCGATGTGTTTCCTTGGCCCTATCAAGATATGCCTGAATTGAATTCTGAGATTGTGGAGCATAGATTGTCGTTGAAGCCAGAACGGCCGCCGGTCAAGCAGAAGTTGAGAAGAACTCATCCTGATATGGCAGTAAAGATCAAAGAGGAAGTGCAGAAGCAAATTGATGCTTGTTTTATTGTAACCTCTGAGTATTCACAATGGGTGGCCAATATTGTGTTTGTTTCTAAGAAGAATAGGAAAGTCCGCATGTGTGTTGATTATAGAGATTAGAACAAATCTAGTCCAAAAGATGATTTTCCTCTGCCATACATTGATATGTTGGTAGAGAATACAACTAAGTTCAATGTCTTTTCGTTTATGGATGGATTTTCCGGTTATAATCAAATCAAAATGGCACCTGAAGATATGGAGAATACCATATTCATTACACCCTGGAGAACATTCTGTTATAGAGTGATGCCTTTCGGTTTAAAGAATGCTAGTGCAACGTACCAGAGAGCTATGACCACTCTTTTTCATGATATGATGCATAAAGAGATTGAAGTCTATGTGGATGATATGATTTCAAAATCAAGTGATGAAGAAGAACATGTTGAGCATTTGTTGAAGTTATTCACGCGCTCGAGGAAGTACAAACTCCGCTTGAATCCCAATAAGTGTACTTTTGGTGTTTGTTCTGGTAAGTTGTTAGGTTTCATTGTCAGCAAGAAGGGTATTGAAGTTGATCCTATCAAGGTCAAGGCAATACTAGAAATGCCTGCACCCAAAACTGAGAAGCAAGTCATAGGTTTTCTCAGCCACTTAAATTATATCTCAAGATTTATATCACATATGACTGCCACATGTGTGCCTATTTTCAAGCTTCTTCGGAAAGACCAGTCATGTGATTGGACCAAAGATTGCCAAATAGCTTTTGATAGTATCAAAGAGTATCTGCTTGAGCCTCCGATTCTGTCTCCACCAGTTGAAGGAAGACCGTTGATCATGTATTTGACTGTGCTTGATGAGAGTATGGGATGTGTTCTTGGTCAGCAAGATGAATCTAGAAAGAAAGAATATGCAATTTACTACCTCAATAAGAAGTTCATCGAATGTGAGACTCTGTATTCTATGCTTGAGAAGACATGTTGCACATTGGCTTGGGTTGTTAAGCGTCTACGCCAGTATATGTTGAATCATATTACTTGGTTGATATCCAAAACAGATCCAATCAAGTACATTTTTGAGAAGCCTGCTTTAACTGGGAGGATTTCCCGTTGGCAAATGTTATCATCTAAGTATGATATTGAATACTGATCTCAAAAAGCTATCAAAGTTAGTGTCTTGGGTAACTATTTGGCTCACCAACCTATTAAAGATTATTGATCAGTGCAGTATGATTTTCCTGATGAAGAGATTTTGTACTTGAAGATGAAAGATTGTGATGAACCATTTCTTGAAGAAGGGCAAGAATCTGGTTCCTGTTGGAGCATGGTGTTTGATGGAGTTCTTAATTCATATGGTAATGGCATTGGGGCAGTGATTATTACTCCTCAAGGCACACATTTTCCGTTTATAGCTAGACTAGCTTTCAAGTGTACAAACAATATGGCTGAGTATGAAGCTTACATTATGGGGCTTGAAGAGGCCATTGATCTCAGAATAAAATATCTTAACATCTATGGAGATTCAACTTTGGTTGTGAATCAGATCAAAGGTGAACGAGAGACGAATCAACCCGGTTTAATACCATATAGAGACTACGCGAGGAGGATTTCAACTTTCTTTACAAAGGTTGAGTTTCAGCATATCCCTCGAGATGAAAACCGTATGGGAGATGCTCTTGCAACATTGGCTTCCATGATTATGGTGAAATTTTGGAATGAAGTTCCCAACTTGACTATGATGCACCTTGATAGGCCAGCTCATGTATTTGCTGCTGAAGAAGTCAAAGATGAAAAGCCATGGTATTTTGATATCAAGTGTTTCCTCCAAAGTCAGAGTTACCCGCCTGGGGCATCTTTGAAAGATAAGAAGACTTTGAGAAGATTAGCTAACGACTTCTACTTGAATGGTGATGTGTTGTATAAAAGAAACTTTGAAATGGTTTTGCTTAGATGCATGGATAGACACGAAGCATACTTATTGATGACTGAAGTCCATGAAGGTTCCTTTGGTACCCTGTCCAATGGACATGCTATGGCAAAGAAGATGTTAAGAGCATGTTACTATTGGATGATAATAGAATCTGACTGTTGCAAGTTTGTGAAGAAATGCCACAAGTGTCAAATGTATGCAGATAAGATTCATGTTCCTCCAACACTGTTGAATGTCATTTCCTCTCAATGGCCCTTCTCCATCTGGGGAAATGATATGATTGTTATGATTGAGCCCAAAGCTTCGAACGAACATCATTTCATTCTGATGGCTATTGATTACTTCACAAAGTGGATTGAAGCGGCATCGTATGCAAATGTAACCAAGCAAGTTGTTGTAAGGTTTATCAAGAACCAGATTATATGGCGTTATGGTGTGTCAAGTAAGATCATTACTGATAATGGATCTAACTTGAACAATAATATGGTGGAAGCTCTTTGCAAAGACTTCAAGATTGCACATCATAATTCTTCTCCCTACAAACCTAAGATGAATGGAGTTGTTGAAGCTGCAAACAAGAACATCAAGAAGATCATTCAGAAGATGGTTGTGACATATAAAGATTGGCATGATATTCTCTCATTTGCTTTGTATGGGTACCGTACATCCATCCGCACTTGAACATGGGCAACCCCTTTCTCTCTCGTTTATGGTATGGAAGTTGTGCTCCCAATAGAGGTTGAGATCCCGTCACTTCGTGTGCTAATGGAAGTCAAGTTGACAAAAGCTTAATGGTGTCAGGCCATATATGATCAGTTGAATTTGATAGAAAAGAGAATATTGACTGCCATGTGTTATGGTCAGTTATATTAACAAAGAATGAAGAAAGCATTTGATAAGAAGGTCAAGCCTCGTATGTTTTGAGAAGGTGACCTCGTGCTCAAGAAGATTTTATCCTACAAACCTGAATCTAGCGGCAATGGGCTCCTAATTATGAAGGCTCATATGTTGTTAAGAGAGCCTTTACAAGAGGTGCATTAATTATTACAACTATGGATGGTGAAAAGTTCACTCGTCTTGTATATGTCGATGCAGTCAAGAAATACTTCGCCTAAAAAAGAAAAAGAACAACTCGCTAAGTTGAAAACCCGAAAGGGCAGCTTAGGAAAAAAGAGCATCTTGGGGGATTGAAAACCCGAAAGGGAGGTCCAGGAAAAAAATTAGAGACATAAAACAGAAAATTTATCCCGGTAGATTGAGTACCCCACCTTGGGGAAATCTAGGCAAAAATTAGGGATTATGGCAAGTAACTGCATTTGGTTGGTCCTAATCATGGAAGCAGTTTGAGCAAGTCATTTCGTTTTGATTCATCATTATCAACTAAAGACAAGCATAATGGATATTGAAGTTGGTGTAAAAAGTAGTGATCATCGTATTCAATGTATCCCTTTTCCATGTAAATTACCATTTTTCAAACTTTGTAAAGATCTATGGAGTCTCGTCATTTACGTACTACCATTTTATTAAATAGAGTTGAGCTTTTATTCAATTATTTCTATTCTTATTTATTTCTGCTAAATAAAATTGAATTTTTATGATGATAATTTTAAATTAATGGATAATTATTTTTCTTAAAACATAATGAAACAATCACTTTAAGAATAATCGATTTTAGTAAGGAATGTCAACAGCAATCTGAGAATAAGTAAGTCTTGAAGTGTAAAGCATTGTTGGTCTTCCCCAAGCAGTTGGTTCTGTAATTACTTCCACCCCAATAGTTTGGCATTTACCCTAGCTTGGTCGGCGAGTTCTCTCCCCAAGTGATTTCTTATCCCCAGTAGGGCCAGTGAGTCCTATCTCTAGTAGAGTCGAGCTGATGATTGATCCCTTTGTAAGATTCATATTCCCCGACTGAGGTGCTCATGTTTTGAATACCCCCAATTTATGTTTGGACCCTGGAGATCCAGAACCTTTATTTGGTTTCCATTTTGCATTTAAATTGTGGCATAACTTCGGCAGTTTCTCCTTTGTATGAATCAGATTCGGTTACCTTTGCCTTGGAATTGGTTTATTTCTCAATTTCCAAGTAGAATTTGATGATTATTGAGGAATGCGACGATCTTGGTCATAGCATCCCCATCAATTTTCTTAAATCCCCGTGCAGATTTTTACCTCTTGTATTCCACGACAGAGTTCATCTTCTGTTAAGAAGATTCCTTGTTCCCGGTAGTGTTAGATTCTGAGCAGTATTTGATATTTTCCACCTGCAAGGTTGTCTTCCATTTGACATGGTGATTAACTAAAATTCCCTGTAGTGTTGACAATTTAGATCCTCAGCAGATCTTTTCTCTATCCTCGACATGTTTGGCTGATCATCCTTCAGCAGTGCTCTCTTCCCGTAGAGTTTGCCATGATTGATTGGAAGCATGTTCTCCATGACTTTCCCAGCCATCGCTGATTTATGTAGAGTTAAACGATGTATTTTGATCTCCGTCATCTTCCCTAGTTGGTGTTTCCATCTTGTTGAGACTAGTCGAGTGTTTTAGCGATGATTCAAATCTTTGTTATATGTATCCTTCGTGCTCGTTTGTCAGCATATTCATACATATACTCATGCATATACATGCATAAAACACAACATCAAATATTTCATTGTGCATTTTATCGCATTGACTTTTCTTCTGATCCCCTGCTTTGGTGATATTATCTCCCCGTGCAGATTTGGTGTGTCTATCCTCCTTCAATTGCAGAGTGTCATCCCCCTTAAGCAGAAAGAGTTTAACCTTTCCTATTCCCCACCGAGTTATTCCCTAACGAATGATTATTATTTCAGTTTCCTCCCCCAGTTAATTATCTGAATGGAACCACTCCTCTTGAGTTAGATCCTCTTTGGGTTGAGTCTTTGTTTGATCGTTTCTTTCTAGTTTTTACCTAGATAGATATTTTGGTCCTCTGAGAGTTTATTACCCAGTAACTGGTAATTTTCTTCTCGATTTTTGATTACCTTACTTTTTCCCAATACCCAGTAAAATGTAATTTACTTCTGTGGTTTTCCCCAGCGGATTCGTTTTCACATCTCCCCAGGTAGTCTATCCTTGATATGTTCATCTTAACTAGTGACAGATATTCTTCCTTTGGTTTTCTACCTAGTAAAAAGGTAGTTGTAATCCCTACTTTTATTCCCCAGAGAGTTTATCCTTGATATGTTCACTTCAACCGGTGACGTATTTTCTCTTCTTTGCGGTCTTCTACCCAGTAAATGGTAGATATAAATCCTACTTTTCCCCAGAGAGTCTATCCTTGATATGTTCACTTTAACCGGTGACAAATTTTTTCTTCTTTGTGGTATTCTACCTAGTAACCGGAAGTTGTAATTCCTACTTTCCCTTGCTAAGTTTATCCTTCATATGTTCATCCGAACCGGTGACAAATATTCTCTCTTTAGTATTCTATCCAGTAACTAATAGATATAATTCCTATTTCTCCCCGGCAGTTTATCCTTGATATGTTCATCCTAACCGATGATAGATATCCTTCCTTTGAGTTTCTCCTTGATATGTTCACTTTAATAGGTGACAGATACTCTCTCTTTGGTCTTCTGCCCTGTAACTGGTTGTTATAAATCCTATTTGAGTTCTCTCCCTAGTAGGTTATTCTTACCCGACAATCAATAATGGATACACCACTTTTTCTCAGCGAGTCATCCTTGATATGTTTACCCTAACCGGTAACGGATGTCCCTATGTCAGATTGTATTATCTTCCTACCCAGTAACCAGTAATAGTTAATATATATCTTGTACTCCTGTGTTGAAGTTCATTCTTCCCTAGTTGAGTTTGAGTGTGTATTTCCTTAGTGAAATCATCAACCCTCTGTTTGGTTTTCATACACGTCTGGGCCCTTAGATGGCTCAGAGTGATAAATGGTGTCATCTACTCTCGGTATAGTATGCACGACCGGAGGTGGCACAGCAAGGACCGGGCTAGATGCCGGCAGAGAAGCAAACGTTAGGGCAAGACCCTCTAGAATGAAGTTCACGGGCATCCCCCAGGGAAACCCGGCTGGCATAGCAGTAGGCGCAAAATGGGCACTGGCAGTAGGCACTGTTGAAGAGGTAATCTCAGAGATGACTGTCCTCTGGGGAGGAGTTGAAGGTGTTGGAGACGACTGGCTTTGGGCGGCCATAAAAGACTCCATCAGGGCAGTCAATCTGGCCACTCCCTCCTTCAGCTCTCAGTTCTCTTGCTCTACGTGATCCATCAATCTTGAAGAGTTGGCTCTGGTGTAGTACCGGTGAGTCATCTTGTCTCCAAAATAAATGAAGAACACAGAGTTAGACCATTGAACAAGAAGCCTGGAGCAAAACCTGCTTATGCATATGATGCATGCAATTCTTGTGCATATGATTTTATTTTTTAATCATAGGAACTTTAGAGTTCTATTTGCAAATATTTGGAAATATTAATCAATTAGACATATATGGAAATATTATATCAATAATATCTGGAGAAAAATTTTACACCAAAGAAGTACAGTCTTGGTAACCAAATACAATACAAGAGAGAAGGAAAATGAACATCCTATGGAACCCTAGAAACAATCTTCTAAAGCTCTCGAGACTGGAAGATAAGCTGCACGAAGCTCTTCACCTCCCTCTCATAGGCTGCCTCCATATCTGCCTTCTCTTTGGCGAGTCGATCGTACTTCCTCTTCCAAAACCTGGAAGACTGAGGAAGAAGAGAAGTCACCACATCATCATGCTCGTCGATAACCTGATGCTCAAGAAACTATATCAATGCATCCTTATCTCTAAGCTGCTGAAGTAGCTCCTCTCGCTCACGGATCCAAGCACGTGAACGGTCTTCATCTCTCAACTCCTCTACTCCTTGGTCAGGGAGGGTTGAAGGCCCACCCACAACCAAAGGTGTAGGTCTCGGGTAATCAAAAGGCATAAGGTACTCAGAAGTTCTCCTCCTAACCCACGAGGTATAGGGTTCCAAAGCAATACAGTTCTTCGGACCAAGCTCTTTCCTTCCCTTCCTATGAATCTTGCGCCAAGCGCGGATCATCCTGCCCTTCAAGCCTTCGGGATCTTTACCCTCTTGAAAGAACACACCTTCTAACAGAATGTTATTGGGTATATCCTTTAAGGGGAACCCAAGTTGACGACGTGCTAAAACGGGGTTGTAGTTAATCCCACCACATGTACCAAGAAGAGGCACATTGGAGAATTCACCACAAGAGTCAATAATCTGCACACCATCATATACACGGTTGTACCAAAAGACATCATCATTAGTGAGAGACATAAGCCTCGTGGACCACCGTAGACATCCTTTGTTCTCCTTGAAGGCGACCGTCTGTGGCAAGTGCGAAATAAAACACTTGTACAACATAGGCAAACAACACACAATGGTACCACCACCCTTTGCATTCCTCATATGCAAAGAGAAATAAGTGTCACCCAACAGAGTAGGAACGGGATTGAGAGTAGAGAAAATCCTAATGGCGTTCACATCCACAAACTTGTCGATGTTGGAGAATAACACTAGCCCATAAATGAGAAGTAAAAATATGGTCTCAAAGGCGTCCTCACTCATGGCCTTCCCATACAAAGTAGTTTAGCAATAAGGAAATCAGATGGGAGACCTTGAATTCCATCTTTAGTAGTCATATGAGCACCAACCAGAGATTCATCTATATGCAACATATCAACAATCTCTTGAGAAGTAGGGACCCTCTCCAAGCCACTAAACGGCAACTGATCTAGAATAGGTATACCCACAAGATAGCATACTCCTCAAGCGTAGGCAAAAGCTGGAAATCCGGAAATGTGAAGCAACGGTACAAGGGATCATAAAACTGCACCAATACACTCATTAGACCTTCATCCACCTGAGTAGCAAGAATAGATAGAAGCTTCCAATGACGAGCCTTGAACTCCAAGGGATCTAATACATAGGATGTCAAACTCCTTAACTCTTTCAAGTCGGGTTGTCTGAAATTGTACTTCTTCGTATTCCTTCTTTGTCTATCCATGTCTGAAAATTTACAAATAGACCTCTTAAATTCCTTGAAAATTTTCTCATTGTTGATGATATGGATGCAAATGGATGCATGAATGCATGGATGCAACAATCACACTCAAGGATCAAGCAAAGCACACCACACAAAGGTCATGGGATGGATTAAGTCATCCTTAATATCAATCATCCATTTTGGTGGATTATGGTTTACACCTTATCAACACCCAAGTTCCATTGATATTAAGGATATACAAGAACGGATCAACCATGAATCAAGGGTTTGTTGCAAGTCACGAGCATAGAGTCTCGGTTAAGAACCACCCAAAGGGAGTGTACTAGGGCTTAAACCTACCAATCATGTTCTACAAGAGGTTCCCATAGTCATCATCCCATCTTTCGAATATTATCGGATAAACGACTACTCGTATTCCAAAAATATTCTCAAGAGAGACTCCTATGAGTGTAGTATCGCGTAACAATCGTATCAAATCTTACACTTGAACGACCTTAGCACTACGTCCTAAAAATAGGCCAAGATGGACTTGGTAAACTAAGGTCCTTGGCTTCTAAGGTCTATATTGGAAAGAGTAATGCCTAACCACGACTACTCGTGTGACATTATTGATCCCAACATAACCTCCACTAAGTGAATGGGCTTGCAAGTCAACTTGCTAAGGAATAACTCCACACAAGTCAATAAGACTATGTCATTCTCCTATCCTAAGTGCACTTGAGTTCGGGTATAGAACTCATCTCATAAGAGACCACCAAGCACACAAGCAATTAATATATCAAGTAATTCATACATTATAAATAATACAGTAATCCCAAATTTGCACAAAAATATGTCACAAAAATATTATACAATACAATACAACAAATGTGAAAACTAGGCAAAACCCACTAGGCAAAAGTTCCCCAGCAGAGTCGCCACTTTTCTGTAGCGGGGTATTCGTTACCTTTAGATTTATTGACTAAATCAAAAGTAAATCATACAATTCGAGTCGCCACCGCACTTTTATTTATCCAAAGGAAAGGTTAGAAAGCGAACAAAAACCGAGAAGTTTTATCGAATCAAAAACTAATAAAAATGTCAGAGATCGGGGTAAGAGGGTTGGTTATGCAATGGGAAGGTTTTAAGCACCCAAAACATCCTAGGTACTCCTAGGGAGCCCTTTTCACAATGTTATAAGGTAGGTTGGTATTTGTGAAAATTTGCATGTGCAAACATGATTGGGGAGATGAGAGGAGAATGTACAAATTATTTACAATTTTGTGTTTGAATGGATAAACCCATTGCCTACGTAGCATCTTAAAAAAGATTAGGATCAAAACCTCGTAGTTCGGGGTAAAAATATCAAAACAAGTTGGTGAATTGATTGGTCCAAAAGCCTTAAGGCCTTTTATTATCAAAGGGAGAAAACTCAACCTAAAACCACAAATCCACCATCTGAGGATAACTTCAACATGCTAGTGAGGGGTTAACCCTATAATAAGCATGGAAGACTCATTGTCCATCACTAAGGATATAGGTGAGTATTATATCAACCTCAAGGATAACTCAAACCTAATAGCTAATGTTTATGAAAAGCTTTGGTAAGAAGTGGCCATTGAAACCATAAAAAAAACAATTGAATGAGTTGTATTTACCAATGAAAAGTATTTACAAAATATGGTCAAAGTTGACTTAGAATTCAATTCAAAATAAGTGTTATGAAAAGAAGTTTGAAAATCAAAAGCATAGTGCTTAGGTTTCTAATTTTGAAAACAAGTGTTAATGTTTGCACAAAAGTTTGGCTTGGGTTAGAGTGGGGGGAATAAGAAGAATGGCTAAGTCCTAAACATACAAAGGGTGAAGGAAGAGAAGTAAATCCATAATTGGAGTTCCCTTCTTGAGATCATGGTGATGATCCAAGTAGCTCCCATCCTTTGGAATAAGAAAGCAAATAAGCAAATACTCAAGCAATCAATCAATCAAGCAAGCTCTTAGGAATCTTCCATTGGCTCTTGTATCTCTCACTTTAGATGCACATGACAATGGTTCTTCAATTTGGCTCAAGTTTGAGATCCCTAGCACAAGAACACACACATCAAAAAGTTCTATAATGCAAACAAAGAATGGACAAGAGTGAGTTTAGAGATTAGGTCCTTCCAATTCATATTCAACATTAATCATTCTAAAGGCATGGGGCCTAGTTGCTCTTTGACTCCATTTTTGCATAGGGAATGTCCTAAAGTCTAAGTCCTTTTGTCCATTTGCATTTAGTTCACATCAATCAAACAAAACACAACCACAATAGTATATACACTAATATGTGCTCAAGTGAGCAAAAGGCAAATTGAATTAACATAAACATGAGCTCAAGTGAGCAAAGGGCAAAAGCAAATGAATAATATGTACAAGAATATTAAATTGCATTAATATAAAGTGCAAGAATTAAAAGTTAGTGGTCAATAGTTAGAGTTAGTGTTCCATAAGGCAATTTAGCGCCATATTAAGCAATCGTAAGTGGACTAATGTAGTAGTCACACCTATTTGAGCCCGGTCAATAAAAATATAGCAACAAACACAAGTTAGAGACCTTGACTAGTAAATCAAGCTCCTACACTTGCCATGCCAAAAGAAAATGAGAATGATCTTGTATTGATTTAGGTTTTTTGCTTGATCAAGAAGCAACCTATCTTTAATGCAAAGCCATTCACTTGATCTATGATCAAGATAAATTAGATTTGAATCAAGGAAGGTTAAACCTCCTATACATCAAGGCTAACCACCAATCTTTAACTCATTGATCAAAGAGAAAAAAAGATGATGAAGAAGATGAATAAGAATGTACATTAATGGAACTCAAATGAAGTAAGTAAAATGCATTGAGCAAAGACAAATGGAATCAAGGTCAAACACTAGTAAACAAAAGCAAAATGAAATTTAGAAGTCAAGAAACAAATGAAATATTTATGGTATTTTTCAAAATTAAAATGATACTTGAATAAAAATAAACGATTAAAGGTCAAACTTCAAATCCATTTCAAATCAACTTTGAAAAGTCCAAATGGATCATCCTAAGTTCAACAAGGTCAAACAAAGTTTGACAAAAAATTTCAGCATTTTTAGAAACCAGAAACTATTTTTTATCAATTAAAAATGAATAAAAAATAACCTAATTGAACTAAAATCTCAAATAAATCTCAAATCAATTAATAAATTGATGAGAATATTTTTCATAGATCCATCTGTGAGAGAATTCTTTACCTTGAATTAATTTTTAATGATAGCAAATTGTGTGATCATCATCCAAATGTTGGTTGTGCATTGCATTACATGATACATGTGTGTTTTATTATGTTTTTCATCCCACTCTATTGTTGCATAACTGTACATATAAAACTACATTGATACTTACCTTTAAATAACAATTAAAATGCATCTTATGTCAGTAAGCATCGATACATAAAGCCTCTGCATCGATACATACAGCATGTGATAAATCACAAAACCTCTCTGTTCAGTATGCATCGATGCACACGAGTCATCCATCAATACATGGAAGACAAAATACTCTATGCATCGATACACACGATCCCTGCATCGATACATGACCAATTGAAACAGCCTATGTATCAATACATGCGCATTAGGCATCGATACATACTAGTGTAATAATCACATGCATCGATACACACGACTTTTGCATCGATACATGAATAATCAATTTCACCAAAAATACACATATCCTACAGTATGCATCGATGCACACTATTATGTATCAATACATAAAGTTGTTTTGTGGTATAACAGCAACTGTTTTGCAGCATATAAAAGACAGGTTACAACAGAAGTGCAAAAATCACGAATTCATTGAGGGAAAACAATTGAACACAGATCAAAAGCAGTGTTGGAGCAATTGTTTTGTGAGCAATTAGAAACCTGAAAGAGACTTCATCTTCTTCATCTTCTCAACCACTTTTCTTCAAGAACATTTACACATAACCATTCTTGTTCTTTGGATTAAAGAAGCATCGAGATAACGTTCAGTGGTACGATCAAGGATCTAGCTGTGGTTTGCAGTGGAACGATCGAGGATCTAGCTGAGTCGAAGATTGAAGGGGGTTTCTAGGAAAAACCTACTGGTTTGTCCTTCAAGAACTGGAGTGTTCTTGAGGGTTTGGGAGTCACATTTGCAGAACATATTCAGCCGCAGCGTTGCGTTTGGAGATCGGGGGATTTCGCAAGCAGGTCGTGGAACCGGTGAATTGTTTGCAACTTTGTGCAGGAAAATCTTGATCGTGCTCAGATCAAGTGAAGGTTTATACAAGAAGAGGTTCTTAGAGTTTAGAATTATGTCTTTGTACCATAACCTTGTATCAACGGATTCGGCAATAATTGATAATCAAAGTTCTCAATTTCATTTAAAATTGAGAGGGAGACGTACCCACACGCGAGGACGACGTGGGGAACTTCCTTACCAAATCTCTGCGTATCGTACTCTTACCTTACTCCTCTTTACGTTTTTCAAACTGTTTTCGCAATTTCAGTTAGTGTGTGGTGATTGTCTCTTTTTCAAGACAGCAGTGGCAAGAAAACTTTAATCAAACTCCATTGCTGTTTATCATCGATCACATACACACCAACTGTTTGATAAAACGGTTAGCTAGATTTTATTCATTGGAAATAGACTTTAATGATAAGTGCATTCAACTAGTTAAAATTCTGGTGTGAATTGTTTCTGTCATTCTCATTAAAATCCAGCAATTAAACTTGTGTGTCCGGCTTTCTAGTAGCGGTTCAGAATAGACGGAAGTCGATTCGGGACTGATTTTTACGCCAACTTTGAAAACTCTGATAAAACTTTAAATCCGTTAAATTTGAAAGAGGTGATCTATTCACCCCCCCCCCCCCCTCTCGATCACTAGCCACACCGTCTAACAAGTGGTATCAGAGCGCCGGTTCGCTGGTGCTCTGTGGCTGCCTGTAACAGTATGGATTCTGAACCAAAGGGGGCGTATAATAAAGCGCCTATTTTCAACGGTGAAAATTATGGCTACTGGAAAGACTGCATGCGAGTTCATATAAATTTTGTGGATAGGTTGGTATGGGCTGCCATTGAAAACGGTCCGTTTCAAATCACTATGACAAATGCGGCTGGCGCCATAGTACCTAAACCAGAAGATGATTGGAATGAGAAAGATGAGAAAAAGTGGTCGTGTGATTGGAGAGCTCGAAACATGTTAATTTCAGCACTTGGTGTTGATGAGTATTATCGAGTATCCCATTGCACGACAGCTAAAGAAATGTGGGACGCTTTAGAAGTTGCCCATGAGGGTACTACTGAAGTAAAACAGTCCCGCATTAACACACTCAATCAAGAGTTTGAGCTCTTTCGCATGAAACAAGGAGAATCCATCTCCGACATGCAAAAGAGATTCACCCATCTAACTAACCGATTGAATGCTCTTGGAAAACCTATTTCCAATGAAATTGCTACTAATAAAATTCTCAGGTGTCTTAGCAGGGAGTGGCAACCTAAAGTTACAGCAATCAAGGAAGCCAACGATCTTACAAGACTTACGATTACAACTCTGTTTGGAAAGCTGGAAGAACATCAGCAAGCTTTGGAAAGTCTTGAAAAATATGAGAATAAAAGTAAGAAGGAAAAGGAGAAGAAAAGAGACAAAGAGGGAGAGAAGAAGCCAATAGCTCTTGTGGCCTCTAGCTCTAAATCCTCACGAAAAGAGCAAAGCGACAATGATTCAAGTAGTGACAAAGACTCGGATGATGAGGAAATGGGACTGTTTGTAAGGAGATACAATAGATTCATTCGAAAGAATGGAGTCAAGCATTCCGACAAAAATCTCATGAAGTTTCGAAAACAATCTACAAATTCGAAACAAGAAGAGAACAAGAAGAGTAGAGGAAGAGGATCCTGTTTTAATTGTGGTAAATCCGGACACTATAAAACGGATTGCCCTATGAAATATAAGGACCAAAGAAAAGATTCGCCAAAAGGGTACAGCAAACAAAGAAGAGCGTATATTGCATGGGAAAGTGATAGTGATTCATCAAGCACACAAAGCTCAAGTGATGATGATGAAGCTGCAAATCTGTGCCTTATGGCTCACACAAAAAATCTGTCCTACCACAAGAAGAAAAACAATGACAAAAAGGTAAAACAAGCCTATTACGATAATTTCTCCTCTATGTCTTTTTCAGAACTAAAAATAGCTTTTGAAAAACTGCATAACGAAGCTGTAGATGCTTTTAAAAGACTATCTTCCGACAAACATATTTTCTCTTTTTTGGAAGGTAAAGTAAACAAAGCTGAAATTGATTTAGAAGCATTGAAAACTAGTATTGCAGAAAATTCAAAAACTATTGACATTGACGGATGTAGTAGAGTTAGGTATTGTGACGCTTGTTATATTTGGCAAAAAGAGGTAAACACTCTTAAGGTCAAATTAGAGAAAGCGCTACAACCTAAAGTTACTTATGCCGTTGACCCCAAGTTGTTTAAGAAGTCATTGAATCCTCCATATGCAAAATACTCTTTTATTCTAAAGGATTCAATGAACAAGAAACAACAAACACATCATCATGGTTTATGTCATTATTGTTGCCATGCTGGCCATACTGTCGCATTACGCGAAAAACCGGCGGGAAAACAAGAACAACAGAGCCGCCACCGTGCGTTATTTATCCCAAAAGAGGGAAAGGAAACGCTCAGAGTAAACCTGGAAAAAGCATGGTCTCGCGACCAAAGAGAATGGGATCGGGAGTCGGTTATGCGAAGGGAAGGTATTAGCACCCCTACGCATCCGTCGTACTCGACGGGATCCACGCACAAAAGGAAGGGAGATGGTTGCTAAAACACTGCTCAAACACACACACACACACTGGCTGAAAGAGACACAAGAAAACAAACAAGACTGAAACTGACTCGGCAGGATACCGCATCCTGGGCCTACTTAGTCTATCAGGCATAGACATCAGAGTCGAAGTAGTTCGGACTGGGGAAACGACACATGCTCGCTAGGATATCGCATCCTATGCATACGTATCTCCTTTGACGAAGAAGAATCAGAGCATTCGTAGATCGGCTGACACGCACACAAACAAACACAGGCAAAGGCAAACGTGGAGCCTGAATGCCAATCACTGGACTTACATCAGCATCCGAACCAAAACACACCCACACTGGAACCCGAATGCCACTCGATGGTCTTACATCAGCTTCCAAGCACACAACAACACAACAAGTTAATAGGGAGTCGGGGACTCGAGCCTATAACTGTCAAGCACACACTCAAACAAACAGACAACAAATTGCTAAGGAGTCAGGCACTCGAGCCTAGCAACTGTCAAACAACACACACAAAAAGAAAAAAAAGGCGCCCGGAGAGATCAGCTCATCTCCTGCCTACGTACCTCATCTGGTATGAGGATCAGGGCGACGTAGTTCCCCTACGCAGGGAAAAAGGACTAGCCTAACCAGATAACAGAGGGAGACACAACACTAGGGAGACTACGACTCGAGCCTAGATGTTGTCATGCAAAATCGTCCCTAAGTTAAGGTTTCTAGCTAACTTGCACGGGAAGCAAGCCTATCCTAAACATGACTTGCACAGGAAGCAAGCCACACCTAACCTAACTTGCACAGGAAGCAAGGGTCTCGATTGCAACTAGGGCAAGAGAAAGGGGAGGTCTCAATCGCAACGAGGGCGAGAGAAGAGAATTAGTGTTAGTTGTTAGTCAAACTCGACAAGACATCGCATCTCGTGCCTACGTATCTCATCTGGACATGAGAATCAGAGTTGCCGTAGTTCGGCTAAACTATTCCCGTTGGTTTGTGTTTTTTAAGTGGACAACGTCACTGCGCAATCTACCTGATGCTCGACCTTTGGAGACTTACTCACCTGTAGTAGAAGGAGTGGACGTATCCTTTAGAGGGGATAATGTTTGTCTGTGTTTTAGGAAAGCTCAAGCAAGAAAGGAAGTCCTATACGAAGGAACCGTGCTACCTTAATTGACATGCAAACGAGACTACGCGGAGTCTAGCAAACCTAGGGGATACAATCACACCACACAAGCACATACAGCATGAAATAAACACACCAACAAGGGGCTCAAACATCAAGGCTAGGTTTTAGTCGAGGGGTCATATCAACCTCAACAAACAAACCACTGGAACTGGGTAGTGTTAGCTCTTAACCTTGCCATTGAGGGGCTAAGGTGAAGCAGATGAAAGGTGAGTGAAGATGAGACTTCACAGCTCTTATCCCTGGCCTGGGAGAGCTTAAGACAAGAATGTGTGGGTTCAGAAAGTGGGAACCCTTCTACACATTTGATACTGACTCAACTGTACAATTGTACAAGATCTTGGGTTTGTATCTGCAATGCATCAACACAGTGGTGTGAGCAAAGCAGATGACACACAGAATAGCAGGGGATAGGTTGCATATCCCTTGGGTTCTGCCAATTGCCTCTTCACTTAGGAGGTCTTTGAATATGTACAGGGACAAATGTAAACAGTCACAAACATTGCCTCTTAAGGAGGACTTCAGACAGTTGCCTGGCCAAGTAACAGGCCAGGTCTTCCAGACTACATGAAGATTAGAAGTATACCTCAATGCAAATTGCTTATACAAGCAAAGCAAAGCAAAAGTTCACAAGGAACTGAGCAACTAAAAGCACTTGTTTCTGAAGAAGAAAGTGAAACAGTCGGGATTTGATCTTGTAAGCTCGAAACAGATGAAGGTTTAAGCTCCAGATGATAAATGGTTAAGATGTTTTGGCTCAGCAACCTTGCCTTTAGCTCAAATCGAAAAATGCCATTAATGGAGCTTGGAGAAACAGAACTTGAAATGAGATTACAGCTGAGATTTAATCCTTGCAAAAGCCTCCAAATGGTTTGTATGTGATGATACCAACAAGCAATGCACAAGTTCTTGAGGTTTTTTGCAGAATTTCGAAAATGAAGCAAATGATTTTTTTGAGCAAAATGATTTTTCTGTTAGGATGTGTGGCTGCTAGGGTTTCCAAATGGCAGAAAATGTGCTTATGTATGTCTGTTTTAGGTTGCATAAGCAAGGTGCTAATCATGTTTTGTTTTAAAATCAAAATTGCTAAAATGACCACTTTGGTTCACATGGTGAGGTGCAGGAGGCTGCAGCTCGAATTGGGCCTTTGGGCAAGTTCCAATTACATATTCTGATCAATTCCAATTGGCCAAAGTGAAGGAAAAAGGTTATTTCAAAAAAAGTCAATTTTTCACTACACTTGAAATTAATTCAAGCAAGTTCAAAAATGCCATTTTGATTGGTGATGTTTTGATGCATGATGGTTACATATTTGGAAAGATGAGGTCAAATGTGACTTGTTGGAAAAAACCCCACCCAATTTGGCCAAATGGTTTGAGAGATATGGCCTTTCGAAGTTCAAAAATTTCTGAAAATGATTTGATCATAACTTGCCAACCATACATGGGAATTGAGTGTTCTTGGACTTTTTGGAAATGGGAGAACAAGATCTTCAACTTTCATGTTGGGCAAAAATTCATTTGAAGCTTGTATCATGATGTAAGTTTGGGATCAAGAAGTTTCCATTTTTGGCAAGTTTCAATTACAGGTCCAGTTTCTATTTTTGGAAATTTCTGATTTGGCTTCAAATTCTTCAATGATGATGTTTGCCATGTTATATGAGGCCTATTTGGACATGAATGAGCTCTCTCAAACCAAATCCAACCATCAAAACCATAAAATCAGACACAGTTGACCAAGTTTGACTTTTTAGGGTTTCTGATGGACTGTGCATTGACTGATGACTTCTGAACATCCAAACCTTGATCAAAACACTTTAAAAGGATCCCTAGGTCATGTGAACATGTTGGACCAACCCTAGGGCCTTGGCTCAATGGAAAATGCACTGACTTGCTTGACTGACTGATCTCCTGACCAGCTTGACCTAATTCTTCTGACTGGCTTGCACTTGAGGCAAAGGGACAATGCAACGTTATGCAGTGGACCATGTTAATGCTATGACCTAATAATGAAAATGTATGTACAATGATAGGTGCAAATTTGAGGTGCTACAGCTGCCCCTATTCAATCAGCTGGGAACCCGAACGGATGATAGCAATGGCTGTCAGACTTTCAGGGTAAACAGGGATTGAATACCAAAGAACCGTAGAATTTGCACAAACTGGATATAATACAAGAATGCATGTCAGGATCGGCAAAGAAACAGTCTTGAAAGAAAAATCCGTCTGGAACGGAAAAAAGAAATCGGCCTGAATACCGAAACAGAAACGTCGACCTGGATACCAAAATAAATGGTAACACAGGGATAACCATGGCCCGAGCGCCGCTCGTCAGTCTGAATACTGAGCATCGGTGTATGAGAGATTTGATGTCGATCTGAAACATCGGAAAATTGGCCTGGACGCCACTTCGGTCTGAATACCGGAAAATTGGCCTGAGTGCCATAAGTACATCGACCTGATCGTCGGAAACTTCTTCGGTCTGAATACCGGAAAAACATAAGTACATCGACCTGATCGTCGGAAACTTCTTCGGTCTGAATATCGGAAAAACATAAGTACATCGACCTGATCGTCGGAAACTTCTTCGGTCTGAATACCGGAAAAAACATAAGTACATCGACCTGATCGTCGGAAACTTCTTCGGTCTGAAAACCGGAAAAATTGGCCTGAGTGCCAAAGCGTGAATCGGTTTGTGTTCCAAAACACTCAACATCCTGAAGAGGGCTAGAAAAGCAAACTTGTTAAAGGATGGACATTCGATTCCACCAGGAATACGAATCTTACTTTGCTGGAGATAACAATCGAAAGATTGACCAAAGAGTGCATGAGATATATTATCTATAGCCGTCAAAACGTAGATAATAACCTCGCATGGACGATTATCCATAACCAAGTTGTAGGTTGTTAGATGGATAAACGACCGAAAAGAAAGGCATCAGGGTACCAGGACTAGGTATGCAAAAGATGACCAATTAAAAGAGGATAAAGTTGCTTACTCGGAGCAAGTATCCAAAAAGAAGGGGAAGGCCCAATGGGGACAATGCTGCTTGATCAAGGCAAGCATCCAAAGGGGACAAGACTATCAATACCACAAAGAGGGGATTACATCTACCGGTTTGTAGGTAAAAAACCACAGAAAAGTAACCAGTCATCAATAGGATGAGAACAAAGGGTTAACTCTGCTAGGGAAGGAAAGTGGGATTTTACAACTACCAGTTTGTAGGTAGAGGCCCACAAATTCCGCTGAGGATAAGATGAATGAGTGCCGGTTAGTGAGCGACTATTCATTTATGCCCCAGGGAAGCACAAGAGACAGCCAACAGGAAGCCTATTTAGGATCGATCCAAAAAGGCAGACTGAATCAAGACTCATCCTAATGAGGAAAGAACTCAATAGGGAAAACCCATCCCGTTATATGTGGGAGGGAACGGAAACAACCGTCATCCACGAGGATGTATCTCAGTGGGGAAATGGCAGGAAAGGACAGACACTTTCTGCTTAAGGGGTTGGCTCTACATGGAGAGATCAGACACACCCATATCTGCTAGGGAGGATCTACTGGAGAGACCTGTATCAACAAATAGCAGGAGACAACCAACAGATACACGGCAACAGCTGCATCATGAGTATCCGAATGCTATGATTATGCATGTATGCATTATGCATGATGAATGTATGATGAATACTGACAAACAGACATGTAAACACACAGGTCCAGGAATCAACCACCCGGTA
Source organism: Lathyrus oleraceus (assembly GCF_024323335.1). NCBI lineage: Eukaryota > Viridiplantae > Streptophyta > Magnoliopsida > Fabales > Fabaceae > Lathyrus > Lathyrus oleraceus. Next base: position 331,046,515 of record NC_066580.1, on the reverse strand, counting down.
CTACTCTTTTTCCATAGGGAATGCCAAAATCACCAGGGAGCAAACGCGATCTGCTGGAAACCGGGATATCAGGGAACAACACCATCCTGCGGGGAGAGGAGAAGACTGCTTTGCTGGAGAGGCAAATGCTAACGTCTTCAGTAAACACTCTGCTTGGGGAACTGCCCCACAAAACATTTCAAAAGCAACCTTGTTGGGAATGCCCCACGGTAGGGCTCAAACAAACCTATACTGGAGATGCCCCACAATAGGGCTAACAGGGACCTGGAGGAAGAAAGTTGTACTGCCGGGAACGTGAAGATAAACAACTTCAACCAACACTGCACTGAGCAACCTTGCTGAGGAGAAACCAAAAGAGGTTCGACAGGAGAAAGATAAAGTTATGCTCGCGATACGAACAAATGTCTTACCTGTTGGTAATCATACCACCCTCGGGAGAGCACTGCGGATCTCCTTAGTATCCTTCCATCATCGTGAACGTTCACTTTGTTTAAGAACAATTTTTTTAAAAAATTGTTTATTTTGAAAACAATGATACTTTATCAATTAAAAACATGCAAAACATTTGGTGAGTCGAAACAAATAAGAGTGCAAATAATTGGATAAAAAGCTCAAATTGATGTGATGGAATGGTAGTCTGCAAAGGGCGAGACTCCATAGATCTGTACAAGTTTGAAATCGGTGATATATATTGGAGAGGGCTACATTGAACATAATGACCTTTCCTCTACCATTCCGAATTTTCGATGTATTCGGAGCTTCAGTCGACGACGAATCGAGAATCCCTGACGGATGACAGATTAGAGAGCACGGTCTTGTCAAGATGCAGTTACTTGCCAAATCCCTAATTTTTGCCTAGATTGCCCCAGTGTGAGGTGATCAATCCAGCGGGACGCAGATTCTTCTTTTTTTCAATGTCTCTAACTTTTGCCTGGATTGCCCTTCCGGGTTTTCAATCCACCGAGACGCTCCTTTTTGCCTAAGTCGCCCTTTGGGGTGTTCAACTTAGCGAGCTGTTTTGTTTTTTTTTTTTTTTTAGGCGAAGTATTTCTTGACTGCATCAGAATTCACAGGACGAGTGAACTTCTCCATCCATTGTTGTAAGTGTCAAACATTGCCTGAAAAGACTCTCTTGACAACGTATGGACTTTCATAGCTTGGGGTTCACTTGCCCCTGGAATCGGGCACGAAAGACAAGACTTTCTTGAGCACCAGGTCACCTTCTCGGAACACACGAGGTTTGACCTTTTTGTCAAATGCTTTTCTCACTCTCTGCTGATATGACTGATCATGACACATGGTAGTTGATCTCTTCCTTTCGATTGGATTCAGCATCAGCCAACTTGGGACTTTGAGGGTGCTATTTTTCTTTTATTTCTTTCTTTCTTTTTCTTTCTTTTGATTTTGATTTTGATTTTTTTTTCTTATTTTGCACCCTCCTCTTTTTGTATTTTTTTTTGTTTGTTTTAATGCCCCAGTTGGCTGTTCTGCTGATTCTCGAGATGCAGCTGAGTAATCTTCTTTTCTTGCTCAAGAAGTCGGGAAATACCGTCAGGAATCCCTTCAACATCATCTTCTTCTGCTTCGAATACAGGGAATTCAAAATTGGGAGATGACGTCCGATCATTATGTTTAATGGGTTTGAGAAACAACCTGCATAAAGATTTTGAGTATAAAAGCTCTTTGAAAATCAAACAAGACAATCGTTATGCAGATGAAAAGATTGCTTTTATTCTTGTTTTTAGGGTTTTTTGTGATCACCAATTTCATGCAAAAAGCGAAAAGGGAAAACAAATGGAAAAACAAATGTTTAACATGAATTTATTTGAATGAAAATATCATTGCACAAAATGTTGCCAACAATGTCATCACTTCTCCTTTTGGCATGGGAGAAGGGTTTTTAAACAAAGTGATTATTGCTCTGACTTATGAACAACTGTAGGAAAGCCCACAGTGACCCAATTGTGATAGATCCCTCCAGGGATGACAACTGTCAGTATCTCTTGCATCAGCAACTTCTGTTTTCTGAACAACCCTTCTGAAGAAAAGTCGGCGCCAGCCCAGGACTTGTTATCTTCAAGCTTGATTATCACGGGGACCCAAGTCTTCAAAGTTCAGAATACCTGACCTCACGAGGTCTTGAACCTTCATCTTCAGCTGGAAACAACTGTCCACATCATGACCAGGAGCACCCGAATGATACACACACTGCTGTTCAGGCCTATACCACCACCGAGGGTTGACGGGTATGGGCGGCGGGTCTCTGGGAGTAATCAAGTTCCGCTCTATCAGAGAGGGATACAGTTCGGCGTAGGACATGAGGATTGGATCAAAAATGATCTTCTTCCTCTCATTACTCGTACTGGCTTGCTGGGAAACCTGCTGCTGAGGATGATGTTGCTGATGTTGATACTGCTGAGTTGGTCTTCTCTGTTGCTGTTGAGTTTGAGTTGTTGGAATAGTCACAGCAGCAACCTGACGATTCTGTCCTCTTTTTGCACTCCTCCGACGGTATACAACATTTGTTTCACTTTCTCCCCTTTTGGGTGCCCCAGAGGATGGCTTCTTAGAACCGGAAGAATTTGAAGAGCCAGGATGGCGAACCGGAGCGCGGGTTGCTCTGACGTTAACAGTCTCTGCAGCAAGAGGCTGTTCACTGATTATGATCCCCCTCAATTCATCACCCACGGCATAATCATTGACGAGAATAGTGACAGCAACATTCTCATGAACGGGTACACCCACTGGTGAAGCACGGTGGACTGGTGGAATCACGGCTTCCAGCCTCCGGGCTAAGGCACGTAGCTCCTCTTGCCCCTGAACAACTCCTTGCATCATTGTCATGAACTGGGCCATGTTTGCCCTCATCTCGGCCAATTCTACTTAAACCTGATCCATACTCCTCTGTTGATTGAGTCTGGTCGAGTAACGATGCGGTCGGCGGTCAGCAATCCTCTCTCAGTCAAGAACCAAAGTGAGAAGTCCCTCCAAACACGTCTGCAATGCAAGGATGATATGTGCATGATATGCATGATGCGGATGCTATTTCAATATGAATGATCCTGATAAAGGATATGCGTATGCGAGTTAACTTTTTTTCTTTTTTCATGCATTATTACTTCTTTTTTTTTTAAAAATAAACATGCTATGATGCAAATAATGGAGCCAAGACTGGCAGGCTGTGCATCTCGGCACCGGATCGAAGCTTCGGCTTGAACTCGGAGTCGCAATTCATCTAAAACCCAAGGTCAATCTGATAAACCGGCATCTGAACCCATTCTGAGGAGCCAAAACACTATCTGAGCGAGTACCCTCAAATTCAGCCCAGGGATCCGAAATAAACGGAACCCTCTGATCAATACCAGGGTCGAACCTCCGGCGCCCAGAAACAAATGTCCAGAATTCATAGTCACCAACAGTACCGAGAGTCACCAACTGTACCTGTTAAAATGATCAATCCCTCCCCACTCACGGGTGTCATCTAGGCCAGGGTAAGGTCGAGAGAAACGCAGCATAAATAACCTTTCGCAGAATATCATCCTGTGCACACCCGATGTATGCACCGATAATATCCCACCAGGGTCTGAACTGCTCGTGATATCGATGTTCCGCTAAGTGGCGTACACCACCCGCTTCCCATGAATCACTCTATTCCTAGGTTTCCTAGATTTCACTCATAGCCTGGGTATTGGGCCTTTTACCTCGAGTAACTCCCACCCCAAACAGAGAAACACAGCACAGCCAGCAAATGAATATGAATGAATGCAAACATCAATGCACACAATAAATGCAAACAATAAATGCACATATATACAATGAATGCAATAAATAACAGCACAAAGCAACCAAAGCCCTAACCTAGAGAGCGCTAGGAGAGACTCGCTCAGGGAAGATGGACCAGCAAGAGGTCAACTTCTCTATTTCCCCAGCAGAGTCGCCAGCTGTCGCATTACGCGAAAAACCGGCGGGAAAACAAGAACAACAGAGCCGCCACCGTGCGTTATTTATCCCAAAAGAGGGAAAGGAAACGCTCAGAGTAAACCTGGAAAAAGCATGGTCTCGCGACCAAAGAGAATGGGATCGGGAGTCGGTTATGCGAAGGGAAGGTATTAGCACCCCTACGCATCCGTCGTACTCGACGGGATCCACGCACAAAAGGAAGGGAGATGGTTGCTAAAACACTGCTCAAACACACACACACACACTGGCTGAAAGAGACACAAGAAAACAAACAAGACTGAAACTGACTCGGCAGGATACCGCATCCTGGGCCTACTTAGTCTATCAGGCATAGACATCAGAGTCGAAGTAGTTCGGACTGGGGAAACGACACATGCTCGCTAGGATATCGCATCCTATGCATACGTATCTCCTTTGACGAAGAAGAATCAGAGCATTCGTAGCTCGGCTGACACGCACACAAACAAACACAGGCAAAGGCAAACGTGGAGCCTGAATGCCAATCACTGGACTTACATCAGCATCCGAACCAAAACACACCCACACTGGAACCCGAATGCCACTCGATGGTCTTACATCAGCTTCCAAGCACACAACAACACAACAAGTTAATAGGGAGTCGGGGACTCGAGCCTATAACTGTCAAGCACACACTCAAACAAACAGACAACAAATTGCTAAGGAGTCAGGCACTCGAGCCTAGCAACTGTCAAACAACACACACAAAAAAAAAAAGGCGCCCGGAGAGATCAGCTCATCTCCTGCCTACGTACCTCATCTGGTATGAGGATCAGGGCGACGTAGTTCCCCTACGCAAGGAAAAAGGACTAGCCTAACCAGATAACAGAGGGAGACACAACACTAGGGAGACTACGACTCGAGCCTAGATGTTGTCATGCAAAATCGTCCCTAAGTTAAGGTTTCTAGCTAACTTGCACGGGAAGCAAGCCTATCCTAAACATGACTTGCACAGGAAGCAAGCCACACCTAACCTAACTTGCACAGGAAGCAAGGGTCTCGATTGCAACTAGGGCAAGAGAAAGGGGAGGTCTCAATCGCAACGAGGGCGAGAGAAGAGAATTAGTGTTAGTTGTTAGTCAAACTCGACAAGACATCGCATCTCGTGCCTACGTATCTCATCTGGACATGAGAATCAGAGTTGTCGTAGTTCGGCTAAACTATTCCCGTTGGTTTGTGTTTTTTAAGTGGACAACGTCACTGCGCAATCTACCTGATGCTCGACCTTTGGAGACTTACTCACCTGTAGTAGAAGGAGTGGACGTATCCTTTAGAGGGGATAATGTTTGTCTGTGTTTTAGGAAAGCTCAAGCAAGAAAGGAAGTCCTATACGAAGGAACCGTGCTATCTTAATTGACATGCAAACGAGACTACGCGGAGTCTAGCAAACCTAGGGGATACAATCACACCACACAAGCACATACAGCATGAAATAAACACACCAACAAGGGGCTCAAACATCAAGGCTAGGTTTTAGTCGAGGGGTCATATCAACCTCAACAAACAAACCACTGGAACTGGGTAGTGTTAGCTCTTAACCTTGCCATTGAGGGGCTAAGGTGAAGCAGATGAAAGGTGAGTGAAGATGAGACTTCACAGCTCTTATCCCTGGCCTGGGAGAGCTTAAGACAAGAATGTGTGGGTTCAGAAAGTGGGAACCCTTCTACACATTTGATACTGACTCAACTGTACAATTGTACAAGATCTTGGGTTTGTATCTGCAATGCATCAACACAGTGGTGTGAGCAAAGCAGATGACACACAGAATAGCAGGGGATAGGTTGCATATCCCTTGGGTTCTGCCAATTGCCTCTTCACTTAGGAGGTCTTTGAATATGTACAGGGACAAATGTAAACAGTCACAAACATTGCCTCTTAAGGAGGACTTCAGACAGTTGCCTGGCCAAGTAACAGGCCAGGTCTTCCAGACTACATGAAGATTAGAAGTATACCTCAATGCAAATTGCTTATACAAGCAAAGCAAAGCAAAAGTTCACAAGGAACTGAGCAACTAAAAGCACTTGTTTCTGAAGAAGAAAGTGAAACAATCGGGATTTAATGTTGTAAGCTCGAAACAGATGAAGGTTTAAGCTCCAGATGATAAATGGTTAAGATGTTTTGGCTCAGCAACCTTGCTTTTAGCTCAAATCGAAAAATGCCATTAATGGAGCTTGGAGAAACAGAACTTGAAATGAGATTACAGCTGAGATTTAATCCTTGCAAAAGCCTCCAAATGGTTTGTATGTGATGATACCAACAAGCAATGCACAAGTTCTTGAGGTTTTTTGCAGAATTTCGAAAATGAAGCAAATGATTTTTTTGAGCAAAATGATTTTTCTGTTAGGATGTGTGGCTGCTAGGGTTTCCAAATGGCAGAAAATGTGCTTATGTATGTCTGTTTTAGGTTGCATAAGCAAGGTGCTAATCATGTTTTGTTTTAAAATCAAAATTGCTAAAATGACCACTTTGGTTCACATGGTGAGGTGCAGGAGGCTGCAGCTCGAATTGGGCCTTTGGGCAAGTTCCAATTACATATTCTGATCAATTCCAATTGGCCAAAGTGAAGGAAAAAGGTTATTTCAAAAAAAGTCAATTTTTCACTACACTTGAAATTAATTCAAGCAAGTTCAAAAATGCCATTTTGATTGGTGATGTTTTGATGCATGATGGTTACATATTTGGAAAGATGAGGTCAAATGTGACTTGTTGGAAAAAACCCCACCCAATTTGGCCAAATGGTTTGAGAGATATGGCCTTTCGAAGTTCAAAAATTTCTGAAAATGATTTGATCATAACTTGCCAACCATACATGGGAATTGAGTGTTCTTGGACTTTTTGGAAATGGGAGAACAAGATCTTCAACTTTCATGTTGGGCAAAAATTCATTTGAAGCTTGTATCATGATGTAAGTTTGGGATCAAGAAGTTTCCATTTTTGGCAAGTTTCAATTACAGGTCCAGTTTCTATTTTTGGAAATTTCTGATTTGGCTTCAAATTCTTCAATGATGATGTTTGCCATGTTATATGAGGCCTATTTGGACATGAATGAGCTCTCTCAAACCAAATCCAACCATCAAAACCATAAAATCAGACACAGTTGACCAAGTTTGACTTTTTAGGGTTTCTGATGGACTGTGCATTGACTGATGACTTCTGAACATCCAAACCTTGATCAAAACACTTTAAAAGGATCCCTAGGTCATGTGAACATGTTGGACCAACCCTAGGGCCTTGGCTCAATGGAAAATGCACTGACTTGCTTGACTGACTGATCTCCTGACCAGCTTGACCTAATTCTTCTGACTGGCTTGCACTTGAGGCAAAGGGACAATGCAACGTTATGCAGTGGACCATGTTAATGCTATGACCTAATAATGAAAATGTATGTACAATGATAGGTGCAAATTTGAGGTGCTACACATACCATTGAAAAATGCAAATTGAGGAGATTTCTTGTCCCTAAAGGCATTTACCAATGGAAGCCAAAAGGCAACCATGTTAGCACTTACCCACTTGGACCCAATGAAAATTGGGTACCAACTTCTCTCTTTTGATGTTGTAGGATGAGTGCCTTGCCTCCGCAGATAGAAGGTGGTTTCTTGACAGCGACTGCTCAAGGCACATGACCGGTGACATATCGCTCTTTATAGACTTCAAGGCAAAGAAGAAGGGATATGTCACTTATGGAGACAACAACAAAGGAGCTATACTCGGCAAAGGTAGTGTAGGTAATCCCTCCACCACTACTATTTCAAATGTCCATTTAGTTGAGGGACTTAAACACAATTTGTTAAGCATAAGTCAACTATGCGACATGGGCTATAAAGTGTCGTTTACAAAAACTTGCTGCATAATTGAACATGTTGAACAAAACATTGTGTTTAAGGGTGTAAGAGTAAACAATATCTATATGCTTGACTTGTTTGATGTTCCTTTAACAAGTACTAAATGTCTAGTCACCTTGAATGATGATTCTTGGCTTTGGCATAGACGTTTAGCGCATGTTAATTTCGATTTGCTTAATAAGGTTGTGTCTAAGGATCTAGTAGTCGGTCTACCAAAAATAAAATTTTCAAAAGACCACCTATGTGACGCGTGCCAAATGGGAAAGCAAACAAGGGTGTCCTTTAAATCTAAAAATGTAATTTCAACTTCACGACCCCTTGAGCTTCTCCATATGGACCTCTTTGGACCTTCTAGGACAAAGAGCCTAGGTGGAAATTACTATGGCTTTGTAATAGTTGATGACTACTCTAGATTCACTTGGACTATATTCCTTCATAGCAAAGATGAAACTTTTTCTGCTTTTAAAAATTTTGCAAATCTGTCCCAAAACAAAATGAATTCCAAAATAGTTACAATTCGTAGTGATCATGGTGGTGAGTTTCAAAATTACCACTTTGAGAAGTTTTGTGACAAGTATGGTATTGAGCATAACTTTTCAGCTCCTCGCACTCCACAACAAAATAGCGTTGTGGAGCGTAAAAATCGTGTTTTAGAGGAGTTGGCAAGAACAATGCTTAATGAGGGTGGATTACCAAAATACTTTTGGGCTGATGCTGTTAGCACAGCCTGTTATGTTCTAAACAGAATCTCAATTCGCCCTATTTTAAACAAAACTCCTTATGAACTTTTGAAAGGAAGAAAACCAAACTTGTCACATCTTCACGTATTCGGTTGTAAATGTTTTGTTTTGAATAACGGTAAGGAAAACATTGGGAAGTTTGATGCAAAAGCGGATGAAGGTATTTTTCTTGGTTACTCACTGTCAAGTAAGGCATATAGAGTGTATAATAAGCGTTTACTTACTGTTGAAGAATCTGTTCATGTTTCTTTTGATGAGTCTTATCCGAAAAATGTCGGAAAAGGTATTTCTTTTGATGACGCAGGTGTATCTACAGAAGACATACTCAAGGAAGCTGTTGAGGAAACTGATCAGTCCAAAACAGCTGCCCATGAGAAGGAGGAAGATACTAGTCATGAAGAAATTGAGGAAGAAAAGACAGCTGAAGTGAATGATCTTCCAACAACTTGGAGATCCTCAAAAGACCATCCCATTGACAACATTTTGGGAGACATTTCAAAGGGAGTAATGACCCGGTCTAAGATAAGTAACTTTTGTTCTCACTTCGCGTTTGTTTCACAAGTAGAACCTAAAAATGCCAAAGAGGCCTTGATTGATGAATTTTGGCTAATGGCCATGCAAGAAGAGCTTAATCAATTTAAAAGAAATGACGTTTGGGAACTTGTCCCTTGTCCGCGAGATCATCATATCATAGGCACTAAGTGGGTTTTTAGAAACAAGCTTGATGAAAACGGAGTGATTACTAGGAACAAGGCACGCTTAGTAGCACAAGGGTATAACCAAGAGGAGGGCATAGACTATGAGGAAACTTATGCTCCAGTTGCTCGCCTTGAAGCTATACGTCTTTTGCTTGCCTATGCGTGTTCTAAGGATTTTAAGCTTTACCAAATGGACGTAAAGAGTGCCTTTCTTAATAGTGTTATAAATGAAGAAGTATATGTTTCAAAACCTCCCGGTTTTGAAAATGCTGAAAATCCAGATCATGTTTACAAATTAAAACGAGCTTTGTATGGTCTTAAACAAGCCCCTCGGGTTTGGTATGAAAGGCTTAGCAAATTCCTAATTGATCATGGATATTCAAGAGGTAAAGTGGACAATACTCTCTTTATTAAACACAAAGGGAAGCACATTCTTTTAGTTCAAGTTTATGTCGACGATATCATATTTGGTTCAACTAACATTCACTTGGTCGAAGAATTTTCTAAGGTTATGCAGGGTGAATTTGAGATGAGTCTAATGGGGGAGCTAAACTACTTCCTAGGACTGCAAATAAAGCAACTTGATGAGGGTACAACAGTATGTCAAACAAAATACTGCAGAGAACTACTCAAGCGCTTTGGAATGAATGATTCAAAATCAATCGACACCCCAATGCCTACCAACGGAAATCTAGATAAGGATGAGCACGGTAAGTGTGTAGATGTCAAAAGGTTCAGAGGTATGATTGGATCTCTCTTATATCTTTCTGCTTCTAGACCAGACATCATGTTTAGTGTTTGTATGTGTGCACGCTATCAATCAAATCCTAAGGAATCGCACCTAAAAGCGGTGAAGCGCATATTTAGATATCTTCACGGAACACCTAAATATGGGCTTTGGTACTCCAAAGGAAGTGATTGTAGCTTAGTAGGGTACTCCGATTCTGATTTTGCTGGCTACAAATCAGATAGGAAAAGCACAAGTGGCACATGTCACCTGTTTTCAAACTCCTTGGTCAGTTGGCATAGCAAAAAGCAAGTTTCTGTGGCTCTGTCAACTGCAGAGGCAGAATACGTTGCAGCCGGTAGTTGTTGCGCTCAGATTTTATGGCTGAAGCAGCAACTACAAGACTTCAACATTCAACTCAAACGTATTCCTATCAAATGTGACAACACTAGTGCCATAAACCTTACTAAAAACCCTGTTTTACACTCACGCACTAAACACATAGAGATAAGACATCATTTCCTTCGTGATCATGTTGAAAAAGAAGACGTTGTCTTTGAGCACGTTGATTCCAAAAATCAGCTTGCTGATATTTTCACTAAACCATTGGCAACGGAGCCTTTCTTCAACATTCGTCGCGAATTGGGAATCCTAGATCTTTCTCAATTGATGTCATAAGCATGTTACCTCTTAATTATGTTATGCCTCACCATGGTTAATATGAGCTGTTTTAGATGTCAATTATCCATCACAAGAGTTCTCCAACAGAGGTAATATCAATCCTTTCTACAATTTTCTTATTGCTAAGTGATTGTGTATGTTAGAACAAATGTTATTACTCTAGTTGATATAAAATTTGTTTGCATATACTCCTTGTCCATATTGTGTGCACACCAACAATTTTTGAGCATAATCATCATGACAGTGCATAATGCATATTCATACTGCATTAAAATTCATTAAAAACTGGTTCAGCATCAGTATGCATCGACACAAATGAAGCATGCATCGACCCATACATTCTGAAATTCAAATTTTTTAAAAAACTGCTTCAGGATGCATCGATGCATCCATCGCATGTATCGATACACATGCCAATTGTGAATATCTGGCATCGACGCATGACCCTCTGCATCGATACATACTGATGCTATCTGAATTAAATGCATTTCTTTCTCTCTCATGCATCGACACATCAGCCAATCATATCACTTCCTATCTCATTACTTCATCTCATCTGCCCTCAAAAACCCCAAAACCAGTGGCTAACCCTAATCCTCCTCATCTTCACTCTCTCTCCAAAACCCTAAATCTCACATCACCATGCCTCCACGCACTATTCCAGCCAGAGCCAAAGGAAAAGGAAAGGGAAAGGAAACAGCCGGTACATCTCACCAACCACCTGAAGTTCCTTCAAATGCCTTAGAGCTACTTCATCCTGCTGTTGCTGCTGAATTTGAAGAGTCCTTCAAGACAAGGTTAGTCATGAAACCTCACGTCTTTGATAAAACATATGCTATTCACCTACACCTAAATGAAGTGGTTGAACTCTTACAAGCACAAAGACTTGGGTCGTTTCTGTCCACAAAGGATGATTATCATGAGGATTTCATTCGGATCTTTTATGCTGGGTTACAAACTGGTAGAGGCTATATGTTCCGGTGTTCAATCGGAGTCAGAACATATACCTTTGAAGCCTCTGATTGGGAAACGGTATTTCAAATGCCGTCTCCGTCGATGGTTTTCAAGTGCTGGCATGACCTGCATTTTGATCCTGAATTTGACATACAGGACTTTACAACTTCTATCCTAAAGATTGATAGACCGTTGAGTGAGGATGAACACGTCACGTCAGGTATGATCAAGCAAACTCCGCGTATTCTTCACTGGATTATCACACATATTCTGCGTCCAATAAACAGCGGACACTCTCGGTTGGATAGGCCTAGCATACATCTTCTCTACATTCTGCAAAATAAGGTTCTCCTAAATTGGGCGAACTACTTTGTAAAACGTCTATTCTTTGTGCGAGACAGCTCCAAGAATGTGGCTCTAGGTTATGCCTCTCAGATAATGAAAATTCTTAAGTTTTGGAAAGTTGCAATACCTATTGTGCCTCTCCTATCTCCATCTGCAGCTCAAGAGTTTGACTCTGCCACTCTATCGCATATGGGATATCGGTGGGACAAGGACCGCAAATGCTTCTATTTCTTCGAAAGAAAATCCAAAACCAGAATTTACAATTTTGACGTGCCTTCGGAACGCATCCATCTTGCTGAAGATCAGCCTGATGAAGAGATGCAGGATGCGGCTGAAACAGATGCACCACAAGCTGAAGCCAATACTGGTTGGGGTGATTGGGTGCCACGAAGGTGGTCTCCTACCAACTACGTACCTGAACCTACAGCCCCCCCATTCTCCGGTGGTACTTCAGCCCCAACACCAAATGCGGACATCACTCATATGCTTCAACAGATGGAAATTGTCAACAAAGAACGCCATGAAGAAGCACGGTACTGGCATGTTCAACAATCTGAATGGCACAACGAGCATCGGGACTGGCATGATGAGCATACACGGATGTATCACAATCAACACGCTTGGCACCAAGACTTAGTTAAATGGCATCAAGTTTTCTACAACGAAATGTCCGGCTTTATGGATGACTGCCGTGAAAATCCTGGGATTATGGACAGTTTTAGAAGCATTGAAGTTCAGAACCGATTTAGGCAATACTCCTTCATGGGCCAAAATCCGGACACAATGCCTCCTCCTCCGCCTCCGCCAAGCTACCGAGATCCTGACAGACATGATGAGGAGTCCTGTGGTGGCAACAATCCAAATTAACCCACCTGCATTTCATCTCATTTCATCTCATATTGCTCTAGTTTTTCTTTTGTTGAACACTATGGTTTAGCTTATGTAACTCTTGAACTCGTTCGTATCTTTAAAACGCTTTTCCAATTCTGTTTATCTCTATTGTTATTGCCCTTATTCTTCATTCTTTGTGAATGATTCTTTACTTTGATGCTTCATTCTTTGTGATTGATAGCCTGTTATCCATTGTTTGCCATGTCCTGCTACACTATGCTACCTTGATAATCTTGTCTCTTCCTCTTTTTGATGTTGACAAAGGGGGAGAAAATGCAGATATGCACAAACTCAGGGGGAGTATCACACATCTTGCCAAGAATTTGCCATCATCAAAAAGGGGGAGTTTGTGAGAGAATTCTTTACCTTGAATTAATTTTTAATGATAGCAAATTGTGTGATCATCATCCAAATGTTGGTTGTGCATTGCATTACATGATACATGTGTGTTTTATTATGTTTTTCATCCCACTCTATTGTTGCATAACTTTACATATAAAACTACATTGATACTTACCTTTAAATAACAATTAAAATGCATCTTATGTCAGTAAGCATCGATACATAAAGCCTCTGCATCGATACATACAGCATGTGATAAATCACAAAACCTCTCTGTTCAGTATGCATCGATGCACACGAGTCATGCATCAATACATGGAAGACAAAATACTCTATGCATCGATACACACGATCCCTGCATCGATACATGACCAATTGAAACAGCCTGTGTATCAATACATGCGCATTAGGCATCGATACATACTAGTGTAATAATCACATGCATCGATACACACGACTTTTGCATCGATACATGAATAATCAATTTCACCAAAAATACACATATCCTACAGTATGCATCGATGCACACTATTATGTATTAATATATAAAGTTGTTTTGTGGTATAACAGCAACTGTTTTGCAGCATATAAAAGACAGGTTACAACAGAAGTGCAAAAATCACGAATTCATTGAGGGAAAACAATTGAACACAGATCAAAAGCAGTGTTGGAGCAATTGTTTTGTGAGCAATTAGAAACCTGAAAGAGACTTCATCTTCTTCATCTTCTCAATCACTTTTCTTCAAGAACATTTACACATAACCATTCTTGTTCTTTGGATTAAAGAAGCATCGAGATAACGTTCAGTGGTACGATCAAGGATCTAGCTGTGGTTTGCAGTGGAACGATCGAGGATCTAGCTGAGTCGAAGATTGAAGGGGGTTTCTAGGAAAAACCTATTGGTTTGTCCTTCAAGAACTGGAGTGTTCTTGAGGGTTTGGGAGTCACATTTGCAGAACATATTCAGCCGCAGCGTTGCGTTTGGAGATCGGGGGATTTCGCAAGCAGGTCGTGGAACCGGTGAATTGTTTGCAACTTTGTGCAGGAAAATCTTGATCGTGCTCAGATCAAGTGAAGGTTTATACAAGAAGAGGTTCTTAGAGTTTAGAATTCTGTCTTTGTACCATAACCTTGTATCAACGGATTCGGCAATAATTGATAATCAAAGTTCTCAATTTCATTTGAAATTGAGAGGGAGACGTACCCACACGCGAGGACGACGTGGGGAACTTCCTTACCAAATCTCTGCGTATCGTACTCTTACCTTACTCCTCTTTACGTTTTTCAAACTGTTTTCGCAATTTCAGTTAGTGTGTGGTGATTGTCTCTTTTTCAAGACAGCAGTGGCAAGAAAACTTTAATCAAACTCCATTGCTGTTTATCATCGATCACATACACACCAACTGTTTGATAAAACGGTTAGCTAGATTTTATTCATTGGAAATAGACTTTAATGATAAGTGCATTCAACTAGTTAAAATTCTGGTGTGAATTGTTTCTGTCATTCTCATTAAAATCCAGCAATTAAACTTGTGTGTCCGGCTTTCTAGTAGCGGTTCAGAATAGACGGAAGTCGATTCGGGACTGATTTTTCCGCCAACTTTAAAAACTCTGATAAAACTTTAAATCCGTTAAATTTGAAAGAGGTGATCTATTCACCCCCCCTCTCGATCACTAGCCACACCGTCTAACACCATCATCATTCAAAGAGGTCAGGAAAATATTTTTGTATTTTCTGAATATCAGAAACTATTTAAAATGAATTAAAAATAACCAGAAAAGAGAAAATTCACAAAAAATATCAAATGATAAAATAAAAAATATTAAAAATCAGTTTTAGAAACTAGCAATTAAAAGGGAAATAATGCAATTGGTCTCATATTTTTTGGAATTAAAATGAAAGAGTTATGATTTTTTGAAATAAAAGGAAATAAAAGAAAATAAAAGAAATTAAAATCAGAAAAAGAAAAATGGGAAAATATCTGGCGCGTTGGATCCAGTCTCATTAATTGAGCTGGCACATCCAAAGGCTATCCGCGCGCGCCTACCAAATGCCTTAGTCAACTGAGACACACAAGGCATTAAATAAAGTCATAAGAATGGGAGGCTCTGATTAGATCTGGAAAACAAATCCAAGGGTCCATGTTCAATCTGGCAAACGGACGGTGGTGTACACCACCGTCTTCTCCGGCGAGCTTGCATTTTCCGGCCAAAGTTGTAGACATGGAAATCTCAATAAAAATAGGCGATCCTCATATCATTGAAAAGCTAGGGTGATGTACATCACCCCTGTACCATTGGTTTTCACTCTAGATCCTCATAGGAAGAGAAATCAGAGGTGGAAAATAATGGTGTTCAAACTGAACTCAATGGATTTTCAAAATTAAGCACACTATTCAATTGCCTCTGATGAGAGGACTTCAACCAAACCAATAAACACAAGAAACAAGCAATAATCAGTGTGTTTCAAAGAAAAAAAGTTTGATCATCAACCTTGGAAATGTAGATCTGTGAAGCACAATTTCTCTCAACTCTTGATTGTTGTGTATTCTTGAGGTAAAGGTGGAGCAAGACCAAGGAATTTTAAGTCTAATAATCAACCAATGAAGTTGAAAATTAGATCTGAAATTTTGAAATGAAAGAGAGAAATTCCTTTAGGTGAGGTTATGGATTCAATTCTGCAGCATCTAAGGCGCCTTCAGGTTGGAAAATAGTGAAGCTGAGCTCATGTATTTATAGCAAGGCAAGGTGGAAGCATGGGAAAATCATGTGCATGAGTGAAGAGGGCCTCCATGCATGGGCCTGTACAGGCGCATGGAGGGCCCAAATTCAATGCCAATTGAGTATTTAGGTGTAACCAAAGTGAATTGGACGTGTACATGCAATTGATTTGGAGTGTGCATGAAGTTTTCAAGTAGTTTCTATAAATGCACCAAAATCTTCTCCTCTTTGAAACGAGCCCTTACCAAAATGAAACATGGCCTTGTGGGTAATGGTTGGAAAGGTCTTAACATGAGGATTAATTTTTATGTTGAACAAAACTTCATTTGGAATTGGGAAATTAGTGAAAATTGGTCGTAAAGTTCAAGGTGCAAAACATGTGCATGTGAAAATATCCAAAATGGGTCAACTTCAAGCCCTTCTGTTTCAGTGATGCAAGCTCCAAATGACAAAACCTTCAACATCAAAGTTTTAGCTAATTTCAAGACAATCAATTTGAACTCAAGTTTTGCATCATTTGGATTTTTGATGAGAAAGTTGAGGGCACTTGAAGTTGGACTTTTTCACATTTCAATGCCTTTGGCCCAAAGTGACCTATAATGTTTTACATTATCACATGTATTTATTTTAGGATTATGAAAATGTGTTCAACATAAAAAATGAAGTAGACATCTTAAAATTTCTAATTCATTTTATCCCACATCAAAATCATAAAAAATGAGAGAGTTAGGTCCTTGGGAATTTGACCCAAAATTAGGGTTTCAATCAAAATGACCTATAATGTTTTGAAATGGATGATGACCTTCCAAACTTCAAATAAATTTTTGATGAACATGAAAGTTGTTCATATAGTTCTTAAGAACATTTTTTCTCTTGGGGTCATCTCCATTTGACAAACAAATTAAAAGTTAGGTCTCAATGGATTTCAAAATAGACAGATGAATTAGCTGATCAACTTCTCAAGTCCAAACATCAAATCTTGATGAATTGATGATTGAGGATACTCAAATAAGTTCAAATATGCATGAAATGATGAATGAAAGAACTTCCCTTGATTGTATTTGATCATGGGTTAAGGTTGCTTCATGAGCAAGGCACAATTGATGCATAGATGAATTAGGATTTCCTTGGGAAACAAGCCTCAAGCCCTTTTGGTTTGAGTTGATAAAATTGACAAATTAAGATACTTGGGAGGCATATATGATGATTGAGAGCTTTGGGAACCATTGTCATGCTTGCTTTCACCTTCATCTGGCCATATCAATGAGCATAGGGTCTCCTAGGAGCCTTGGATCTTATGATTGCTCAAGCTACAAAACAAAAGATGTTAGTAACATATTTTTTGTGCTTTTGGTTAGTAAACAAAATAAGAAAAACGATAATATACAATTCAAGCATGCTTGGTGGTCTCAAACCAACTCACAAAAGTTCCCACCCCAAGGTTAAAGAGCCAAGATGCTATGATCCTTGAGGCAAGATGCAAATGCAATGATATGATGCCATGAGGGATCTTAGGGTCAAAATTAGGGTCTTACAATATGGATATGATAAGCAACGAGCCAAATGTCCCGCACCCAAAGATATCCAGAATGATGGTAGGAAAGCTTCAGTCTCATCCCTTCTTTAGTACTTAAGGCTCGTGGCATGTAATTATGATACTAATTTTCAAGTTGATAGAGGAGAGTCTTTGTTGCTTCTTGTGATGATGAAGACCTTATTAATCTTCCGATTCGAATTGCACTAAAGTCTATGAATAGAGGTGAATAGAATGAGCAATTGGGTCAAGCGTCTTGTACCCAAAGATATTCAGAACGGGGTTAGGAATTCTCCAGTCCCATTCCTTCTCTATTGCTTAAGGCTCGTGTCGTACAAATTGAATCATGATTGATAAGTTGTTGGTGAAGTCTTGCTTATTGCATTACCATTCTGAAGGGAGAAACTTGTCAATCGTATGATTTGAATTATGCTAAAGTCTATGAACAGAGGTGAATACAATGAGCAACTAGGTCATTCGTCCCGCACCCAAAGATATTCAGAATGGGGGTATGAATTCTCCAGTCCCATTCCTTCCGTATTGCTTAAGGCTCATGCCACACAATTCTAACTTTGATTTAACAAACTCTTGAAGAACCACCTTTGATGTACCTTGTATTATCCACTGCTTAGTATGACTGAGGATGCCTTGATTGAAAATTTGACTTAAGGCTCGAGCTCCACAGCTTACAAAAAAAGTCTTATTAAGTGACCAAGGGTGTTTTGATCACTCAAATTAGACTATGGGATTATACAAGATCAAAAGGTTTAGTTGATCAAAAATTTCTTTTGATCAACTTTAATCAAAGGGTTTGAGTTAATTTAAAATCCATAGTTAATCTAATCTAAAGGTTAAAATATTATACAAATTATACTAAAGGATCATGCAAGTTGAAAATTAATGATTAGACGATCAATTATTCTAAATTAAGCCCTAATCTAAGGGAGCATGAAATTCTAGATCTAAAATTGAAACCTATGGGTAAAAATGTCAATTTACATGGATGATCGATTAGGAAATTAATTCTAAAATTAAAAAATAATTAAACTAATTAATCTAATTATATCTAATTTTCTATCTAAAGTTCCTAATTAGTTCAAGAACCGTAAATTCTAACCTAATTAAATTCTAAAATTTCTTCTAAAATTTCTACCTAATTCTAATCACAACCTAATTAACTTCTAAATCAATCAAATCTAAATCTAAAAAAAAATTCTAAATCCTAATTATACTATACTAAGATTATTTAATTAACTAAAACAAAAAGATTAACTAAAACTAAACAAAGCAATGAACCCTAATTAGATAAAAGAGGTGAGGGCCCACGAAGGGGGTCAACAAGTAATATGGGCGCAGAGGCTCATCCCAAGCAAGTAGTGGGCGCGGTTGTTTGGGCCTGAGGCCCGAACCTGGTCCAGGAAAAAATCCTCAACGTTGAAGCACGTTAACACACTCGAGCTTTCCAAACACTCCAAGATGCATAGCGCTACCATAAATCCAACTTCTTCTGCGAATTCAACACTAAATTCAACGTCATTGCAAATTCATTGCGCCATGAATTCGTCATCTTCTTCCAGATTTTAAGATTCCAATGCTCGACAACATAAAACATAAAAGAAAAAGTGCTTATGTAAATAAGCTTAAAATGGCAACGCAATTCATAATTAACCTCTCGGAGTCGCACTTGGATCGTGCTCTTCCTCAACTTCTTCTTCTACAAATCACGACGCATCGAGTGAAGTACATGACTCCACCTCCATGGTTCGCAGCTCAGAATCGCCATCAATACTCAAGCTGATTTACTTATGCACACGCGGAAACGAAGGAAAAAACAGAAATGAAATTAAGAGGCTTACCGGACTCGAAGCTTTACCCGCTAACAGGTACGAACCGATTCCAACTTTGCCTTTCTTCTTCTTCCTCTGAGATTTGTGAGGAGTGATTCTCTGAGTTGAGTAGCGATGAGTGATTGAATCTCTCTTCTGAAATGTCTCTGTTCGCAAGTTCTTTAAGGTTTTTTTGCAGGGTTCTGTTAAGGTGATTATCGGATTCTGCAGGGTGATGATGAAGGATTTCAATTGAGCTGAGGGTTTTCATCAAGTGATGAAGGGGAACGAATTAATGCCAAGGTATGTGGATTTATAGGATTCAATTTCCATTAGAAATTTAAATGAAACTCATATTGAAATTCAGAGTTGGTTAGAAATCCGGTTGGTTAGAAATGCGGTTCCAATTTGCTTCAAATTAGTTTGTTAGAAATGAAGGAAACCATATTAATTGTTAATTTCAAATCAGCTAATGGTTAGTTAGGACTCTAATTTGAAATTCAAATGAAATTATAATGAAATCCGTCTCTAATTCATTTTCGGTTAGAAATACAACCTGTTAGTTAACACTCGAATTCTTCTTAAAATCTAAACAAAATGCAGACGAAATTAAGGAATTTTGGAGCCAAGTTGCAAGTGAAATTAGTTAACTTAAAAAAAATTGGATGTCATTTGAGACTGAATTCGAAGTCGAATTTTGAATTAAATTTATTGGCCAATTTGGAATTGTTTTGGACGGGTGTTTGTTGGAAAGTGATTATTTATTCGAATTCTGACTTAAGTAACTTTGCAACTACTGTGTAGGAAAGTTCAGATGCTCAATCAACTTCAAGTCGAATTGGGAGGGTCGAACGTGCCTTTAGACTGTAGATGTCGTTATTCAACCATTTCAACTCAATTGGAGGTTATTTTGAAGGAGTATTATGTCATGAAGCTGCAATTTGGCTTGGACCGGGACGTTGTTCTGCATCATTTCGCAATGGCCTACGTCAGAAACTCCTCCTGCTTATGGTCAGTAGAATTTACTTACAACGTTGTGTTCCTAATTCTTTAAAACTTGTTAATATTGTTAATGGATGGTACAATTGGTTTACAGTAATGAAAAATGCTTCTTGGAAATATGTTAGCATTATTATCCGCTGGTGGTTTCTTATTGTGCAGCCGACAAAGACGACTTTAGAATACATTGTCATGTTAGGTTAATTGTACGCTAGATGCTTAGCAATTAACGAATTCGAACTGTTAACCGTTAGTCTGGATAAACTACTTAAATCCCTGTTAGATTGAATTGTTAAATATTGTTAGTCGTAAATTCTAATGTTAGACTATTATTTAGCTTTACATCAATTCTGTTGATTTACTTGATTCAATTGATGGAATGAACTATGTTGTTGTGGAAATATTGCAGGATCAAACATGGGAGCATCTTCATTTTGAGCAGTAATGATGACCTCCTGTTACGGGTTCGGAGGATGGTACGCATTGCAATGCCCGTAGGGAGTGATGCGCTAATGGTTGGGGTTGTTTGTAAAGCAGTACAACTTAGTTCTGTTATATGTACTTGGGGTTTGTAGTTTTTTTCTCTTGAAATTCTGGATGTGTAACTACTTTGTAATATTGGCAAAACCCAATGGTTGTAACACGACTCGGTTGAAATGTAATTGGATTGAAACATTGTATTGTGATGTATTTGGAACAAATTATATTCGGTGGTGTAAGACCCCAATTTTGAATCTAAGATCCCCCATGTTATCTCATCATTTGCATTTCCTTTGGGATCACACATTGGCATCCTCCTTAACCTTCATTTATTGGGTTTGCATTGGGAGAGATGACCAAACACATTTGATTGTATCATACTTTGTTTTTCATTATTTACTAACCAAAATGCCAAAAATATGTCGATGTATAGCTTTGTTTCTTTTGTAGGTAGTGTGTGCACTCACCAATGCCTCATCAAACTCATATCTAGGGTTTAAGACCCTCAGTACAAGGAGATCAATCAAGGGATGATTCACATTGATTATAGACATCATATATGGATCCTCATAATCTTCACTTATTATTTTGATCAAGAATCCGTCATGAGTTTGAAGCTTGTTTGTCTTGGAAACCCTAATTCATTTATGTATCTTGTGTGATTTTCTCGGCAAATTTCTTCAACAATTGATCAAATATTTCAAGGGATACTTCATATTACATCATTTTATGCATATATGATCCTCCATGAGTTCCAAATATCAAGATAACTTCAAGTTTGGAAGTAGGTTCAAGGTGGTTGACCAGAGGAAGTCAATTGGTTAAAACTGGGGTTCCCTAGACCCTATCTCCTACAGTGTTTGTCATATGAAAATTATTCCAAAGAGAAACGTTACTCTTTATGACATTCCAAACAACTTTCATGTTAACATCAAGACCTAGTTTTGCTTGGAAATTCATTTTTATGGCGAAATATTATAGGTCATTTTGTTTATGCCCTAGTTAGGAGGTTAACTTCCAAGGGTCATAACTTGCTCAATTTTTTTAAGATGAAGGTCATCTAAGTTTCATGATGAAGTTCAAGATGTCTTATCCAACTTTGATTCTTTTATAAACTTCAAATTCAACTTGCAAGGGCATGTGCCAAGAGGAAACATTATAGGTCATTTTGGACCATTACCATTGAACAAACAATTTTCCTCAACTTCTAAAATGTATAACTCCTTCATGCCAAATCCAAATGAGGTAAAATTTATGATCATATTGAATAGGATTGAAATAGGTACAAATTTGATGAAAGAACTTTTTCCATTTTAAACTCATAGAAAAAGTTATTCTAGGTGGAAGAAATGGATATTTGACTTGGTACTTAGAAAAATTTCAATTATGTTCGATTTCTCAAATTCCACCTCAAAGTTCATTATGATACAAGATTCAAATGGAAAGGTTTTCAACATGAAAGTTGTTCCCCTTGATGTTAACTTTCCAAAAAGTCCAAAATCACTTCTTTTCGACAATATTTGAATGAATTGCGCATGCTTACTCTTCATTGTTCCATTTGGATGAATCACATGATCGTTTCCTAATTTGAAATGCATGGCTTCATGTTATACTTTCAGCATCACTCATGATCATTTTTGGACCGGATTACATAATCTCATGGGTCTATCGCACGCTTATGCAAGCATGCACTTAATATTTCTATTTTTGGCTAAAATCCAAAAGGTGTGAAAAGCAACGAACATGGATATAAATATATGCCCTTGGTGATCAGAATTTGGATCCTCTTGCCCAAGCTTCGTCCCCATTCTCTCCCAAACCCCATTGAAAGGATAATCTCGAAGATTTGTTGAGAAATCGAGTTTCAATTCTCATTCAGTTTTGGAATTGAAACTCCAAGAGTCCAAGCTTTTTAATCATCAATATCATCTCCTGCAAACTTCTAGAGTCAAGCAAAGCCAAATTGGAAGCAAGATCAAGCTAATTTGAAGCTCCTCGAATGTGAGATTTCAAAAAAAATTCTTCTTTGATTCTCCCTCATTTCTCATCCATTTTGATTGATTATTGGTTTGCTGAAGTCCTACCAATGTAGGAAACAAGATTGAGTTGCTTTGAGGTCAAATTGAAGCAACTCAGTTCATGATCCTCAAAATTCAAATCCATGTATCTTTCAATATACTTGGGATTGGAGAAAATTGAGGTCAGATTCGAGCTCTCGAGCATTTTTTCTTTAAAATCACGTCCTTGTTTTTCATTTTGGTGATGGTTGGTGGTCATCCAATTCGGTGAGGTTCACCGGAGAAGATGACCTGAGCCCTAGCTCCGGTTGTGTGTTGGCGTGTTCCCAACCCTTTGATCCATTCACAATGTTTTAATCTTGGCCCTTAGTTCTGATTGCCATTGATGTGATGCGTTTGACTTGGTCTATCGTGGATAGCGTGCGCATGGCCATTGGATCTGCCACTTGAATTAATGAGGGAGATCTGATGACCCTTGTTTTTTTGAATTTATTTATATTTTCTGATTTTTTATTTAATCCCTTTATTTTGCTTAATTCATATTAATTTTTATTTTTATTCCAAAAAATATGGGACTTTCACCAAAAATATTTAAATATTTTCCTCTTCCATATTTTGAATTAAAATTATTTTTTGGATTAATTTTGGTATTTTTCATGAATTAAATGTTTTTATGCATATTTTTAATTGTTTAAAAATACTTCTGACTCTTATAAAATAGTGAATTTTTTTATCTAAGGTCCTTTAACTTTGTTTAACCTAGGATAAATCCCTTGGCCATTTATTTGGTATTTTGAAGGGATTTTAGGTTTTGACCAAATTTAAACGCATTTTAATCCATTTTTAAATTTATTTTTAATTGATTATATGTGTAAAAATGTTATTGAGCCATTTTTATGGTCTTGTGATGTTTTACTTTCTGTTTGGGTCTTGGTCAAGATTGATTTGCCTTTTGTTGGATTAAAACTATTGGATTTAGGGGATTGGTGAAATGTATATTTCATCTCCCAAAATGAATGAATGGTTTTGATTTGATGAAATTCCTCCCGTGATAAATTTGTGTTTCTATCTTCCCCTCCATATTCATCTTCATCCTTATTCTTCCCCATTCCCTTATTTGACCAATGAAATCTCTAATGTCTAAAAGGCTACTTGGTTTATCAATGACCTTGTGTCAGATGAATCAATATAAGTGTGATTGAGATAGGCCCTTCCCATTTTCTTTTAGTGTCTGATATGTTTTAGGAGTTTGGTTCTTTGTACCAAATCTCTAACATGCATTAACACCTATATTTTTATTGCACGACCTCAGATAGTTGTGACTTCTACATAAGTCTAATTACGATTGCTTAACATAGAGCTAAATTTGATCCTAAAGACATATCATTCTAGTAAGTGAGATTGTAAGTCTCGCATTCTTTATGGCATTGTAGGGAGACTTGACCTTTTTTCCTTTCATGGGAGCTAGTGGCATACTTGTTGAATTATCCAAGTTGGAGTCCTTCTCATGGAAGATGTCTTAGTTTAAGGATCCATACTTGTGAATAAATGGTTGAGTGTTATCCAAAGAATGACTTAATCATTTAAAAATCACCACTAACACCTGACTAACCTTTGACTAACTATTATCCATATTGCTTTACTTTTAAGTCATTTTACTATTATGGAATTTAAATTTCAGTCATTTATCATCCATTGCCATTTACATTTCACATAACTTGTTTATGTTTCAAGTCCTTTTCACTTTGCTCATTTGAGCCATATCTTGTGATTGTATATATTGTTTTCTTGCTTTTGGTTTTGTTTGTGGTCTTAGGACCTTAAAACATTTAATTGAAGGAGAATTGCGGTCCAAAACGCAGCGAAAATTAAATTTTTCTCCTTTAGAGATCCTTACGAATGGTCATGATCAGTGATAGAATATTTACCTCTTATGACGATTGAAACCTTTGGTGCAGATCTCTTGTGACGATCAAAACCTTTGATGCAGATCCACGAAGCGATCACGAACATTGAACGATGACAACGTCTCTACTCAGTCCACACGAACGGGTTCCTTCAATCTCAGTGCTAGCTGGTACAAATGAAGGCTTTGAGTGAGAGATACAGAGTGAGAGAAAACGAAAATAATGCAACCGCTAAAAATGCTTCTGCACAAGGGTTCTATTTATAGAACCACTTGTGTGGGCTTCAAGCTAAAAAGCCCACTTAAGTGTATTTTGGCCCATATCTTATAATATGCCCAAAATCACTTAAGCCCATGGTACCTTACCATATTTCGTATTCTACTCAAGTACACCGTACCTTACGATGTTCTATAATTCACTTAAGGGAACCGTACCTCACGGTATTCCTTAGTTACTCTATCTCTCATCAATCCGTCCTTTGTGTGTGACCCTGTAGGTTTTCGTGGCGTTGGCAATTATATTAAATCATGTATTTAACATAATAAACAGTGAGCGGTATCTAGCAACACATCACTGCTACCCAAGACACGAAAATGTCATGTGATCTGACAATTCCTTCTGTGATAACACTTATGTGTATAATTACCCTTTTTCCCTTATGTCTATATTGAACACAAGGCATAGACCGTGTCATCCTTGTCCAGTTCAATATTGGGCCCATAGACATTTATCCTGTTATGCAGGATGGGCAAATTCCATCTAGGTCACTCATGTCCCTCAGCATGCTTCGTGGAGTACCCATCAACTGTCTTTATGGTCATCCAGTTACGGACAACGTTGGATCAGCAATAAAGCACTCGACTCTACATGTAGGGTCCATAGTGGTTTCAGGTCGAAGAGTGGTATACACCATTATCACCATGAGAATAACTTATGACACTTTTTCATAACTTTCTATATAGTATTCTCATAGCGGGTCAATCCGGTATAAATATTACTCTTAATATTCATACCTATGTTTAAGACTTGATAACTCCTTATCCATGATCCATGAGATGTGATCATCAGTCTATATACATAATAGTCTTAATGCTTTAATGTCATCCCACTTCACAATAATGCTCGACTACGGATACTTTAAGAATAGTGTCCTTATGTTTAATGTGTTCTCATGATTAAGTCACACTTAATACATTAAACAGACTAGCTATTCTAAGGACTTTATTAAACAAACGTAATAAAGAAAAATCCTTTTATTATTAATAAATATTGTTTTCTTGCTTTTGGTTTTGTTTGTGGTCTTAGGACCTTAAAACATTTAATAACAACAAAAACCCTAAAAAACATTTGGTGGGCAGTTGGAATTGATCTGAACTTTTGGACTTAGGATTAGACAACATTCCCTGTGCTAAAGGACTTGGTTGATGCCAACATTTTGAGATCGAGTCATGTTGAACTATGCCTTCTTCTGATGCAAAACCTTGAGGATTTCTTTGATTCATCTGCTACTCTATCTTGGTGCTTAATTGCTTATTTTGTTATTGCCTGTGTCTGATGGTTTGTTCTAAGTTGATCAAGGAATATTTCAACTGGTACATTAGAAGACAATGAAGACTACTAGCTATTGGAATGCTTGCTTGATTGTGTCCATCTTTATATGATGCCTTGATCTTCATGATCTCTGGATATTGCTCATTGCTTATTGATCATTGCTCGATTAAAGTCCAAAGGAAATTGGGTTTCTATATGACATTCTTATCTGTTGGACTGCACCTCATTGGTCAAATCTTTTCAACTCTTAACTTTTAATTTGTGCTTTGGATAGCCTCTTCATATCCTCCCACTTCTTCAATTTTAAAACTTATCCCTCTTTTCAAAAACCTTTTTTGCTTATGATTTCAAACTTAGACATGTTTTAATGATTAGAAATGTTGGTCTTATGCCATTGAATTTTCAAACTGTTTCTTAAATCAAACTTGTGAATGAACTTAACCATATTGACTTTAATTTCAAAAAAGAAAAAAAGAACTAATAACCCATTCAAATCTCATCCTTTTGTGCCTTTTCATTTGAACTTTTTGTTAAAAACCAATTCACCAACTTCTTTGAAATTTTTACCACGAACTATGAGGTTTTGATCCCTAATTTTTATGTTGGTACGTAGGCACAAGACCGAAGGTCTTGTCATACACAAAAAAATAATTAATGAATTATTTTATCATCCTCACACTCAATTTTATCAAAAATAATTTATACCAAAAACACATGCACACATAAAAAAGGGCTCCCTAGGAGTACCTAGGACACTTTAGGTGTTAACACCTTCCCTCTGTGTAACCAACCCCCTTACCTGTAATCTCTGGAATTTTATTAGTTTTGATTTGAAAACTTCTTATCTTTGGGTTTTGTTCGTACTTTTCCCTTTTCCTTTGGAAACAATAAAAGCGCGGTGGGGACTCTGGTTTTATTGACGTTAAGTTTATCCATAGCTTGATGGTCATGAATTTACCGCTACAGAAATTAAGTGGCGACTCTGCTGGGGAGTAATCCTTAGTGGGTTTAGCCTACTTTTTTATGTGTATATATTTGTATATTTGATGTTTGTATATTTGTTTGTGTGATATAGTTTATTTGTTATGCTTAGTGATCTTTGTGAGGTGAGATAAGTTCTAACACAAACTTGAGTGCAATTAAGATATGAGGATGGTATAGTCATGTTCAACTTGTGTGAAGTAGTCCTTAACAAGTTAGCTTGAGACCCATCTACTCAGTGGAGACCTCTTTAGAGTTACTGATGTCACACAAGTTATTTGTGGATATGCATTACCTTATCTGATTTGGGGTCTGAGAAGATGAGGACCGTAGAACATTTAACCCAACTTGGCCTATTTAGAACGTAGTGCGGAGACTGTTCAGGTGTAGACTTGATAATAGTTATTACACGATACTACACTCATACGAGTTTCTTCTGAGAATATTATGGGTTGATGAGTCAGTCATCCTAACCTATAATATTCGATAGATGGGATCAAGACTCTAGGAATGGTTGTAGAACATGGTCTGCAGGTTTTTATTCTTACTACACTTGTTTGGGATGGTTTTTAACCTGACTCCATGCTCGTGACTCATAACAAACCCTTTGTTTCCTGGTTGATCCATGTTGGTGTAAGCCCTAGAGGCCAATACTTTTGGTACTTGTATCGAATTATTTATTAATAATAAAAGGCTTTTTCTTTATTATGTTTGTTTATTACAGTCCCTAGAATAGCTAGTCCGTTTAATGTATCAAGTGTGACTTAATCATGAGATCCCATTAAACATAAGGACATTATTCTTAAAGTATCCGTAGTCAAGCTTTGTTGTGAAGTGGAATAACATTAAAGTATTAAGACTATTATGTATATAGATTGATGATCACATCTCATGGATCATGGATAAGGAGTTATCAAGTCTTAAACATAAGTATGAATATTGAGAGTAATATTTATACTAGATTGACCCGCTATGAGAATACTATATAGAATGTTATGTTAAGTGTCATAAGTTATTCTCATGGTGATAATGGTGTATACCACCCTTTGACCTGACACCACTATGTACCCTAGATGTAGAGTCAATTGCCTTATTGTTGATCAAACATTGTCCGTAACTAGATGAACATAAAGACAGTTGATGGGTACTCCATGAAGCATGCTGAGGGACATGAGTGACCTAGATGGAATTTGCTCATCCTGCGTAATAGGACAAATGTCTATGGGCCCAATATTTAATTGGACAAGGATGACACAGTCTATGCCTTGTGTTCAATATAGACATAATGGCAAAAGGGTAATTATACACATAAGTATTATCACAAAAGGATTTGTCAGATCATATGACATTTTCGTGTCTTGGGTAGCAATGATGTGTTGCTAGATACCACTCACTGTTTATTATGTCAAATACGTGATTTAATATAATTGCTAATGTCACGAAAACCTACAGGGTCACACACAAAAGAACGGATTGATGAGAGATAGAGTAATTAAGGAACATCGTAAGGTACGGTGCACTTAAGTGAATTGTAGAACATCATAAGGTACGATGCACTTAAATAGAATATGAAATATGGTAAGGTACCACACGCTTAAGTGATTTTGGCATATCATAAGATATGAGCCACATACACTTAAGTGGGCTTTTTAGCTTGCATCCCACACAAGTGGTTCTATAAATAGAACCCTTGTGCAGAAGCATTTGAGCAGTTGTAATTTCGTTTCTCTCTCCCTCTCTCACTCAAAGCCTTCATTCGTAGAAGCTAGCACTGAGATTGAAGGAATTCATTCGTATGGATTGAGTAGAGGCGTTGTCACCATTCAATGTTCGTGATCGCTCCGTAGATCTACATCAAAGATTTCAATCACCACAAGATGTAACGATTCTATCACCGATCATGCCCATTAGTAAGGATCACTAAAGGAGAAATTTTAAAATTTCGTTGCGTTTTTGGATCGCTATTCTCCTTCAGTGGTATTAGAGCCACTTACGAAACCATGCTTCTGATAACTATTTATTTTATGTATTAATATGATTAAAAGACAGAATGAATCAAAGAATAACCGAATAATTAATTTTGGCATCATGTGTGTACGATTTGGATGATTGATGTTGACTATGCTTCAGAATCCGACGTTAGTATGGTGAAACAGCGATACATCGACCGTCCATAGGTTACGTAATTGAGATCGATCAAGTTATATATATGATATAAGTAATCCTGATGCAAAATATGGTATATATGATATATTGTTTCTGTTTCGTTCATTCAAACACTTAATGGTTGTTTTCCTTTGAGAGATCAATGATCATTTGCTTCTTGATCTGACATTAGTATGGTGAAGCAATGACGTGTTGATCAATCATACTGAATTAACAATCGAGGTGTGTTTGACGGTCTGAAATTGGTGCATTAGGGTTCATGACGGTACAAGGGTTGTGCTGTCAAAGAGTTATGTGATTAGGGTTGTGACTGCGTAAGAGTTGTGCGTTAAAGTATCAAGTGTTGATGCGAAAATCGACGTTGATTTCAAGTGTTGCTGCCCCCTTGAGCCCCGTCCGCTGAAACGGTCAGCGGAACCACCGTCCGCTGACCGAGCAACGGAATCCCCGACTAACTCTGCGTAGTGTGATCGGTCGCCGAAATTTAATTTGGTTTATTTAATTATTATAATTTAAATTAATATTAATAATGTATTTATTATTATTGTCTTGTAATGATCGGTTATGGAATTAGTTTTCTTTTATTATATTTTGGGATTTTAAAATACGACTTGTGTGTCATGCCTCTCTTTTAATCTCTTAATGTAACTTCTTTTCTCATCTCATTCCCTCGTAGGTAAAATGAGTTTCTTTTATGTAATGTAATGTTATGAAGAAAAAGAATAATTCAATATCAAAGGAGGACAGCCTTGAAGATCTTGCTTGGAGAAGCTTAGATCGTTATTAGGATAACTTAGGTTCTCTCATTGGCTTGGGAGAACAATTGTGCTAGGGGCCATAACTGTTTCATTTTGTATGTATGTTGATGCACGTGAGAGATGATTTATATGATAAATAAGCCGGTGAGATCAGAATTATTGTAAATTCCCTCAAATTAAATATTAAGTTTATACTTTCCAAGTTTTAGCACTCATCAATACTAGTATCGAATAATGTAGGTTTCACCTACGCGAGGTACATGTTCTATATTAGTAAGGTGTGATGGGATAAATGTCATATTCAATTGTTAAAACAATGGGTCAAACTTAACTAAACAAATTATAATAAGATTATATATGTTTAGAAGGAAGAGTTATAATTGATCCATGTGATGGATTGGAATAAGGAGTTATTCACCCAACTAAAATATTCGAGAGTTGTATTAGATACAATTGGAAGGATTTCCTACCTAAATAACCTAGTTTTGGGTAATCCTCCTATGCGGACTTAAAACAAAGTGAAATGTGGATCTCGACCCACTAGAAAATCTTCCAACCGGATTTTCTGAATCAAATGGTGAGGGTCATTTGTTTTGAGTAAAATAGTGGGAGCATATTAAATTAAAGGCCTAATTAAATATGTTATTGATACTTGTATTTTCATTATTTTCATGTAGATTACCATGACAACAAACACCTCTAACAACATTTTGCGATCAATCCTTGATAAGGAAAAATTGTTTGGGACAAATTTTCTAGATTGACACCAAAATTTGAGGATTATCCTCAAACATGATAGAAAGCTGTATGTCTTGGAGAAACCTGTTCCTGAAGAGGAACCTCCTAGTTCTGCACCTAAGGCTGAAAGAGATGCTTATAAGAAGCATGTCGATGATGCCAATGAAACTGCTTGCCTCATGCTAGCTACCATGAACTTAGAGTTGCAAAAGCAACATGAGAACATGGCCGCGCTCAATATGATTGAACACCTGAAGATGCTCTATCAAGAGCAGGCAAGGCATGAAAGGTTTGGAGTTTCAAAAGCCTTTTTTCAAGGAAAGTTAGATGAGGGAGCCCCTGTAGGTCCCCATGTGCTCAAGATGATTGGGTATGTGGAGAACCTTGAGAGGTTGGGTTTTCCCCTCGGAAAGGAACTTGCGACTGATTTGATTTTGCAATTGTTGCCAGATAGATACAGTCAATTTGTCCTTAATTTCAATATGAATGATTGTTGGTATAAAATTAGAGTATCGGGTTTTTCTTATCGTCTCCACAGGAATTGTGAGATATCGCCGCCGTTCAACAGTTGTTAAGTTCTTAACTCGTAGTAACAAGGGGGGGTTTTGTTTTTGGTCACGGTAGCTTGCATAAAAAGTAAGAAATTACGGTAAAAGTTTTGGTTTTACGATTTGAGAAATATTGTCAAAGTTAGGGTTCGACGATAACTTTGCATGCAAATGTTCGATCAACAAAACTCATAAACTCCTTTAGATGATAAACACATTCACAAAGTCCTCCCAATGTGTTTATCTCTAACACACATTGTGGGTTTTCCCATTTTGATCCATTGTTGATCTCTCACACAATCTATCAAAATGACAACTTTTAGGTTTAACTTTTTTAGTGAACAAAATCATTCATTACTATCTCTAGCTAACAAACAAGAATGGATGAAAACCTAGGTAAAGAGTTGGAAAACATCTCTCGATCATAAACCAACACAAAGAGTTATCAATAAAACAAAGTTTTCACCATATATTCATCATCAAAGAGTTTACAAATGAAGATCATCCCATATACATACAAAGCTTATGATCATCTACATCTAACCTTGACAAAATGAAGGACTTAGCTACTCATTTTCATGGTAGCTTGTACAACAAGTTTCGGTTGAAGGTTGATCAACATCCGAGTCGAAGAATCGAGATTGGATGGGAATCCACCTTCTTTTTGTAGAGTATTGTTAAGAGGTGAAGAACTATGAGAAAAATGGGTTTCTAGGTTACAAAATACGATCCCAAGAAAATGCTGAAAAATATCTAAGTGTAAAAGTTGTGTCAAAAAGTATCCTTTCCAAAAAGTAGCCCCTGCTACTTATAGTACTGGTTTCTGAGCTGTCATGCTCGCTAGGCGA
The DNA here is from genome assembly GCF_024323335.1 of Lathyrus oleraceus. Taxonomy (NCBI): domain Eukaryota; kingdom Viridiplantae; phylum Streptophyta; class Magnoliopsida; order Fabales; family Fabaceae; genus Lathyrus; species Lathyrus oleraceus. The sequence goes on along the minus strand of NC_066580.1, from coordinate 331,014,239 downwards.
GCAGAATGGTTCGCCTAGCGAGCCCCAAAATAGGCCACCAGAAGTGCCTGTGCCCAGAGAAGTCATCCAAGTCCTGTTTGCATGTGTTCGCTAGGCGAAGAATCCTTCGCTAGGCGAAGCCCACGCTTCACTCCTTCGCTCCAGCGAGTTTTGATGTTTTTCTACTGGAATTGCTCGCTGGAAGCTCGCTAGTGGCTCGCCTAGCGAGTAAGTGCTAGCTATGGTTTTGTCCAAGTCTGGGAGTGTTCGCTACTTCCTTCGCCACAACGAGTTTGATCATTTTGCTACTGTAAAATTCTGGGAATGTTCGCTGGCAGCTCGCTGGGTGCTCGCCTAGCGAGCACTTCGCTACATCACTCGCCTAGAGAGCATGCTGATGATTTCTTCCTTTCTTGGTTCCTTTGACAACTTTCTTGTGTCTTTGTTTTCTACTCTTTCATGCCTAATTCCTACACAATAACACACAAATTAAGGGTACCAAGATCATTTCACATTGTATTGCAAATCATCAAAAGCAAGGGCGGTTTCGAACACTTTAACGACAAAAAGGAGTGAAAGATGCCCACATTTGATAGCTCAAATAAGCACTTTTGGGCATCTAACAACTCTCCCCAACTAGATTCTTGCCTGCCCTCAAGCAAAGTATGCCTCTTGAAGGACAAAAGGATTTGCTTAAAGAAAAAGGTTTCTCCGAAATCGGATAAAATGGCTCAAAGACAAGAGAATCAACCAGACACAAGTTCCCAATGGTTAGAATAACATAATACACAAGAACTAAAGCTTTATAGGAATGTAAAACATGTAACAATCCACAACAATGTAATCCTGAATGAATCACCCTATCTCTCCTCTTCAAAGAAGGATTGAAGAAATTACGCGTTTGCAACCGCGGGGACAATTTCACTCTCCAACAAACAATGCAGAAATCAATTTAATTCATACAATGTCTAACAATTATAAATGAAAATGCGGAAGCAAGAAGATCACTAAGGTCTTTTCCGGTTGTAACTTGGTTAGGTTTACAAACAAGGGTCATATCTAAGGCCATTGAAAACGAACTTGCCGATGCAAAAGAGACATTCACTGTACAAGCTATTTACACATCTCAACTTCGTTCCCTTTGTTTCTCATTTGAAACCTCACAACTCTTATTTCACAACTCAATTTTGTTTTTCATTATTTTTCTTCCAAGCAAGCATTCATTTTCATTTCTCTATTTTTTTTCTTTTTTTCACATCGTATTCACAAAACAGATGTTTCTCTTTTCTAATTTTTTTCAATGCTTGCTCGGTTTTTCAAGAGTTGTGGCACTTACCGATTCTCATTTTTGTTCTCCCCAACTTATCTTTTACTCACCCTAAGTGAATGCTCTTGACTTTTAACGGTAAAAGAACAATTATCAAAAATTTCCGGGTTTCAAGAAAAAAGATTTTGACATCTCGCCTTATTTCAAGCAGAGATTCAATTGTTTAAGCTCAAAGGGGTTAACAAATACTCTCTGCTCACGGGTAAGTTGTATTTGGAACTGGTTGTGCTTGAAAGAAAACAAGCGCCTTGATCATTTCTAATTGCTTCCACAAATTCACAATAATAAAAGACAAAGCATGAATCAAATGAATCAACAAAGTTTATTAGAATCCAACATTTTAGTGTACAATGGAGGTTTCCTCACAATTTGTGGTTTTAAGTCCTAGATGAATCATTCATTCAATTATGTTGCAAAAAGAACAATATTCAATTACGAAAAGAGTAAAGTTCTTAATGCATTCTAAAATTCTAATCGGAGGTAACCATGTACCTTAGCATTATTCGCTTGTTTATTTTTATCATTGCCATCCAAGCTTGGATGCACCTTCATTGGATACTTCTTTGAGGAGCAACCAATCTAGAAGGTTTGACACTCAACAACCACAAATTTATTAAAACAAAAGAAATTTAAACCAAACACAATAATTTAAAACATAAATAATAACCATTACTTCAAAATGTTGAAAATGTGCGTGGGGGACAAAACACCCCAAAAGTACATAACCAAATATCTAAAAATACAAGAAAATAAGACATAACATAAATAAAAACTTAGTCCTCATAGGACTCAGAACTCTCATCACTACCGGCCTCAGAACCGGAACCATCCTCATCACCATCATCATCAGCACCACCAGAAGTATCAGCACCGGAAGCACCAACATCCGCCCCTCTCCGAAAACAGGTCTGTCCACAGGCCAGCTAGCGTGCTGCAAGAACTGCTCACGCGTCATCATCGGATGCTCTCCGGAAGGGTCACGTACCTGCAACTGTAACAACTGCATAGAATCGTGAATATCAATCATGGCGCGCTGAGTCACCGTCATCCAATCCCAATTATAGTTGCAGACAGCCTGCTTGAAAGGATCAAATCCCTGAGCAAAAGCACCAGGACCATCAGAAGCCCCGGTATCATTAGCAGCTGCACTACTCCTGAAGTTCTTTGGCTTGCAATACTTGGCCACATATCTATCATCGATAGCCGACGGAATCCTCACTTGGCTGCGGGAGGGTAGCTTCACCCTCGACTGTTGGCACAAAGCCATGATGAGACAAGGGAAAGCAAGGGGGCAGTTAACTCGTGCCCCCGACTTCAGCCCGCTCTCAACCACAAACTTCATCTCTAAAGCAATGATTCTCGCCACATCGATCTGAATATTAGTGAGTATGCAATGGACCAAGTGTGCCACTGGGATCGACACGGTTGAGGTGTGTGACTTGGGTTTAATATTGGTCAGAACCAGCATTAGGATCAGCCGAGCCAAGGGAATCATGTCCTCCTATGGTACCTCATAGGAACCCCAGATGGGTTCAACTCAACTGATTTTCCCTTAAATAACAGGAATGCAGAAATAGAGTCGGTGTCTCTGTGGAGCCTCAAATCACGGTGGTATGTGTCCCTCTCATTAGCTCCCAGATGGAGCGGTTCACCCAGCACACGGTTGATTGCATCCCGATCGAAAGCAACCTGACGGCCTGACACTCTTGTCGTCCAAGTGAAAGGTTCGTCGTCATTAGGCAGTGCGTTCGCGTAGAACTCATGCACTATCTCGATGTCATAGCTCTCGAGTGGAGAGATCAACCGGTCCCATTTCTTGCTATGAATCAACCCAGCAAATGTCCGATAGTCGCCTTCGGGGTTAATCATAAACCTCTTCTCTGGAAAACTTTTTCTTTTTTCCAATGCCACATAGCGAGCGGCTTGCTTTGCCCCGACGAATTTGTCGGTGTCGAACTGTATTGGCACAGTACGGGAAGTGCTCCCGACCTTTCTTTTTTTCGAAGCGCTCGACCTGGATGCCATCTGTAAAGTCATAGAAAAGAAACAACACAACTACAAAATAGATTAGAGAGCAAAACAGAAAAACCAACTACTGTCATGGTCGCTGCTGCTTCGCTTAGCGAGGACCCGACGAATCTTCGCTATGGGTTCGCTTAACGAAGTGGCAGCGAATTCTCGCCACTGATTCGCCTAGAGAATATGCTAGCGAATGATACGGGATTCTGAGTTCTCATTCGATAACCATCCAAATTCAGAAAACCCTAAGTTTAATGGTACCCATTTCAGAAACTAAGTGATTTATCATGCAAGGCATCGTTCTAAACATTCAGGAAAACCTAAACATACATGCAAAACCTAATGATACCCACTCTCCCAAATTCACCCAATATGTCTCATACTTCAGAAATTTCAACTTGACAACATAAAGTAAATGAGATAGGACAAACCTGATTGGAGAGATCGATTGAATTTGAAATGCAACGGTGGTTAGGGTTTGCAATGTAACAGTTAGGGTTTGTGTGAGATGGAAAGTGAGAGAGTGATTGTGAGTTCGTGAGGTTCAGACAACAACACTTAAAAATGGTTTTTGGGCCCAAATGAGTGGCCTGCTGAAAATTAAATGGGTTTCTGCCATGCAGCGCTCGCTACTGCTTTGCCTAGTGAGCAGCTAGCGAATCAGCTCGCTACTGCCTTCGCCTAGCGAGCATGACAGTATTTTGTTTTTTCAAAACAACATGCAAAGCACATCTCAGCAAGTTTCCAACAATTTGAACACCAATTCCACACAACAGAAAGCTTTAAATACTTACAATGTTGGGGTGCCTCCCAACAAGCGCTTGTTTAACGTCGGATAAGCTCGACGGTCCGAGATGCTCACAGAGGAGCATCCAAGGAGATAGCACAGCTCTCGCGATCCACAAGACCGCCAAGATACACCTTCAAACGCTGACCATTAACCGTCCAACTTTCTTTCTTGTCCAAGTCCTCAATGACAATAGCTCCATATTCTTTGACTTGTTTGACACAAAATGGCCCAGACCATTTAGATTTCAATTTTCCGGGGAATAACTTCAACCTGGAATTAAACAATAGGACCAACTGTCCGGGCACAAATTCCTTCTTCCGAAGCTTTTTATCATGATACTTTTTTTACCTTTTCTTTGTACAACCAACTCGAGTGATATGCAGCATTGTGCATTTCTTCCAACTCAAGCAATTGCACTTTCCTTTTTTCACCGGCCAAATCCTTATCAAAGTTTAACAATTTCAGAGCCCACAAAGCTTTGTGCTCCAATTCAACCGGCAAATGGAAAGTTTTACCAAACACCAATTGAAAGGGAGTTAGCCCAATTGGAGCTTTAAAAGCGGTACGGTATGCCCATAACGCTTCATCCAACTTTTTTGACCACTCTTTTTTAGAATTTGACACGGTTTTTTCAAGAATTCTCTTAATCTCACGATTAGAGACTTCGGCTTGACCGTTTGCTTGTGGGTGGTACGGAGTCGCCACTCTATGTGATACACCGTAATGTTTTAAAACGTTTTCTAACTGTGCATTACAAAAGTGCGACCCTCCGTCACTAATCAACACACGGGGGGTTCCAAAATGGGAAAAGATGTTTTTCTTCAAAAAATTTATTACCGTTTTAGCATCCGCCCGAGGTGAGGCAATCGCCTCAACCCACTTAGAAACGTAGTCAACCGCAGCAAGCATATATTCGTTACCATATGAGGGTGGCAATGGTCCAACAAAATCGATACCCCAACAATCGAATACTTCAACCTCTTGGATGTTTTGGAGAGGCATCTCATCTCTCTTACCAATCCCACCACTTCTTTGGCAACTATCACAACTTTACGCATGGGAATGTGCGTCTTTGAAAATAGTAGGCCAATAAAATCCTGACTGAAGGACTTTAGTGGCCGTTCTTACCCCACTATAGTGTCCGCCGTAAGGCGAGTTGTGACAATGCCAAAGAATGCTTTGCGCTTCTTCGCTAGTAACGCACCTCCTCAAAAGGTTATCACCACCCAACTTAAACAAGTATGGGTCATCCCATACGTAGTACTTGGCATCCGAGAGAAATTTCCTTTTTTGGTTCGAAGTTAGGTCGGGAGGCACCAAACCACTAGCCTTGTGGTTCGCAAAGTCCGCAAACCACGACCTAACTTGAATTTTGAAAAGTTTTTCATCAGGAAACTCTTCCCGGATTTCCTCTCGGAAGCGGTAACCTCCACATTAACTAAGCGAGATAAATGATCCGCCACCAAATTTTCCGATCCTTTCTTGTCTTTGATTTCAACATCAAGTTCTTGCAGCAAGAGGATCCAACGGATGAGCCTTTGCTTCGAGTCCGGTTTGGTGAGAAAATATTTAATCGCCGAGTGGTCGGTATACACTACAACCTTGGACCCAATAAGATAGGACCTAAACTTTTCAACCGCATACACTATCGCAAGTAATTCTTTTTCAGTGGTGGCATAGTTAACTTGAGCCTCATTAAGAACTTTACTTGCGTAGTGTATCGCATGATATTTTTTCTCTTTTCTTTGGCCTAATACCGCTCCGATTGCATAGTCGCTCGCATCACACATGAGCTCAAAATTTAAATTCCAATTTGGAGCGACTATAATTGGAGCGGTAACCAATTTTTCCTTTAAAATTTCAAAAGCTTGTAAACACTCATCAGTTAAAAGAAATACCTGATCCTTAGCTAGCAAGTTACTCAAAGGCCTAGCTACCTTTGAGAAGTCTTTGATAAAGCGCCGATAGAAACCGGCATGCCCCAGAAAGCTTCAGATTCCCTTCACATTCATCGGAGGAGGCAACTTTTCAATCACTTCAACTTTAGCACGATAAACTTCAAGCCCTCTTGAAGAGACTTTATGGCCAAGCACTATCCCCTCGGTCACCATGAAGTGGAACTTCTCCCAATTAAGAACAAGATTTCTCTTCACACCTCGTTCAAGAACCGTTTCCAAGTTGTCCAAGCATAGACCAAAAGAACCACCAAATACGGAGAAATCGTCCATAAATACTTCCATTTTTTTCTCGATAAGGTCGGCAAAAATAGCTTGCACACATCTTTGGAAAGTCGCCGGTGCATTGCACAACCCATATTGCATTTTACGGTATGCGAAAATTCCAAAAGGACATGTGAAAGCCGTCTTTTCATGATCGGCCGGGTCAACTGCGATTTGGTTATACCCGGAATAGCCATCTAAGAAACAATAGTATTGTTGCCCAGAAAGTCTTTCTAGCATTTGATCCATGAACGGGAGTGGAAAGTGATCTTTTCGAGTTGCGGTATTCAACCGCCTATAATCAATGCACATACGCCACCCCGTTGCAACTTTTGTCGGGATCAATTCATCCTTTTCACTTCGAATCACGGTAATGCCACCTTTTTTCGGAACCACATGTACAGGACTAACCCATGGGCTATCCGAAATCGGGTAAATTATTCCCGCATCCAACAACTTAACAACTTCCTTTCTAACAACTTCCTTCATAGTAGGATTTAAGCGGCGTTGTTGTTGAGCTACCGGCTTAAAGTCCTCTTCCATTAAGATCTTGTGCATGCAATAGGAAGGACTAATTCCTTTGAGATCGGAAAGAGTCCAACCCATGGCTTCTTGATTCTTTTTCAAAACATTGATCAATTGGGCTTCTTCATCCTTTGACAAAAGATTGCTTATGATAACCGGCTTTGCTTCGGTCTCGTCTAGAAATGCATACTTCAAAGTAGAAGGTAACATTTTCAATTCAATAGGCGATTTTTCTTCATTAACCTCCTTCTTCAAGTCATCCTCCTCAACTTCCCATGGATGTATCTCGTTTAAACTATCAAGTTCCCTTAGGAATTCATCAAGAGCTTTCTCTTCTTCAACTGTGAAAACTTCAAAGGAGTCATCAAGAGCTAACTCCATAGGAGATATCTCATGAATATGCTTAGAAACCTCAAAAGTTGCCTCTTCGATCACATCAATGTGAAAGCTATCACTTCTATCCTTTGAATGCTTCATGGCTTCGAATAGATCAAAAGTAACTTCTTCATTTTGGACCCTTACTTTCATCAAACCGTCTTCAACGTCAATCATCATGCGTGCGGTTTTCATGAACGGTCGACCAAGAATAAGCAGAGCATCGTCGTCCTCTTCCATATCAATCATAATGAAATCAACCGGGAAGAAGAATTTGTTAACTTTAACCAATACATCTTGGGCTAACCCATGAGGATGGGTAGTCGACTTATCGGCCAATTGCAAAGTCATCCGGATGACCTTCATTTCAATGTTGCCAAGCCTCTTCACAATAGACAATGGTATTAGATTAATGCTTGACCCCAAATCAATTAGCCCTTTTCCGAAATAGACATCACCAATTTTAACCGGCAAAGTAACTCGTCCCGGGTCAACCTCTTTTTTCGGAAGCGCCCGTTGAATGATTGCACTACAACTAGCATCTAGGACAATTGTCTCCGGTTCCGTGTACCTCCGCTTTTAGTAAGTATGTCTTTCATGAATTTCGCATACTTAGGCATTTTCTCCAATGCTTCGGCAAACGGAATGTTCACTTGAAGTTGTTTGAATATATCCATGAACCGGGCGTAATGCCGTTCATTCTCCCTCTTAGATGGAGCATGTGGATACGGAAGGTTTTGGATTGGAGTAGCGCTCACTACCTCCTTTCCTTTAGCAACTCTAGAATTCCTCTCTCTTTTCTTTTTTACTCCATCCACCATCACTTCATCACTCTTATTTTTTTCGACTTCCACACTTTCTTTATTTTCTACTTCACCATTCTTTTCATTCTTTTCAACTTCTTCCTCACTCCACTCCCCAACTTCACCATCAATGCTATCCTCTATTTTTTTCTCCTCATCCTTTTTCTCATCCTCTTTTTTTCACTCTTATCTCTTTTTTTACTCTCACTAGTCAACTCCCTTCCACTTCTCGTCGTTATCGCTTTACAATGTTCTTTTGGATTCGTTTGCGTGTTCGCCAAAAAAGATGGTCCGGGTTGTTGTTCCGCTAGTTGTTTAGAAAGTTGTCCGACTTGAGTTTTGAGATTTTTGATTGCCGCATCGTTACTCTTTTGATTCGCCATTGACATTTTCATAAACTGTGTCAATGTCTCTTCTAACTTTGAAGTCACGACCGGCGGTTGTTGAGGTTGGTAAGGATTTTGGGAAGGGTTTTGACGGCTAAAAGTACCATCTCCATAACCTTGGTTATGGTAATAGTTAGCCCTTGGTTGGAACCCTTGATTCCCTTGAAAGTGTTGTTGTTGATTTTGAGGATGTTGTTGATACGGTTGTTGTTGTTGTTGCCTCGGTTGGTAGTCTCGTTGGTTTTCCATGTAATTCACTTCTTCGAACCCGGGAGGTGGATAAAACCCGATGTCATGATCACCCTTGCAAAGCTCACAACAAGCTATTTGTTTAGCTTTTGAAGGCTCTCTCAACTCTTTTATTTGTTGAGTTAAGAGTTCAACTTGTTGAGAAATGAGTTTGTTTTGGGCAAGAATAGCATCGTTTGTCCCAAGTTCAAGCACTCCCGGTTTCTTCAAAGTGTTGCCTCTACTTTGACTTTGGATGTCATTTAGAGCCATTCGGTTAATGATATCAGTAGCTTCTTCGGCGCTTTTAGACAACAAAGAACCACCTGAGATAGCATCCAACAAAGTCTTGCAATTAGGTTGAAGGCCATTCTTGAAAATGTGGATTTGCGTCAATTCGTCAAAACCATGCCCTTTGCACTTCCGAAGCATGGATTTAAATCTTTCCCATGCCTCATTCAATGATTCGTTGGTTCCTTGCGAAAACACGGAGTTAGCCGTTTTGGATTCCATGAACCGGTTGTGGGAGAAAAATATTTCAATGAACTTCTCTTCCAACACGTTCCAATCCGTCATGACTGCAAGTGTTTGATCCAAGTACCAATCTTTGGCTTTGCCAAGCAAAACATGAGGAAATAGTCTTTTGAACAACGGTAGCTCTTGAGCTTGATCAACTCCAGCCGCCAATGCTATCTCGTAAAATTTGGTGAGAAAAGCAAAGGGATCTTCATGGTCCATTCCGGTGAATGGACTTTCATATAGCAAGTTAAGAGTTCCCATCTTCATCTCGGCTTGCCTTCCCGTGTGGTTGGTAAACTGAGCTGTATTCCTCAGACTGTTGACACATGGTGTGGAAATGGGCGGTGGTTGTGGTGGTGGATCCATGATAGGTATGAACGGTGGTGTGTGTGTTATAGAAGAACTTTCTCCTTGTTCTTGTCGTTGTCTAGCTTGTTGCCTCCTTCGTCTCGTTCTGCTATTCAGTCACCTTGCGGTTCTTTCGATCTCAGGATCAAAAAGAAGTTGGTCCTCAAGAATAAAAAAGCATTCATACACCTATGGAGGAATTACAGCAGGAAACACAAGTAGTTGTGGAAGAGCAACCTGCTCAAGTAGAACAAGACCAGCGTAGGTCAAGCAGGATACATCACCTACCTGAGAGATATGGATATCTCATAACTGATCAAGGTGATGTATTACTCATGGATCAAGATGAGCCTGTGACCTACCAAGAGGCCATAACTGGTCCCGAGTATGAGAAGTGGCTAGAAGCCATGAAATCTGAAATGGATTCCATGTACATAAACAAGGTTTGGACCTTGGAAGAGCCCCTTGTAGGAGTTAACCCTAAAGGATGCAAGTGGGTCTTCAAAAAGAAGACTGACATGGATGGTAAGGTACATACCTATAAGGAAATACTGGTTGCAAAATGATATAAATAAATTCATAGGGTTGACTATGATGAAACCTTTTCACCAGTTGCAATGCTTAAATCTGGTCGGATTTTACTTGCTATCGCTGCATATCATGATTATGAAATATGGACGATGGATGTCAAAATTGCTTTCCTTAATGGGAATCTTCTTGAGGATGTGTACATGACACAACCTAAAGGATTTGACATACCAGAAGAAGCCTAAAAGATATGTAAGTTACAAAGATCAATCTATGGATTGAAGCAAGCTTCCAGGAGATGGAGTCTTCGTTTTGATGAAAAAGTAAAACAATATGGATTCATCAAGAATGAAGATGAGCCTTGTGTCTACAAGAAGGTTAGTGGGAGCATGATTGTCTTCCTGGTATTATAGGTAGATGACATATTACTCATTGGAAACGATGTTCATACCCTACAACAAGTAAAGTCTTGGTTGGGGAAATGCTTTTCTATGAAGGACCTGGGTGAAGAAGCCTATATATTAGGAATCATGATCTATAAAGATAAATCACAAAAACTGCTTGGCCTAAGTTAGAGTACATACATAGACAAAGTGCTGAGACGCTTTAATATGCATGATTCCAAGAAAGGATTCATACCTATGCAACATGGCATGTGTCTATCAAAAACACAATCTCATTCAACTAAGGAACAAAGGGATCGCATGAATAAGATTCCATATGCATCTGCAATAGGATCTATCATGTATGTCATGTTATGTACTCAACCAGATGTCTCGTATGCTTTAAGTGCAACGAGCAGGTACCAATTTGATCCAGGTGATGCTCATTGGGTAGCTGTCAAGAATATCCTTAAGTATTTGAGAAGGACTAATGACTCATTCTTGATATATGGAGGTCAGGAAGAGCTTGTTGTAATTGGATACACCGATGCTAGCTTCCAGACAGATAAATATGACTTTAGATCACAATCTGGTTATGTGTTTTGCTTGAACGGTGGCGCTGTGAGCTGAAAAAGTTCAAAGCAAGATACAGTTGCTGATTCTACAATCGAGGCCGAGTATGTTGCTGCCTCAAGTGCAGCAAAGGAAGCTGTTTGGATCAAAAAGTTCATTAGTGAACTTGGCATAGTTCATAGCATTGTGGATCCCATTGGCCTCTATTGTGATAACAATGGTGCTATCGCACAAGCTAAGGAGCCTAGATCTCACCAACGATCCAAACACATACTTAGGCGTTATAACCTCATTCGAGAGATAATAGATAGAGGAGATGTGAAAATATGCAGAGTACCTACACTTGACAATATTATTGACCCACTGACAAAGCCTCTTGCGCAGCAGAAGCATGATGGCCATACTAGATCTATGGGCATTAGGGGTATGCCTGATTGGCTCTAGTGCTAGTGGGATATTGTTGGTGTAAGCCCTAGAGGCCAATACTTTTGGTACTTGTATCGAATTATTTATTAATAATAAAAGGCTTTTTCTTTATTATGTTTGTTTAATAAAGTCCCTCGAATAGTTAGTCTGTTTAATGTATCAAGTGTGACTTAATCATGAGATCCCATTTACCATAAGGACACTATTCTTAAAGTATCCGTAGTCGAGCTTTGTTATGAAGTGGGATAACACTAAAGCATTAAGACTATTATGTATATAGACTGATGATCACATCTCAGGGATCATGGATAAGGAGTTATCAAGTCTTAAACATAAGTATGAATATTGAGAGTAATATTTATACTGGATTGACCCACTATGAGAATACTATATAGAATGTTATGCTAAGTGTCATAAGTTATTCTCATGGTGATAATGGTGTATACCACTCTTTGACCTAAAACAACTATGTACCCTAGAGGTAGAGTCCAGTGCCTTATTGTTGATCAAATATTGTCCGTAACTGGATGACCATAAAGACAGTTGATAGGTACTCCACGAAGCATGATGAGGGACATGAGTGACCTAGATGGAATTTCCCCATCCTGCATAATAGGATAAATGTCTACGGGCCCAATATTGAACTGGACAAGGATGACACAGTCTAGGCATTGTATCCAATATAGACATAAGACAGAAGGGTAATTATACACATAAGTATTATCACAAAAGGATTTGTCAGATCACATGACATTTTCGTGTCTTGGGTAGCAGTGATATCTATGCTGTGTTGCTCACTATTTATTATGTTAAATACATGATTTAATATAATTGCTAATGTCACAAAAACCTACAGGGTCACACATAAAAGAATAGATTGATGAGAGATAGAGTAACTAAGGAACATCGTAATGTACGATGCACTTAAGTGAATTATAGAACACCGTAAGGTACAATGTACTTAAGTAGAATACAAAATATGGTAAGGTACCACACACTTAAGTGATTTTGGCATATCATAAGATATGGGCGGCATACACTTAAGTGGGATTTTTAGCTTGCAGCCCACATAAGTGGTTCTATAAATAGAACCCTTGTGCAGAAGCATTTGAGCACTTGTAATTTAGTTTCTCTCTCTATCTCTCTCTATCACACACACACACACACACATACTTAAAGCCTTCATTCGTAGCAGCTAGCACTGAGATTGAAGGATTTCGTTCATGTGGACTGAGTAGAGGCGTTATCACCATTCAACGTTCGTGATCGCTCCATAGATCTGCATCAAAGGTTTCAATCGCCACAAGAGGTAACGATTCTATCATTGATCAGGCCCATTCGTAAGGATCACTAAAGGAGAAATTTTAAAATTCCGTTGCATTTTTGGATCGCTATTCTCCTTCAATCCAATCAAGTCTTGTCAATATCAATGGAACTTAGGTTTTATAAGGTGAAAACCATAATCCACCAAAGTGGATGATTGATCTTGATGATGACTTGATCCATCCCTTGACCTTTATTTGTGTTTGCCTTGTGTGTGATCCCTTGTTTGTGATTGTTGAATTCATGCAGTCATGCGCATCATAACATTCATCACAGAAAAATAAATTTCAAGGAAACTAAGGTCTCATTTGCAAATATTTTCAGACCATGGATTATGGACGAAGGAACACTAAGAAGTACAGTTTCAAATGTCCTGATTTGAAAGAGCTAAGGAAGTTGTCATCCTTTGTATTAGATCCCTTAGACTTCAAGCAACATCATGGGAAGCTCTTGTATGTATTATCTACTGATGTGGTTGAAGGACTTCTTAATGTTTTTGTTCAGTTCTATGATCCTCTCTACCGTTGCTTCAGTTTTCCTGATTATTAGCTTATGCCTATGTTAGAGGAGTATGCCCATATATTGGGAATACCTGTATCTGACAAGATACCTTTCAGTGGATTGGAGGAGATTCCCATATCTCACGTCATAGCCAAAGCTCTTCATCTGAAGAAATCTGAGATTGATGCTCATTTGGTGAAGAAAGGGGGAATTCTTGGGTTGACTTCTGAGTTTCTCATTGGTAGAGCCACTTTTTTTGCTCAAGCCAGTAGCCTGGATGCTTTTGAAGCTATCTTTGTTTTGCTCATCTATGTTTTAGCTTTGTTCCCTAACATTGACGGTTTTGTTGATGCTAACGCCATTAAAATCTTCTTGATTGGAAATCATGTTCCTACTCTGTTGGGTGACATGTATTTCTCTTTGCCTTTGAGAAATTCTAAAGGTGGTGGGACTATTGTGTGTTGTGTTCCTCTTATGTACAAGTGGTTTATTTCGCACTTACCTCAGACGACTGCTTTCCTGGAGAACCGACAATGCCTACAGCGGTCTTAGAGACTTATGTCTCTCACTAATGATGATATTGTTTGGTATGATTTTGCACTGAGTAGTTTGGATATTATTGATAGTTGTGGTGAGTTCTCTAATGTGCCTCTCATTGATACACAAGGAGGAATAAACTACAATCATGCTTTGGCTCGTTGTCAACTTGGATTCCCTTTGAGGGATAAACCTAATAACACTCAGTTAGAAAGCCTATTTTATCAAAAGGGTAAAGATCCCTAACTTTTGAAGAAAAGGATTGCACATGCTTGGCATAATATGCATAGGAAAGGAAGATCCGAGCTTGGCCCATGCAACTGTGTAGCTTTGGAAGCTTACACTATTTGGGTGAAGAAGAGAGCTTTGGAGCTGAAGATGTCGTACGCTTGTGAGAGACCTATGTCTGTGGTTGTGGTTGAGTCATCAACTCTCCCTAACCAAGATCTAGAGGAGTTGGAAGACGCACTCATCAAGATAAAGCAAGAGAGGGAGATGTGGGAAGAGCGGTTCCATGCTTTGAGCTGAAAGCATGAAGAGTTGTAGCTTGAGTCTAAGGACAAGGATGCACTTATTGAGATTCTTGAAGACCGTGCAGTGAAGAGACAGATAAAGCCATAGGATTTATCTTCCTCTAGTATACCTCAGCCTTCTAGTGCTTGGAAGAAGATTGTTGATCAACTTGTCCTTGAGAAGGCTCAAATGAAGACATCCTTTGAATCAGAGATTAGACGCACCCGAAGGAAGTATGCACCCATAGCCAGATCATCTGATGCAGTTGCTAAGGGATCCTTAGGATGATATTTTCCTTTTTTCTCTTGTATTTGTACTTTGGTTTCATAAATTCTACTTAGTGTAATCCTTCCAAAATTTTATGAATAAAAAGAGATTTTATGGTCAATTGAATTGTTATTATTAATTGTTATTATTTAATTGAAAACAATAAAAAAACAGGCAACTGTGTAGCTTTGGAAGCTACCTTGAAATTAAAAACAATAAAAAAACATTGCATATCATGCATCATTTGCATAACATGTTTTCTTCCGCCATATGTCTTATCAGTTATTCTTATGTGCATCAACGAAGCTGACTCACCGCTATAATACTCACGCTAATCAACCGAAGAGAATGGAGCATATAGAGAAAGAAAACCAAGAGTTGAAGGATGAGATCTCCAAACTTACGATGCTGATGGAATCTGTGATTGCTGCCCAGAACCAGTCGTCACCGCCTCCTACAACTCCTCCTCCTTAGAGGACCATCATTTCTGAGATTGCTTCCTCAACTGTTCCTGATGCTGCTACCAATCAACCCATTCCTGCTATGCCTGCTGGATTCCCTTGGGGAATGCCACCAAACTTCATGCCAGAAGGATATGCACCCACCTTTGTTTCTCTGCCGGCATCTAGCCCGGTAATGTCAGTGCCACATCCAGTTGTTCACACTCTCCCTCGTGTTGAGGAAACTATCTACCACTCCGAGCCTTCTGAAGGTCCGGATGTCTATGAGAAGATGGATGAAATGAAAGCTCAATTCCTCAAGCTACGTAAAGAGTTGAAGACTCTGAGAGGGAAATATTTGTTCGGCAAAAGTGATGCTAAACTCTGCTTGGTCCCTAATGTCAAGATCTCGGTAAAATTCAAGGTCCCATACCTTGAAAAGTAAAAAGGGAATACTTTCCCACTAATCCATCTTGTTATGTATGCCCGAAAAATGTCTACTCAAACTGATAATGATCAACTATTGATTTACTATTTCCAATACAGTTTAATTAGAGCCGCTCTGAGGTGGTACATGGGTATGGACAGTGCAAGCATCCGTACTTTCAATGACTTGGGTGAAGCCTTTGCCAAGCAGTACAAGAACAACACAGATATGACGCCTGATAGAGATCAATTAAGGTCAATGTCTTAAAAGGATAAGGAGACATTCAAAGAATATGCCCAGAGATAGAGAGAATTGGCTGCTCAGATAAGTCCACCTCTTGAAGACAAGGAAATGACGAAGATCTTCTTGAAAACACTGAGTTCGTTTTATTACGAACGTATGATTGCAAGTGCCCCCAATTATTTGACTGAAATAGTAAACATGGGGATGAGGCTATAAGAAGGAGTCTATGAATGACGTTTGTCTAAAGAAGAGGCGTCAACTAGCAAGAAGTATGGTGGGAGTTTATCTAAGAGGAAGGATGGAGAAACTAATTCAGTATCATTGGGGAGGAAGAGGAGGCCTCATGTCAGGAAAGTTTCTCAACCCCGTCAACATCATCACTAAGTTTCATCAGTAATTCCGTTTTTTCCCAACAATTCTAACAATCAATCAGTTCCAATTCAGCAACAACAACATCAACAACAACCGCAACAAAGAAACATCAACAATAACAACAATCATCACCAACAAAAATTTGAGAGGAAGAAAGTCTCCTTTGACCCTATTCCTATGACGTATGCAGAGTTATACCCGTCATTGGTCCTCAAAAATCTCAATCAGCCAAGAAACCCTCCGCAAATTCCCGAGCCACTACCATGGTGGTTCAAGCCTGGTCTTTGTTGTGCTTTTTACCAGGGATCCCCTGATCATGATATACAGAACTGCTACCAGTTGAAGTACAAAGTCCAGAAGCTGGAAAAGAGTGGTATAGTGTCCTTTAAGGACAGGGCACCGAATGTGAAAGCCAAATTGTTGCCTGCTCATGGTAACGCTTCTGTCAACATGGTGGACGGGTGTCCAGGGAATTTTAGAGTTTTTGATGTGAGGCGTATCCGAAGGTCTCTGATGGAAATGCATATAACTCTGTGTTTAATCAGTGACTGTGAACATGACCATGATGGTTGTGTCATTTGCAGTGTGAACCCCCATGGGTGTATGGTTGTCAAGAGAGATATCTAGAAGTTGATGGATGAGAATGTAATCCAAATTCAACAGTCGAGGGATATGGGAGATAATGTGAATGTCATTGTACCAGTGTTCAAGACCCCTGAGCGGGTAGTCATTCAATTTGATATTAGCAGCAACAATAATGTCAATAGATCGGTATCACCATTGGTAATACAGTTAGCAGGCTTTGTCCCCTATGCATCTGATAAAGTTATGCCGTACCAGTATAATGCCACAATGATGGAAAATGGTCGAGAGGTTCCTCTACCAGTTGAAGACTCAGTGGTAAATATTGCAGATATTGCGAAGGTGACCCATAATGGTCGTGTGTTCAGTCCAGTGTTTCCAAAAGAAGTAGAAGATGTTGCAGCAAGTAAGAAGGAAGAGATTCTAGTAGTGAATCATGTTAGTTCTCCAATGTGTCAGTCTGGTGAATCCAAAAAATTGAAGACTAACGATGATTACCAGGTGTTAAGGTTAATCAAAATCCGTCAAAGATCTTTGTGTTAACATTGCTAATGAATTCTGAAATGCACAGAGAAGCATTACAGAAAGTGTTGGAACAAGCCTATGTTGAACATGACGTTACTGTGGACCAGTTTGACCACATTGTTTCCAATATCACTTCTTGTAACAATTTTAGTTTCTGTAATGAAGAACTTCATGAGGAAGGTAGGAATCACAATTCGACATTTCACATTTCAATGAATTGCAAGGAGGACACTTTATCCAATGTGTTGGTTGACACTGGGTCATCATTAAACGTATTTCCAAAGTCAATTGTGTCAAGACTCTCATACCAAGCCTCCCTGATAAGGTATATCGGCGTGGTTGTCAAAGACTTTGACGGTTCTTATAAAACTGTCATTGGAGAAGTGGACCTTCCAGTTAAGATAGGTCCGGGTGATTTCTAAATTACTTCCTAGGTAATGGATATCCACCCGACCTATAGTTGTTTATTAGGGAGGCCATGGATTCATTAAGCTGGAGCAGTGACATCTAGTGTTCACCAGAAGCTGAAATTTGTGAAGGCTGGCAAGCTTGTCATTGTGGGTGGAGAGAAAGAATTATCGGTGAGCCATTTGTCATCTTTCACGTAGTATGATGCTGAAGAGGAGGTTGAAAAGACGTTCCATGCTTTATCTATTGCTGATGAAATAAAGAAAACTGGGGCACCCATATCTTCTTTGAAATATGCGTAAGAAGCTATTCAGGCTAGAAGTATTGACAAGTGGGGTTATGTTGTGGAGATCGCCGAGAACAAGAATAGAGTTGGGCTAGGATTTCAACCAGGGCTATTCAACGCCAAAGTCAAGGTTATGCAACCAATTTTCCGCAGTGGATGGCTCATTCATGGGAATGATCAACACTTAGCTGCCATTATTGAAGATAGTGGTGATGAAGACGAAGCTTGCGCCAACTTTGTGACGCATGACCAAACTTGCAAAAATTGGGTTGCTATTGATGTTCCTGTTTTCATTCACCGTTCTAAGTAATCTGTTTTCATTATTTTTAAGAAAAATCCGTCTCCTATGCCTAAGGGAGAAGTGAACATTGTTGGGCATTTTCTTTATTATCATCAATGAAATACAATTTTATTCATCCACATCTATGATGTTTTATTTTTACTGTTTGCTTTTTCTGAAAATGGTAATCACAAAAAACATAAATAAATAATAATATTCCATCTGCATAATATTTGTCTACACTCCACTTCTCTAAAATCAAAATATTAAATCATTATGCAAGTTGTGTAGCGGGGATTTCGTTACCTTTAGGTTTATTAACTAAACCAAAAGTAAACATACAATTCGAGTCGCCACCACACTTTTATTTATCCAAAGGAAACGTTCAAAAGTGAACAAAAACCAAGTAAGAAGTTTTATCAAATAAAAAACTAATAAAAATGTCAGAGATCTGGGTAAGGGGGTTGTTATGAAATGGGAAGGTTTTACGCACCCAAAACATCCTTAGTACTCTAAGGGAACCTCTTTTTGCAAATATGTGTTGTAGGTTGGTATTTGTGAAAACATGTGCAAAAGATTGGGTGGATGAGTAAAGAATAGATTATAGTTACAAATTTTGTTGTTTGAATGGATGAACCCATTGCCTACGTACCATCAAGAGGTAGGATCAAAACCTCGTAGTTCGGGGTAAAAATCTCAAAATATTGGTGAATTGATTTGACCAAAAGCCTTAAGGTCTTTTGTTATCAAAGGGAGAAAACTCAACCTAAACCAACAATCCACCATGTGAGGAGAGCTTCAACATACTAGTGAGGGGTTAACCCTATAATAAGTATGGAAGACTTATAATCCAATCACTAAGGATGAGGTGAGATTTACATCAACCACTATGATAACTCAAACCTATGACTAATGTTTATGAAAAGGTTTTAACAAGGGTGGCCATTGGAACCACAAAATCAACTTGAAGTGAGTTATATTCACAAGTTAGATTTTATTTACAAAATTAGGTCAAAGTTGGATTAAGATTTATTCACAATGAGTATTTATGAAAATAGTTTTGAAAAGTCAAAGGCATAAGGCATAGGTTTCTAGTTTTAAACAAAGTCAAAGTTTACATGAAAAAGATTTTTTGGCTTGGGTTAGAGTGAGGAGAAGAAGAGAAGGACTGGTCCTAAAGCATACACAGATAAGAGAGAAGATAAAACCCTTGGAGTTCCTTTTCTTGAAATCATAGAGATGATTCAAGATGCTTCTTTCCTTTGGACTTAGCAAACACAATCAAGCAATCAAACAATTTAAATTCAAGCTCCTAGGATCCCAATTTGGCTTGTCTCTCTTAACTTGGCTACTCATGGAAATGGTCTTCCTTACTATCTCAAGATGGAATTCCTATCACACAAGAGCAAACATCAAAAAGTTCACCACACAATAAGAGGAATGGACAAAGAATAAGTTTTGGAAGGGAAATCCTTTGAAGTCAACTTTGAAATTTAGCATTCTAAAGGCATGAGGCCTAGTTGCTCTTCAACAAATTTAGCATTCTAAAGGCATGAGGCCTAGTTGCTCTTGAACTCCTTTAAGCATGGGTAAGTCTTAATTCTAAGTCCGTTCTCCTTTTTGCATTGGGTTCACACAAACAAACACAAAACCAACACAAGACAACAATATATTTATATACAATAATGAGCTCAAATGAGCAAAAGGAAAATGACATAAATATAAAATATGTGCCCAAGTGAGTAAAGTGAAAAGCAATATGAATAAATGAGCAAGAAAATAAATGACACTAAAGTAAATTGCAAGAAATTAAATGCTCAAATTAAAGTTAGTGATTAGTGAAGTTATGTTAGTTTGTCATAAGACAATTTAGCGCTATGTTAAGTAATCGTAAGTGGACTAATGTAGTAGTCACACCTATCTGGGGCCGGTCAATAAAACTATAGGCAAATAAACAAAAGTTATAGATCATGACTAGTAAGCCAAACTCCTAAAACTTGCCATGCCAAAAGAAAAGAGAAAGGCCTTGTATGGACTTTAGGTTTTTTGATTGACCAAGAAGCAACCTATCTTGGACACAAAGCAACTCACTTGATCTTGGATCAAGTTGAGTTTGATTTGGATCAAAGCAGGTTAAACCCCTCATTTGTCAAGACCAACCATAAGACATTAACTCATTGGCCAAAATAAAAAGAAATGGGATGAAGATGAAATGGATGGAAAGAGAAATAAAGTATCAAACACAATTGGTCAAAAGTGAATCAAATCATCATCAACCAATGCTAAACAGAAGAGAAATGAAGATCACAAGTCAAACATTTTTTTTGGTATTTTTTTGAATTAAAATAAATGCAAAAATAAAATGAACAAAATAGGATCAAACCTCAAATCTAATTCAAATCAACTTCAACAAGTCCAATTAAATTCTCATAGGTCTAACATGGTCAAACAAACTTTGACAAATTTTCTCAACAATTTTTGAAATCAGAAACTATTTAAAAACAATTAAGAATAATGAAAAATAACACAATATGAATTAAAATCTCAAATAAATCTCTAATCAATTAAAAAAATTGATTGGACAATTTTTCATTGACTTATCATGATCCATAGGTGTTAGGAAAATATTTTTGGATTTTTCAAATATCAAAAAGTATTTTAAAGTGAATTAAAACTATTAAAAACCAAATAATTCACAAAAATATTAAATAAAGTCACAAAAATGATTAAAAATCAAAATATGAAACTAGATTTTTCAAGAATTTTTTTGGCATTGGTCTCATATTTTTATGACTTCAGTTAAATATTTATGAATTTTTGAAAATAAAAGGAATTAAATGAAATTAAAAACAAAAATAAGAAAATTAGGAAAATCCAGCACTATCTGATCATCTCATTAATTGACGTGGCAATGGTTATGTGGCTCAGAGGCGTGGATACACGAAGGACCAAAGTCAAGCGCGCTACATATGGATTTAAAATAAGTCAGCATATGTGTAGCGGGGTATTCGTTACCATTAGAGATATTGACTAAATCTAAGGTAAACCATACAACTCGAGTCGCCACCACACTTCTGTTTATCCAAAGGAATGGTTAGAAAGCGAACAAAAACCTAAAAGTTTTATCAAATCAAAAATTAGTAAAAATGTCAGAGATCTGGGTAAGGGGGTTGGTTATGCAATGGGAAGGTTTTAAGCACCCAAAACATCCTAGGTACTCCCAGGGAGCCCTTTTCACATTTGTTGTAAGGTTGGTATTTTGTGAAAATTTGTTTGTGCGAACATGATTGAAGAGATGAGAAGAGAATACACAAGTTTATTTACAATTTGTGTTTGGATGGATAAACCCATTGCCTACGTACCATCTTGAAAAAGATTAGGATCAAAACCTCGTAGTTCGGGGTAAAAATCTCAAAATGAGTTGGTGAATTGATTGGTCCAAAAGCCTTAAGGTCTTTTGTTATCCAAGGGAGAAAACTCAACCTAAAACCACAAATCCACCATGTGAGGATAGCTTCAACATGCTAGTGAGGGGTTAACCCTATAATAATCATGGAAGACTCATTGTCCATCACTAAGGATATAGGTGAGTATTACATCTACCTCAAGGATAACTCAAACCTAATAGCTAAAGGTTATGGAAAATTTTGATTAAAAAAGTGGCCATTGAAACCACAAAAGAAACATTTGAATGGGTTATATTTACCAATGAAAAGTATGTGCAAAATATGGTCAAAGTTGACTTAGAAGTTCAATTCAAAATAAGTGTTATGAAAAGAAAGTTTAAAAATCAAAAGCATAAGGTTTAGGTTTCTAATGTTTGAAAAGAAATGTTAAATGTTTGCACAAAAGTTTTGGCTTGGGTTTGAGTGGAGGGAAGAAGAAGAATGACTAAAGTCCTAATCATACAAGAGATAAGGGATAAGAAACAAGACCACAAATGGAGTTCCTCTCTTGAGATCATATTGATGATCCAAATAGCTCCCATCCTTTGGAATATGCAAGCAAAATAATAGTAAGCTCAAGCAATCAACAATCAATTAAGCTCTTGGAAAGTTCCTCAATGGCTCTTAGATCTCTCTCTCTTAGAAGCTCATGGCAATGGTTCCTCACTTAGGCTCAATGTTGGAATCCCTAGCACAAGAACACACACATTAAAACGTTCTATCAAACAAATCAAGAATGAACAAATAAGAGTTTAAAAATTGGTCCTTCCAAAGTTCTCTTTAGCATTTATAGCATTCTAAAGGCCCAATGCCTAGTTGCTCTTTGACTTTTATAGCACTCTAAAGGCCCAATGCATAGTTGCTCTTTGACTCCAAATTTGCATAAGGAAAGTCCTAAAGTCTAAGTCCATTTGTCCATTTCTTTGCATTTGGTCCACAATAATCAAAACAAAACACAAGCACAAAGATATATACATAATTATGTGCTCAAGTCAGCAAAAGGCAAATTGCATTAACATAAACATGTGCTCAAGTGAGAAAAGGATAAAAGCAAATGAATAATATGTACAAGAATAGTAAATTGCATAAATGTAAAGAGCAAAAAGAAAATGTTAATAGTTAAAGATTAGTGTTAGTGGTTAGTGTGCCATTAGAAAAATTTAGCGCTATGTTAAGCAATCGTAATTGGACTTATGTAGAAGTCACAACTATCTGAGGCCGGTCAATAATAATGTAGGCAACAACACAAGTTAGAAGTCTTGATTAGTGAACCAAGTTCCAACAACTTGCCATGCCAAAAAGAAGATGAGAAATGATCTTGTATTGGTGTAAGTCCTTTGCATGATTTAAGAAGCAATCTATCCTTAATGCAAAGCCATTCACTTGATCAACTGATCAAGATGAATTAGATTTGAATCAAGGAAGATTAAACCTCCCTAATCAATGCTAACTATCAACCTTTAACTCATTGATCAAAGAGAAAAGAAGAAGAAGATGAATAATGGAAATGAAGTAAATAAAGTGCATTAAGTGAAATGGAATGTACCAATCCACAAATGTTGACCAAAAATAGGGAAGATCAAGGTCAAACCATAAAAAAAAGAAGTGAGATGAAGATTGGAAGTCAAGAAATAAACAAAATATTTTTGGCATTTTTAATATTTGAAAATAAACTTGAATTAAAAAATTAAAGAAAGGTCAAAATTCAAATTCACTTCAATACAACTTTGAAAAGTCCAAGTGAATCATCTCAAGTTCAACAAGGTCACACAAAGTTTGACAAAAAATTTCAGCATTTTTAAAAGTCAGAAACTATTTTTAATCAATTAAAAATGAAGAAAAATAACCTAATGGAACTAAAATCTCAAATAAATCTCAAATCAATTAATAAATTGATGAGAATATTTTTCATAGATCCATCATTATTCAAAGAAGTTAGAAAAATATTTTTGTATTTTCTGAATATCAAAAACTATTTAAAATGAATTAAAAATAACTAGAAAAGAGAAAATTATTAAAAAAATAGCAAATGATAAAATAAAAAATATTAAAAATCATTTTTAGAAACTAGAAATTAAAAGAGAAATAATGCAATTGGTCCCATATTTTTTGGACCAATAATAAAAGAGACATGGATTTTAGAAAATGAAATGTAATTAAAAAAATGAAATAGAAAATAAAATCAGAATTAAAAAATGGAAAAAGCACGAGCCCTTGGATCTGAGCTCATTAATTAAGCTGGCAGATCCAAGGATCCACAAGGGCGCGCCTAGTGTAGTCCACAGTCAATGCAGCCACATGGATACCAAGAAAAAGTCATAACAATGGAGCATGGAGATTAAATCTAGAAAATGCATCGTGTGGCTCAGATTGGATCTAGAAAACAGACGGTGGCCAGCGCCACCGTCTTCTCCGGTGAGCTCCGGTGGAGACCAAAAAATGTAGAGTTTCAAATGTTAACTAAAATGCACGATCCAAGCACCATTCGAAAGGTGAAGTGATGTACATCACTCTAATGCCACCTAATTCCACTCTAGATTCCAATTAAGAGAGAAATCAGAGATGGAAGTTTGGTGGTGTTCAACTGAAATTACTCGATTCCAACAATTAAACACACAATAATGATGCCTCTCTAGAGAGGACTTCAGACAACACAAGATCAAGGCAAATGGAGCAAAGTATAATGAGATTCGAAGCAAATTTCAGTCGAGCAAAACCTTTGGATTATGAAGAATTGAGTCACTCTCTTTGGTTCCTTTTGCAAACAGAAGCTTCAATGGATCAAATGATGAAGGTTTAGGAACTTTAGATCTTAAAATTCAACCAAATGCAATTGAATTTCAGATCTGAAAATTTGGAGAAAAATGGAGTTTGTTCCTTTAGGTATGTCTAGGGATTCAATCTTGCAGCACTTCAGGCGCCTTCAGGTTGCCTTTCAAGTGAAGCAATGCATTCTATTTATAGCTGGAGCTCAAGGAGAGTGTGATGAAAACCGTGTGCATGAGAATTGGGTCCTCCATGCATGGGCCTGTACAGGCGCATGTGAGGCCCAAATGAAGATTCATGGCTTTGCATGCTGAACTCAAATGAATCAACTTTGGACGTGTAAATTGAAAGGCATTGGCTTGTGCATGAAGATTCATCATGAAATGCATAAATGGTCATAAAACTTCAAGTCTTCGAAAATCCCTTTTGCAAAATGGAAACATAGGCATGTGGGTAATGGTTGGAAAGGTCTTGACATAGGGAACAAATGTTATGTTGGACAAAAACTCATTTGGAGTGTGGAATTTTATGAAAACAGGCCATGAAGTTCAATGTACAAAATATGCCTTTGAGAATTTTGTCAAAATGAACCACCTTCAAGCCTTTCTGTTTTGATGATGCAAGCTTCAAATGGAAAATCCTCCAACATAAAAGTTGTGGATCTTTTCACGAAAGTCAATTTGGACTTGAATTTTGAATCATATGGATTTTTGATGAAGAAGTTATGGGCACTTGAAGTTGGACTTTTTCACATTTCAATGCATTTGGTCCAAAGTAACCTATAATGTTTTGCATTATCACATGTATTTATTTTGGGATTATGAAATTTTGTCCAACATAACATTTGAAGTAGACATCTTAAGCTTTCCAACGCATTTGGTCCCACCTTAAAATCATAAAATATGCATGAGTTATGTTCTTGGGAAGTTGACCTAAAATTAGGGTTTTAGTCAAAATGACCTATAATGTCTTGGAATGGAAGATGACCTTCCAAGATTCAAATAAAATTTTGATGAACATGAAAGTTGTTCATATTGTCCTTAAGAACATTGTTTCTCTTGGGGTCATATCCATTTGACCAACACATAAAAAGTTAGGTCTCAGTGCATTTCAAGATAGTCAGATGAATTGACTGATCAACTTCTCAAGTCCACAACTCATACCTTGATGAATTGATGATTAAGGGAACTCAAATAATTTCAAATATGCATTAAATGATGAACTATAGAACTTCCCTTGATTTTATTTGACCATGGGTTGAGGTTGCTTCAAGAGCAAGGCACATTTGATGAACATATGAATTAGGGTTTCCTTGGGAAACAAACCTCAAACCCTTTGACTTTCTTTGATAAAAAATGATGAAATGAGATACTTGGGAGGCATATTTGATGGATTAGAGATTTGGGAACCATTACCATGCTTGCTTTCATCTTCTCCTGACCATATCAATGCACATAAGTTCTCCTAGAAACTTTGGATCTTGTGACTGCTCAAACTACAAACAAAAGAGGTTAGTGACATATTTTTATGCTTTTGGTTAGTGAATAAAATGAGAAAATCAATGATATACAACTCAAGCATGCTTGGTGATCTCAAACCATTCACAAGGGATCCCACCCAAAGGCAAAGGCAACCAAGATGCTTAGGATCCTTGAGGCTATGCAAATGCACTGTTATGATGCCATGAGGGATCTTAGGGTCAAAATTGAGGTCTTACAAATGCCCCTATTTAAGGTCATTCTAGCCGGAGAAGTGAAGGTTAAAATCTTCGTCTCGACGAGGTAGAATGGGCTTAAATAATAACAAAGAGACGAATTTTGATCCCTAAGAGGCCTCATGATGCAAATGTATGTATGCAAAAGGGTAAAACTTTGTGGGGATATGTGTTCACAAAGAAGGAAAGAAATCAGGAGGAACTGACAATCCATATGAGTAATTCACTCCATGGGACAGAGACTTTTACGACTCTTATGTGGATAGAGAAGGAGTAAATTGTGTGAGCAGGGCACGACTTAAAACTTGGTGAAAGACACGAGCATAATTCCAAATGAATCAATCAATGGAACGACCCGAGCTGACTCAAAAGCTCCCGTATTGGGGAATATGCCAATACAGCGGAACTATCCATAAAGGATACTTCGGACGAAAATTCGGATTCAGACTGGGGAATCCTACAAGGAATTTCGCTGGGGAAATATACAAATAAGATTCCCCCGGGGGGGAAGCACCGGGATGAGGTATTACCGGTTACTGGGTAGTAAGCTCGAAGAGAACAACATGCTCAGGGAGAATGAATATCTAAGACCGGTATAAAGGTGAGAGATATCAAACATCCAAAAATCATCTGAGGAAGACCTAAAAAGATATATTTCAACTCAGGAAAGTCTGACTCCACAGGGGGACAAAAAGTCATAATAGGGAGCAGAGAGGAAGGAACACCAGGGATACCGGTTACTGGGCATATAATAGGTGACCGACCAGGGCGTGAATTGGGGAATATGCCAAGACACTCATCATCCAAAAGAGGGCTAAAAAGCAAACTCAATTACTGGATGGACATTCGATTCCAACAAAGGGGATACAAATCTTACTCGACTGGGGAAGAATAAGGACTTCGACTGAAGAGTGCATGAGATATGTTATCTATTACCGTCAGAACATAGATAATATACTCGCATGGAAGATTATCCACAACCGGTTACTGGGTTAATGAAGGATAAATCATCCGAAAGAGAGAAGGCATCGGGATACCAAATACTGGTATACAATGATGACCTAATCAAAGGGAGAAACGATCATTGCTGACGAATAGGAAAATGAAAGATGACTCGCTAGGGAATACATTGACAAAGGCAATGATCCAGGAGACATATCACCGGTTACTAGGAGATATGCTAAAAAAAGGGTGAAGGAATATCAATACTGAATATTGGATAAAGATAACCATCAAGGAGGGGATTACATCTACCAGATGCTGGGTAGAAAACCACGGAAAAGTAACTGTCATCAGACAGGATGATCAAAACGGTTAACTCTTCCAGGGGATAGAAAGGGTCTACAACTACCGGTCTAAGGGTAGAAGACCACAGACTCCACCGGGGAAAAGATGGACGATTACTGGTTACTGAGCAATCATTCATCTAAACTATGGGGAAGCGCAGGGAAAAAAACACGAGAAGCCAATCTAGGATCAAACTAGAGCGGCACGATGAAACAGGACTTGTCCCAATGAGGGTATAACTTAATGGGGAGTTTCATCCCAATATATGTGTCGGGAGGAAACAGAAACAACCATCATCCACGAGGATATAACTCAGTGGGGACTATGGAGGAAAGGATAAACACTTTCTGTTTTTGGGGCTGAATCTACAGGGAGAGATCAAACACAAACAATTGCTTGGGGAAGCATATTACCCACTAGCAACAGATAACAAGCAAAGATATATGGCAAAGAATGCAACATGAATATCTGAATATTTAGAATTATATGCACATATGCGTGTTTTATGTATGATGAATGCTGACAAACAGACATTTCTAACACAAACAGGTCCAACGAATGATGAACAAACATCCGGTACTACATCTCAAGAGAGAAAGCCAGGCCCAGTGAAAAAACACATTCAATATGATAAGGGGCAAGAGATACCAGGAAGCGGAGATCTCTGCAGGGACATGAATATCATCACTCCAGCTGGGGACAGGATTACACAGATAAAATCCGCTGTGGAAGCAACTCTTCTGGGGAAATTATCAGAGGAGGGGATGGATCTCTATGGGGCACAACCACCAATCAGAAACTTCCAAAGATCACCAAATATTGTCCTACCAAAGAGATCACATCTGCTGAGGAGGGAGGGATGAATATCTTTACCAAAAACTCTGCTCGATAGAGAAAACCACAAAAGGCTCCGAAGGAAGAGGACACAAGCATGCCAGGAATATGAGCAAATGTCTTACCCTGTTGAGAATCATACCATCTTTGGGAGAGCACTGAAGACATCTCCAGTATCCTTTTATCATTGTGAATGTTCACTTTGTTTAAAAACAAGCTATGAAAAATTTAATTATTTAAAACAATGATATTTCTCAATTAAGATATGCAAAACATTTGTTGGATAGAAACAAATAAGAGTGCGAATAATTGGATAAAGGCTCGAATTTATTTGATGGAATGGTAGCCTGCAAATGGCAAGACTCCATAGATCTTTTACAAACTTGAAGTTTGTGATATATATTGGAAAAAGGGCTACATTGAACATAATGACCATTTCTCCACCAACTCTGAATCCGATGTATTCGAAGCTTCAACTGATGATGGTTGAACGAGGATTTCTGATAGATGACAGTTTATAGAACAAAGTCTTGTCAGGATGCAGTTACTTGCCAAATCCCTAATTTTTGCATAGATTGCCCCAGGGTGAGGTACTCAATCAATCGGGATACATATTTTTTTTATGTCCCTAACTTTTGCTTGGACTGCCCTTTCGGGTTTTCAATCCACCGAGACACTCATTTTTTCCTAAGTCGCCCTTTCGGGTTTTCAACTTAGCGAGCTATTCTGTTTTTATCTTTAGGCAAAGTATTTCTTGACAGCATCTGAATTCACAGGACGAGTGAAATCCTCCCCATCCATAGTTGTAAGCATCAAAGCACCGCCTGAAAAGGCTCTCTTAACAACATATGGACCTTCGTAGTTTGGAGTCCACTTGCCCCTGGAATCGGGTGCGGAAAACAAGACTTTCTTGAGCACAAGGTAACCCTCTCGGAACACACGAGGCTTGACCTTCTTATCAAAGGATTTCTTCATTCTTTGTTGATATAACTGGCCATGGCACATGGCCGTTAACCTCTTCTCTTCTATCAAATTCAACTGGTCATAACGACTCTGAACCCATTCAGCATCAGTCAACTTGGCTTCCATCAAGACTCTCATTGATGGGGTCTCCACCTCTGTTGGGAGTACAACCTCCATGCCATAAACAAGAGAGAAAATGGTTGCCCCTGTTGAAGTGCGGACAGACGTACGATATCCATGCAAAGCAAATGGCAGCATCTCATGCCAATCTTTGTACGTAACAACCATATTTTTAATGATCTTCTTGATATTCTTATTAGCAGCTTCAACAGCCCCATCCTTCTTGGGTCTATAGGGGGAAGAATTATGATGTGCTATCTTGAACTCGATACACAGCTCTTTCATCATCTTGTTGTTCAAGTTAGGTCCATTGTCAGTAATGATCTTATCTGGCACCCCATAACGGCATATGAGTTGATTCTTGATGAACTTTACAACCACCTGCCTGGCCACGTTTGCATATGACGCTGCTTCAACCCACTAGGTGAAGTAATCAATCGCTACGAGAATAAATCTGTGACCATTGGACGCTTTCGGCTCTATCATACCAATCATGTCGATTCCCCACATGGAGAAAGGCCATGGTGATGAAATCACATTCAGAAGTGTCGGGGGAATATGAATCTTATCCGCATAAATCTGAACTTGTGGCATTTCTTCACATATTTGCAGCAGTCAGACTCCATTGTCAGCCAATAGTAGCCTGCTCTCAGTATCTTTTTAGCCATGTCATGTCCATTGGAATAAGTACCAAATGAACCCTCATGGACCTCAGTCATTAACAGGTCTACTTCGTGTCTATCCACGCATCTGAGCAGCACCATATCAAAATTTCTCTTATAAAGCACATCGCCATTGAGATAGAAACTTCCAGATAATCTTCTCAAAGTCTTCCTATTTTCACGGATGCCCCAGGCGGGTAAATCTGACTCTGAAGAAAGCACTTGATATCAAAATACCACGGCTTATCATCTTTCACTTCCTCTACTGCAAATACAGAGCCGGTCTATCCAAGCGCATCACAGTGATATTGGGAACTTCATTCCAATGTCTTACCACAATCATCGAAGCAAGTGTAGCAAGAGCATCTGCCATCCGATTCTCGTCTCGAGGAATATGATGGAAGTCAACCTCGGTGAAGAAAGTTGAAATCCCCCTTGCATAATCTCTATATGGGATGAGGCCAGGCTGATTCGTTTCCCACTCACCCTTAATCTGATTAACAACGAGGGCCAAATCACCAAAAACATCAAGATGCTTGATCCTAAGATCAATACACTCTTCCAGTCCCATAATACAAGCCTCATACTCAGCCATATTATTCGTGCATTTGAAAGTTAGCCTTGCTGTAAACGGAAAATGTGTGCCCTGAGGGGTAATAATCACTTCCCCAATACCATTTCCATATTGATTCACAGCGCCATCAAACATCATGCTCCATTTGGAACCAGGCTCTGGCCCTTCGTTGAGCGTAGGCTCATCGCAATCTTTCATTTTCAAATACAGAATCTCCTCATATGGGAAGTCGTACTGAACTGACTGATAATCCTCGATTGGTTGATGTGCCAAGTGGTCAGCCAAGATACTACCTTTAATAGCCTTCTGAGCTTGATACTCAATATCATACTCAGATAACAACATCTGCCAACGGGAAATCCTCCCAGTTAAAGTAGGCTTCTCAAAGATATACTTGATTGGATCCATCTTGGAAATCAACCAAGTTGTATGATTCAACATATACTGGCGTAAGCGCTTAGCAGCCCAAGCCAAAGCACAACATGTTTTCTCAAGCATTGAGTATCGAGACTCACAATCAGTGAATTTCTTACACAGGTAGTAGATAGCATACTCTTTCTTTCCTGATTCGTCTTGCTGACCAAGGACACAACCATAAAGTCCTCAAGAACTGTCAGATACATAATCAACGGTCTCCCGTCCATAGGTGGAGATAGAATCGGAGGTTCAGACAAATATTCTTTAATACTGTCGAAAGCTTTTTGGCAATCCTCGGTCCAATCATGAGATTGATCTTTTCGGAGGAGCTTGAATATCGGTGCACATGTGGCAGTCATGTGGGATATAAATCTGGAAATATAATTCAAGCGGCCAAGAAAACCTCGAACATGCTTCTCAGTTTTGGGCGCATGCATCTCTTGTATTGCTTTGACCTTTGCAGGATCAACCTCAATACCTCTTTCACTGACAACGAAACCCAATAACTTGCCGGAACGAACTCCAAATGTACACTTGTTAGGATTTAGACGAAGCTTATACTTCCTCAAAGGCTGAAAAAGCTTCAACAAGTGCTCTACATGTTCAACTTCCGTTCTCGACTTAGCAATCATATCATCAACATATACCTCGATCTCCTTGTGCATCATATCATGAAACAAGGTAGTCATAGCTCATTGATACGTGGCTCCGACGTTCTTCAAACCGAAGGGCATCACTCGATAACAGAATGTTCCCCAAGGTGTGATGAATGTTGTCTTCTCCATATCCTCGGGTGCCATTTTGATCTGATTATATTCGGAAAATCCATCCATAAATGAGAAGACCTTGAATTTAGCTGTATTGTCTACCAACATATCAATGTGTGGTAGAGGGAAATCATCTTTCAGACTAGGTTTATTCAAGTCTATGTAGTCCACACACATCCGGACTTTTCCATCTTTCTTAGGCACGGGCACAATATTGGCCACCCATTGAGGATATGTAGAAGTCACCAGAAACCCCGCATCAATTTGCTTCTAAACTTCTTCCTTGATCTTTACTGCCATATCGAGATGAGTTCTTCTGAGCTTCTGCTTCACAGGCACGCACTCAGGCTTCAAAGGCAGGAAATGTTGCACGATATTTGTATCCAGACCAGGCATGTCTTCATACAACCAGGCAAAGACGTCGACATATTCTCGTAGCAACTTGATCAACCCCTTCTTAACAGATTCTTCCAGGAGTGCCCCAATCTTCACTTCTCGCACACAATCTTCAGACCCCAAGCTGACTGTTTCCAGATTCTCAAGATGCGGCTGAATGATCTTCTCCTCATGCTCAAGTAGACGGGTAATCTCGTCAGGAATCTCTTCAACATTATCTTCCTCCGCCTCAAATACAGGGAATTCAAAGTTGGGATATGGTGTTGGATCATTATGTTCAATGGGTTTGATTAACCTGCATAATGATTTTGGATATAAAAGAGATTTTAGAATTCAAACAAAGCAAATCATTATGCAGATGAAAAGATTGATTTTATTCTTATTTTTATGGGTTTTATGTGACCACCAATTTCATGCAAAAAGCAAAAAAAGAAAAAATAATTGGAGAAACAAACATTTAACATGAATTTATTGAATGAAAATATCATTGTATTTATGCGCCAACAATGTCATCACTCCTCCTTTTGGCATGGGAGAAGGGTTTTTAAACACAATGATCATTACTTTGACTTATGGATAACTGTTGGAATATCCACAGCGACCCAATTATTGCAGATCCCTCCAGGGATGATGAAATTGCCAGAATCCTCTTCATCTTCTTCCAGAATGGCAGCAGCCTCTTCGTCTTGACCGGTGTGGATAAATCCACCACTCTTGAACAAACCTTGCTTGTTGAAGACCCCAGAAGAATAGCCTATGCCAGCCCAGGACTTGTTGTCTTCCAGCTTAATCATTAGCCCCAATCCAGCAGTTGCACCATGCTCAATGGCCAACTTCGCATCTTTATAGGAAGCAAACGAAGAAGTTCCCTTCTTAATAGGTTCAATGATAGATAAAGCTTGGAACGGGGTTCCAACTTCATCCTCAACATCTATATAAGAGAAGGAAGACAAATGGCTAACCAGGAGATCCTTTTCTCCCCCTACCACCACCAGTTTCTTGTTTTTCACAAACTTCAGTTTCTGGTGTAGGGTGGATGTCACAGCGCCTGCCTCGTGAATCCATGGTCTGCCTAAGAGACAACTATATGATGGGTGAATGTCCATAACCTGGAAGGTAATCTGGAAATCACTTGGTCCGATTTTGACTAGGAGATCAACCTCTCCAATCACAGTTTTACGCGACCAATCAAAAGCCTTCACAACTACTCCACTCTGCCTCATGGGAGGCCCCTAATATGATAACTTTGCAAGAGTGGACTTTGGCAATACATTCAATGATGACCCAGTGTCCACCAGTACACTGGACATGGCATCATCCTTGCAACTCATAGATATGTGTAATGCCAAGTTGTGGACTCTTCCCTCCTCGGGGAGATCAGTATCACAAAAACTCAAATTGTTACAAGCGGTGATGTTTGCAACAATGCTGTCAAATTTTTCAATTGTGACGTCGTGATCCACATACGCCACATCCAACACCTTCTGCAGAGCTTCTCGGTGTGGTTCTGAATTCATCAGCAAGGATAATACAGAGATTTTGGATGGCGTTTGTAGAAGCTGATCTACCACGTTGTACTCACATCTCTTGACGAGCCTCAGCATCTCATCATAGTCTTCTTTCGCATTGCCACTCGGGCTAGCAGAAGCAGGAGTTCACAGCATAGAGGCAGGTTTAGCAACAAGTGCCGGATTTGGAGCGTTCACAACATTCCCAATTGGGCTTTCAGCATAATCAGCATTATCGTTCCTTCGAGCGTCAGCTTGCGGCTTTGGTGGAGCCGAGAAAACACGACCGCTGCGAGTTAGGTTGCTGACGTCGGTAATATTAACGACAGACGAAGAGGGCAGGGGCACCTCTTTCCCATTCTCCAATGCTACAACATTGTAGCGATAGGGGACCGCCTTCTCAGAAGAGTACGGTATAGGGCCGGTTAGCTTAATAGTCAGAGCAGGAGAAACCTTCTGCTTGCTACCATCATACTCGATGATA
Source organism: Lathyrus oleraceus (assembly GCF_024323335.1). NCBI lineage: Eukaryota > Viridiplantae > Streptophyta > Magnoliopsida > Fabales > Fabaceae > Lathyrus > Lathyrus oleraceus. Next base: position 330,980,169 of record NC_066580.1, on the reverse strand, counting down.
ACAGGCTCAGGTATCTGGAATACCAGAGAAATTACATTGACTTCAACAACATCTTCGTCAACATTTCTGTTTTGAAGGATCTCAATGACTCCCTCATCCAACATTTCCTGAACATCCTTGCGCACTTGGCGACAACCTCTCTGATTAACAGAACAGACTCGACATCTATCGTGGTCATGTTCATAATGGCTATAATCACACAACAAACGATGCATCTCGACCAGCGATTGTCGAATATGACTGACGTATTTGTCCTTGTACTTGCCAGGACAGCCCTGGACCATATTGACAGATTTCCCATGCTCGGGCAATGGGTTCTTCTTCACATTCGGACCTACGTCCTCGAAAAACAAAATCCCGCTTCTCACAAGGTCTTGCACCTTGGTCTTCAAGGGATAACAACTCTCCACGTCATGTCCGGGAGCACCGAAATGATATACGCAGTGAAGCTCAGGCTTGTACCACCACTGGGGGTTAGTAGGTACAGCGGGAGGGTCTCGTGGAGTAATTAACTTTCTATCAATCAAAGGTGGATAGAGTTCAACATAAGTCATCGAAATTGGATCAAAGGTGACCCTCTTCCTCTCGTAGCTGGTACTGGTATTGTTGTTGTTGTTTCGAGGCTGGTAGGCCTGTTGTTGTGGACGATGCTGTTGTTGCTGATATTGCTGAGATTGTTGTTGTTGATAATGTTGGGCTTCTCTGAAAATAGGTGCTATATGAGCCACCTAATGCTGGTTGTTAATGGGGCGGGCAATCTTCCTCTTTACAGAGGATCTTCTCTTGACATGGGAAGACACAACATGTGCCTCTCCCGCCTTCTTCTTTGCAAAGCTTCCATATCTCTTTGCTGAAGAGCCTTCATCTCGGGTCAACTGTCCTTCACGGACCCCCTCTTCCAGTCTCATTCCCATATTCACCATCTCGGTGAAGTCTGAGGGAGCATTGGCTATCATTTTCTCATAGTAGAATGAACTCAAGGTCTTCAAAAAGATCTGGGTCATCTCTTTCTCCTCAAGGGGTGGCACTATCTGAGTTGCTAACTCGCGCCACCTCTGGGCGTATTCTTTGAAGGTCTCTTTCTCCTTCGGGGACATTGCCCTCAACTGGTCCCTATCAGGAGCCATATCCACATTATATTTATATTTCTTGACGAAGGCCTCGCCAAGATCGTTAAAAGTGCGGATGTTCGAACATTCCAGATCCATGTACCACCGGAGAGCGGCACCGGACATACTGTCCTGGAAATAGTGGATGAGCAATTGGTCATTATCACTTTGCATCGACATCTTACGAGCATACATCACAAGATGGCTGAAAGGGCATGTGTTTCCCTTATACTTCTAAAAGTCAGGTACTCTGAATTTAATAGGGATCTTCATGTTGGGCACAAGGCACAACTCAGCGACACTTTTACCAAAAAGGTCCTTCCCCCTCAGAGTCTTCAGTTCCTTATGAAGCTCAAGGAATTGGTCTTTCATGTCATCCATCTTCTCATAAACATCTGGACCTTCAGATGGTTCAGAATGGTAGATGGTATCTTCAACTCTTGGTAATGTGTGCACAATGGGAGGTGGCACTGAAAGGACCAGGCTAGATGCCGACAAAGAAGCAAGAGTAGGAGCAAAACCCTCTGACACAAAATTGGCGGGCATTCCCCATGGGAACCCGGCCGACATAGATGGCGCAAAGTGGGTTGTTACAGCAGGCACAGTAGAAGTTGTGATCTTAGAAATGACCGTCCTCTAGGGAGGAGTTGAGGGTGTCGGAGAAGACTGGCTCTGGGCAACCATGAATGACTCCATCAGGGCAGTCAATCTGGCTACTTCCTCCTTCAGCTCGCGGTTCTCTTGTTCCAAATGATCCACCAATTTCGATGAGTTGGCTCTGGTGTAGTACCGGTGAGTCAGCTTGTCTTTGAAAATAAATGAAGAACATAAAGTTAGACCATAGGACAAGAAGCCTGGACCAAAACCTGCTTATGCGCATGATGCATGCAATGCTTGTGCATATGATTTGTTTTTATATCAGAGGAACTTTAGAGTTCTATTTGCAAATATTGGAAATATTAAACATTTATCACATATGGAAATACAATATCAATAATATCTGGGAAATGTTTTTACACCAAAGAAGTACAACATTGGTAAACAAATATAATACAAGAGAGAAGGAAAATGATCATCCTATGGATCCCTAGAAACAATCATCTAAAGCTTGAGAGACTGGAAGATAAGATGCACGAAGCCTCTTCACCTCCTCCTCATAGGCTGCCTCCATATCTGCCTTCTCCTTGGCGAGTCGATCGTACTTCCTCTTCCAAAATTTAGAAGACTGAGGAAGTAGATAAGTCCATGCATCGTCAGGATCATCAATGACCTGATGCTCGAGGAATTCCATCAAAGCATCCTTCTCCTTGATCTGCTGAAGCAACTCCTCTCGTTCACGAATCCAAGCACGTGAACGGTCTTCATCTCTCAACTCCTCTACTCCTTGGTTAGGGAGGGTTGAAGGCCCAGCCACAACCAAAGGTGTAGGTCTCGGATACTCGTAAGGCATGAGGTACTCAGAAGCTCTCCTCCTAACCCAAGAAGTATAAGGTTCCAAAGCGATACAATTCTTTGGACCTAGCTCCTTCCTTCCTTTCTTATGGATATTGCGCCAAGGGCGGACCATCCTGCCCTTCAAGCCTTGGGGATCTTTACCCTCCTGAAAGAACACACCCTCTAACAGAATGTTATTGGGTTTATCCTTTAGGGGGAACCCAAGTTGACGACGTGCCAAAACAGGGTTGTAGTTAATCCCACCACATGTACCAAGAAGAGGCACATTGGAGAATTCACCACAAGAGTCGATAATCTACACACCATCGTACACACGGTTATACCAGAAGATATCATCATTAGTGAGAGACATAAGTCTCGTGGACCACCGTAGACATCCTTTGTTCTCCTTGAAGGTGACCGTCTGTGGTAAGTGCGAAATAAACCACTTGTACAACAGAGGCAAACAGCACACAATGGTACCACCACCCTTTGCATTCCTCATATGCAAAGAAAAGTAAGTGTCACCCAACAGAGTCTGAACGGGATTAAGAGTAGAGAAAATCCTAATAGCGTTCACATCCACAAACTTGTCGATGTTGGGGAACAATACTAGCCCATAGATGAGAAGTACAAATATGGCCTCAAAGGCATCCTCACCCATGGCCTTCCCATACATAGTAGCTTGAGCGATGAGGAACTCAGAAGGGAGACCTTGAATTCCACCTTTGGTAGTCATATGAGTACCAACCAGAGATTCATCTATACGCAACAGATCAACAATCTCTTGAGAAGTAGGAATGCTCCCTAAGCCACTAAACGACATTACCTAAAGCCTTCCATAACCAACATTTCCACTCTCCTATCACAAAAAAACCCTTCAGAAATATTACTCCACTCGATGTCCCTGTTCTAACCACGGTTTCTGAATTCCTAACTCCATATTTCAAATAATTTCTATTTTTGCAGGTCCAAAATGCCCCCGAGGAGAATTCTCACCGGAAAGCAGCAGCTTGCGGAGATGGCGAAGTCACGGAAGCGACCAAGCCGGAATCCAAATCCACACAACATCGTGTTTGATAACCCGGAACAAGAAAAGAGGTATCAAATTCAACGGAAGCGAAAACTCACACCGACAAGGTACATGTGTGAACATACTCTGAACGCACTAGGGCTCAAAATGGAGGTATACCGGATGTTCCACGTTTTAGGCATGCTAGAGTTCATGAGTCTGGAAGCGCCGACTTACGAGCGTAGCACGCTCGAATTCCTAAGCACGTTAGAATTCCAGCTCTAAAAGAGGTGGATAGACACAACCAGGTATTATTCCGGCACTTTGCATTTCCGGTTGTTTAATAATTGTCATGAATTGTCTGTTGAGGAATTAGCAGCGATACTCCGACTCCCTCTGTACGGACAAGGAGCGGTCCCAAATGGATTCTCACCTAAGGATTTTTGAATTGCCATCACCGAGAGGATGGATTACACCTCAAAAGATGCTAAGGCCTCGGGCATCCAGAATCCATGTTTCAGGTATGCTCAGAAGGGTTTTGCCTACACCCTATTTGGAAGAGGCGATAGCACATGGGTAGCCACTCAAAGAGAGCTATTATTTATGTACTCGATGGCACAAAACAAAGTCATCAATGTAGTGGCCTTTGCAGCGGACTATCTGGGCAGAGTTGGCCGAGCCGACTCCGGAGGCATCTCCGTAGGTGGCATGATCACCCAAATCGCTGAGCATTTCGGGTATCAAGCTGTTTTACTCGAAGACACGCCAATTGCAGGTAAGACCGAAATTGACATGTCTGCTCTAATTTCACAAGGTATGATTGTTGTTGCCCCTACTTACTATTCTGTGCTTATCGATAAGAGGTTTATTATAGCTCTGCCAAATTTGGACAGATTTGCTATTACTGACTGTGCCAACTGGTTATATGTGAGCGCTGACCCCGACACGGAGGAAGGCCACGACACTGACCATTTTACTACAGGTGATCAGTTTATAGATGACCAGGTGGAGGGCACGGAGGTAGAAGAAGAAGAACCACAAGCACCTCAGGAGCAGTTTGTACCACTGCATCAGGAACCTACCCAGCAGGAGGCAGGTTCATATTCCTGGTCCACTGACCAATGGACCTGGGTACAAACCAAAATAAGCCCGTAAGGGGGAAATGTTGGATGAGATGGGCAGCATGATGCGACAGTTGATGTAGCATTTCCACAACCACCTCCTCAGTAGGGTATTGTGAGTGTCCTCCTTCGCTCGTGTTCGCAAACATTGGGGCCAATGTTGACTTCAAGTGTGGGGGAGATGTTATGTCTTTTATTGTTATTTTTAGTATTTTGTTATTTTATCTCAGTATTGTGTTATTTTACTTTTGTGCATTCTAGATTTGGTTTTTCTGTTTGAAGGTACATTATGCTGCGAGTGTTTCAAGTCTGTGGTGATATGTTTGAAATAGTAATGATCATGATTGGAAGTGGATGAAAGGATCACGCTATTTACCATTTCTTGTTGCGAAGGATCTCCCTAGGAAGTTGACACTGCTGAAAGTAAGATCGGACGCAACATATACAACTTAACCAACATAAGTGTCCTGTACATTCTGAAGTAAGGAAGAAGTCGCACCACACTAAAGAGTATTATGGATACTGTCAAAGCTTAAACCAAATAGGGTGAGTCGTAAAAATCCAAACACATTTGATCATCATGAGCGATATTCAGGTTTGTCTTTGTCACTCTAAATATGTGTAGATTCTCTTGGACTGTCACTGCATGATTACACACACTGAGGCACTTTGTTTGAAAATAACCCTTAGCTTTCTAGCCATCCTAAATAATTATATCCATTGTAAACCCCATTTGAGCCTGCATCCATTTGTTTGTTTAAACCCCATAAATGTAACCCTTGGCCAAAACACTTCCTTACCTTGTTCAGAATCATGTTAATACATTTAAACTGTGTTGAAAAGAAGTTTGGGGTAAAAACCCCAAAATCTCCCAAAGCCCAAGGAAGTGCGAAAACAAAAAGAAAAAAAATGAATGAAATAGGAAATCATTGGTAGAAAGGAAAAAGAGAAAAAATTTATGACTCGAAGATTCAAAAAGAAGCACGAAAAAGGGCACTCGGTGGAAAAAGAGAAAAAGAGAAAACTGAGCAAACAAAAAAAAAACCAACATAGTAGGTAACATTGACTCTGAACCAAAAACCACTTGTTTTCCATTTTTGTTTAAATATCCACACCCTAACCCAAGCCAAGTTACAACCCGAAAGACCTCAAAAAGTGTGTGTGTTGTGTGTATGTGATATGAAAAGAGGGACTATTCAAACTTGCGAGTTGATATTGCATATTTTGAATTATGAGTGAAAACACTTAACCCGAGAGAATTGGTGAGAATGTGATCTAAGCTGACAGGTGAAACATTGCTTTGAAGTGGAAGTGCGATTGGAAACTTATAAGGAAAAAGAAGGACTTATGGAAGGAAGAGGGAAGACGTTAGCAAATGATCTCAGTAGTGTTAGAAAACATAAAGAATCCGGAGGAGTGACACACAGTGTTGTCTGAAACATTACTTGCAGACAAGCAATGAGTTAAGTTTGGGGTTGTGATCAGTCACCATTTGCATTAAGTCTTCATTACTAATCAGACAAGAAATCGAGGCTTTTGAAACACTGTGCAAGCATTTTTGTTACTTTTCGAGTCAATTTTACTTCTGGTGTTATATTTAAGCATTTCCAGTAATTTTTATATTTTAATTCTATTTTCGTGATTTTATGCGTGGGATAGCTGTGTTTTTGTCCGACAGGTCCAGGTAGAAGAACCAAGGAACTCAGAACGAGACAATGCGAGATTTTGGAAATCAAAGGGGCAGAAAACCCCGATACAGGAGGCCTGACACGGCCACGCGTGTCAGGTAAAGGAGGGCGTGGTGTAGAAGACAGTGGCCTGACACGACCACCTGTGTCAGCTGACACGGGCCGTGTCAGGGATCATCCCCAATCGTGTCACCCATGCCAGGGGCGTGTAAGCTGGGACAATAGCCTGACACGGCCACTCGTGTCAGCCCAAGCCCAAAATTTCAGTTTTCTCTGGCTTTTGTTCGTCGGGCTTTTTCAGAGATATTTTTGGACATGTCCAACTGCTGCTTGGAATTTTCACTATAAAAGAGGACCTTCTGCCTAAGGAAAAATCATCTTGGAACAAGGCAAAGATACAAAATTGTAAAGCAATCAAGTATTACAGAGAGCAAGGCATTCGGAGAGCTGAAGGTTTTCATGAGCGGGAGCGATTGAAGATCAAAGTCATCTGATTACTTGTAATGTGTAATTTTTATCTTGCATTTGTTTTAAACAATATAAGTAGCTAAACCCCCCAATGCTAGGGGGGTGTCCTTGATTTAAAATTGTAACGAATTTGAGTTTACATTTGCATTTATAATATTATTTTTACGGTAACCTTTTGATGTGTTTATTGTTTTCTCTTTGGGACCAATCGAGATTGGGTTGTGGTTATCAATTAGGCTGGACCGCCATTGATAAGGTTTTCATAAGGTTACTCTACAGTAGATATCACCTAGGACTAGGGATACCCTGTATGAACTAGAGTATTCTTGATATTATAAAGCTTAACTTCACCTTAATTGGCTATGGACATAGAAATTAGGGTAGATTGATTAAAGGTTTTCTCACCAAAGACTTGGGAAAAAGTACCCATAATAACTGGTAGTAATTGATATTTGATGATGCAATAGTGACTCAGAGTTGTTACAGGGATAAATCATACACCTTCCCTAACATTGTTCCTTTTTCCCTGTAAACCTTTATTTTCACCCTTATTTGCTTTTACCTTTATTCTTATATTTTTACACCTAAAAACCAAATTAATAATTTTTGTTTAATTGAATGATAATTTAAACTCAATAGTGACTTGCAGTCCTCGAGATCGACATTCGGGGAATTTCCCCATTATTACTATAAAAGGCAAAATAGTACACTTGCTATTTTCCTGATTAATGTGTATTCATGCATAAAACACAACATCATATAGTTTATTATGCATTATATCGCATTATTTTTTCTTCTAATCCCCTTATTTGGTGATATTATTTCCTTGTGCAGATTTGGTGACTGTCCTCCTTCAATTGTAGAGTGTCCTTAAGCAGAAAAAGTTTAACCTTTCTCATTCCCCACTGAGTTATTTCCTCGTGGATGAATATTATTTCAGATGGAACCACTCCCCTGGAGTTATATCCTCATTGGGTTGAGTCTTTGTTTGACCGTTTCTCTCTATTTATTACATATATAGATATTTTGGTCCGCCCAGAATCTATTACCCAGTAACTGGTAGTATTCTTCTCAATGTTAAGTACATTACTTTTTCCCAATACCCGATAAAATGAAATCTACTTCCTTTGTATTCCCCAACGGAATCATTTTCACGTTTCCCCAGTGAGTTTATCATTGATATGTTCATCCTAACCGGTGACGGATATTCCTCCTTTTTAGTTTTCTACCCAGTAAAAAGGTAGTTGCAATCCCTATTTTATTCCCAGAGAGTCTATCCTTGATATGTTCACTTTGACCTGTGACGGATTTTTTCTTCTATTTGGTATTCTACCCAGTAACCGGTAGTTGTAATTCCTACTTTCCCCTACTGAGTCTATCCTTGATATGTCCATCCTAACCGGTGACATATATTATCTCTTTGGTATTCTACCCAGTAACCGGTAGATATAATTCCTATTTTCTCTCCGATAGTCTATCTTGTATATGTTTACCCTAACCGGTAACTGATACTCTTCCTCTTTCCCCCATGTGGTCTATCCTTGGTATGTTCATCCGAACCGATGACGGATATTCTTCCTTTGAGTTTATCCTTGATATGTTCACTTTAATTAGGTGACGAATACTCTTTGTTTGCCCAATAACCGGTAGTTGTAAATCATATTTGATCTTTTTCCCAAGTAGGATATTCTTACCTAGTAACCGGTAATGAATACACCTCTTTTTCTCAGCGAGTCATCCTTGATATCTTTACCCTAACTGGAAATGGATGCCCCTCTGTCAGAATGTATTATCTTCTTACCCAGTAACCAGTAGTAGATAATATATCTCTTGGATTCCTGTGTTGAAGTCCATTCTTCCCCAGTGGAGTTTGAGTGCGTATTTCCTCAGTGAAATCGCCTTTTCCTGTTTGGTTTGAGTATTCCAACTTTGTTCTGTTCTACCCATTTCCCCTGCAGATTTCCTTGGTTCCCCAACTGAGTCTTTCCATTAATTTATTTTCATAGGAATTCCCCTTGTATCTCTAGTAGCTTTTAAGTCGTAGCCTGGTCTACGCACAACTTTTATCCCAAGAATCTCTGTCTCCCTAGAGAGTTTTTCCTTATGGAATGCATTATGCTCATGTGGACTTCCAGTCTCTCCAAATTCTTTTCCTTTGTGGCAATTTATTCCCTACAAAGATTGTTTTAACATTCATATGCATCATGATGTCTCTTAGGGACCAAAATTTGTTTCTAGATGTTGCTATTTAAGTCCATTCTACTGAGTTGATACAAAGATTTTAACCTTCACATCCTCAGTTAGGATGTCCTTAAACAGGGGCAGCTATAAGACCCCAATTTTGATCCTAGGATCCCTCATGCTATCTCATCATTTGCATTTGTTGGTTCTAGGTGTTGGCAGCAATTTTGGTAAAACCAAGAGTGTTCACAAGATGTTACATGTGATGTCTTAACATAAGATATCTTGTACCTGCTGGAGGTTTAAAATATAATTATGCAGGATTGTTTCAGGATGTCATACCCGATGTCATGACATCTGATATCATGTACCTTCTGAATATTTAAAATGGAATTATGCAGGATTGTTCCAGGATGTCAGACCCGATGTTATGACATTTGAACACAGAATATTGAGTCTGAATGTTATGTGTTATGTGATTGCGCTTTTAATGGCAATCTGTGTATGATTGATGAGTTAATTGAACACACTATCAATCAGTAATTACAACGTGATTAACTTATTTTCCAAAGAGATCTAACCAACTGTCATAAGAAGATTTGAATGGAAACTAGTTTTAGGATTTTATGATGTCCAATCCCAGCTGAATGCTTCTATAAAAAGGACATGGAAAACCTGATTTGATACACAAGAAATACAGAGCGAAATATTGAGAGACAATAAAGGGGTTTAGTCTTGTGTGGTCGTGTGACTTGTAAGCTATTCAATTCATCCATAGATGGTTGAATTGGTCTGATTTTTTAGTTGTAATTTGTCACTCTAAGCTTTTAAGCATGAGTGTGTGTCTACTTGATTGAAGTTGCTAAGTAAGATCAAGTGTGTGTCTTTGAAGAGTGTCTTCTTTTCATAGTAATTCTTGTTTAATATTACTGGTGTGATTGAGGGGGAGTGAGTGGGATCTCATATCTAAGAGTTCTTAGGTAGAAGTCACACGGGTAGAGATTAGGTGAAAAAGACTGTAACTTGTGGTGTTTACTGAGAGTCTTTGAACTGATTCTATTTAGTGGATTTCCTTTCTGGCTTGGTAGCCCCCAGACGTAGGTGAGTTACACCGAACTGGGTTAACAATTGCTTGTGTCTCTTGCATTACTGTTCTTTATCTTTATCATGTTTGTATTAGTCAGATATTACTGTCGTGACATTACCTTCGACATCTCACATCTGATACCAGAATTTCAATTGGTATCAGAGCAGGCATCCTGCTCTGGTTCTGGGTGAGATCTAGGGATGATACTTTCTGGTACTATGGAGAGAGATGGAGGATCTGTTCACATGCCAGCTATTTTGGATGGATCCAACTATGACTACTGGAAACCTCGAATGGTAGGCTTATTAAAATCTCTGGATAATAAGGTTTGGAAGGTTGTGTTAACAGGCTGGAAACATCCAGTAGTTACTAAGGAAGGAGAAGCTACAATTGATAAAAAGCCTGAAGAACAATGGACCAATGAGGAGGATGATCTAGCCCTTGGAAATTCTAAAGCATTGAATGATATATTCAATATAGTAGACAAGAATATCTTCAGATTGATAAACAACTGTGAGGTGGCTAAAGATGCTTGGGACATTCTCAAAACCACTCATGAAGGCACCTCTAGAGTGAAGATGTCTAGACTGCAGCTGCTCACCACCAAGTTTGAAATTTTAAGGATGAAAGAAGATGAAAATATTCATGAATTTCATATGAGTATCCTTGAAATTGCTAATTCCTCAGGAGCCTTGGGAGAGAAGATATCAGATGAAAAATTAGTAAGGAAAATACTCAGGTCACTCCCTAAGAGATTTGCTATGAAGGTGACAGCAATAGAAGAGTCTCAAGACATCTCCAATATGAGAGTTGATGAGCTAATTGGTTCCCTCCAAACATTTGAGATGGGAATGTGTGATGGATCTGAAAAGAAAGCCAAAAGCATAGCCTTCATGTCAAACACTGAGGAGGAAAAGGAGGAAAGTGGTCAGGATGTTGATGAAGATCTGGAAAATGATGTAGCAATGCTGGGAAGACAGTTCAACAGACTTCTGAAAAAGATGGATGTAAGATCTAAGGCCAATGTCAAGAACATCTCATCTGACATCAGTAAATCCAACAATGCTGGAAGAAGAACAAGGTCAGATGAAAAGGCCTAAGAAGGAAAAGGAGTTTTGTGCCATGAATGTGATGGGTATGGACATATTAGAACTGAATGTGGAACCTACCTCAAGAAACCGAACAGAAGTCTTGCTGCCACTTGGTCTGATGAAAGTGAAACAGAAGAGTCTACAAATCTGGTGACTGCCTTGACTGGAAGATGGGGTTTTGATGAAGACTCAAGTGATGATGAAGTAACCTTTGAAGAGTTGGCCACTACCTACAGAAAGTTGTGTCACAGAAGTGCAGAAGTGTGTCAACAGGTTGAAAGCCAGAAGAAGGTGATAACTCAACTGGAGAATGAGAAGGTAGAACACTTGGAAACCATCTCTAAATTAAAAACAGAAGCAGTGGTTCTGAATGCCAAACTAGATGAGAGTCAACAAGTTGAAAGCCAGAAGAAAGTGATAGCACAGATGGAGAATGAGAAGGCAAAACATGTGGAAACCATCTCCAAGTTGAAGACTGAAGCTGTACTCTTGAATTCTAAACTGGATGAGATGACCAAGTATGTAAGAATGCTAAACAATGGATTTGACACCCTAGACAAGATTCTCCAGACTGGTCAAATAACAGGAGACAAATCTGGCATTGGGTTCAATGAATCTAAGGCTGAGTGCAGTTACACTGGTGGCAAACCTAATTCTAAACCTAAGTGCAGCCATATTGATAGCAGACCTGCGATGTCACATCACATGTCACAACATCATAAAGGAAAACAGCAAAAAGGGAAACACCAAAAATGGAGATGTCATTACTGTGGAAAGTTTGGCCACATAAAACCCTTCTGCTATAAGATGTATGGTTACCCTCAGCCTGCTCATTATCAACCTAAACCCAAATATCACAGACCTTCCAACAAAAAGCAATGGATTCCTAAGACTAATGTTACAAGTCTAATAGATCACACTTCCTTCAGAGTTTCAGCCAAAAAAGATTGGTATTTTGACAGTGGGTGCTCCAGACACATGACTGGAAACAAAAACCTGCTAACTGGCCTTCATCCTCATGCCACAAGCTATGTAACCTTTGGTGATGGAGCAAAGGGTGAAATCAAGGGGATTGGTAAGCTTGATTGCCCTGGAGTTCCTGATCTTGACCATGTCCTACTTGTTAAGGGCTTGACTGCAAATCTAATAAGCATCAGTCAACTGTTTGACCAAGGTCTAAATGTTAACTTCACTAAAACTGAATGTCTAATTACTAACAAAGAAAGTGAAGTGATCATGAAAGGAGTTAGGTCTGAAGACAACTGTTACATGTGGAATTCTCAAGAAACTCGTTATTCTTCAATGTGTACCTTATTCAAAGAAGAAGAAGTGAAGACATGACATCAATGATTGAGCCATCTGCATCTTAAAGGTATGAAGAGGATTATATATGTTGAAGCTGTTAGAGGAATTCCCAACTTGAAGACTGATGAAAGAAAAGTCTGTGGGGAATGTCAGACAAGGATGTCACACCAGAAACTCAGACATGACATCACTTCCAAAGTTTTGGAACTCCTCCATATGGATTTGATGGGACCCATGCAGGTGGAAAGCCTTGGTGGAAAGAAGTATGCATATGTAGTGGTGGATGACTTCTCTAGATACACTTGGATCAATTTTATAAGAGACAAATCTAATGTGTTTGAAGTCTTCAAAGATCTTTGTCTAAAACTTCAAGGAAAAAAGGAAAGTCAAGTTATCAAAATTAGAAGTGAACAAAGAAGGAAGATGGATCCCAAAAGTAATGAAGGATTATTTCTGGGCTACAACAGAGCATATAGAGTCTTTAATTTCCGAACTAAAGTAATAATGGAATCTATTAATGTTGTGGTTGATGACCAACAGAATGATGTCACAGACGATGTTAAGACATCTCTGAATGATCCCCCAGGTGATTTCTCAGAAAAAAATAAGGAGAGTGAACCATCTCAAGCTGAACCTGAAGATGACAAAATCAACAAGGGACCCTCCATCAGAGTTCAGAAGGATCATCCCAAAGAGCTCATTATAGGAGATCCAAATAAAGGGGTCACAACTAGATCAAGGGAAGTGATCTCACATGGGTGCCTTGTGTCCAAGATTGAGCCTAGGAATGTCAAGGAAGCCTTGACTGATGAGTTCTAGATCAATGCCATGCTGGAGGAGCTAGGTCAATTCAAGAGGAATGAAGTATGGGAACTGATTCCTAGACCTGGAAGAATAAATGCCATAGCTCACCTTGAGTCCATTAGACTTTTGCATGGAGTGACATGTAGTCTGAAGTTCAAACTGTTCCAAATGAATGCAAAAAGTGCCTTCTTGAATGGCTACTTAAAAGAGGAAGTATATATTGAACAGCCTAAAGGATTCACAAATCCAAACCTTCCAAAGCAATGTGTACAGATTGAAGAAAGCCCACTATGGTTTGAAGCAAGCTCATAGGGCTTGGTATGAGAGACTCATAGTGTTCCTCACTAAAAATGGCTACAAGAGAGGATGTATTGACAAGACCCTATCTGTGAAGAATGAAGGAGGAAAGCTTATGGTGGCTCAAATAGATGTGGATGATATGAGCCTTGTTGGACTTGGGCTACAAGTCAAGCAGATAGAAGATTCTATTTTTCTATCTCAAAGCAAATATGCCAAAACAATGTTAAGAATGTTGGCATGGAGAATGCAAGTCATAAAAGGACACCTGCTCCTACACATTTGAAAGTCTCCAAAGATGAAACTGGTGTTTGTGCTATATATCAAACTGAATACATAGCAGCTGGAAGCAGCTGTTCTCAATTGGTTTGGATGAAACAAATGTTGACTGAATACAATGTCACACAAGATGTCAGGACATTGTACTGTGACAACCTGAGTGCTACAACTATTTCCAAAAATCATATTCAGCACAGCAGGACAAAGCACATTGATATTTGTCATCACTTCATTAGAGAACTTGTGGAAGAGAAAATCATAGCACTGGAGCATGTTACTACTAAAATGCAATTAGCTTACATATTTACAAAAGCTTTGGATTCTAATCAGTTTGAATGTTTAAGAGGGAAATTGGGGATTTGTATTCATGAGAATTTATAGCAATTAAAGTGGAGTGGAAAAGGGAATAAAAATATTGTCTGTCCACTTAAAAGAAAGTGTCCCATTTATGGTAAATCATTACCTAGTATTGGAACTAGCATCTATACCATTTTCACACGCTACCTCAACACAACCACTTCCATCTTCATCAAACTGCTCAGACCATCTCTGGTAGGGCAACAAAAATCTTCTCAAAAGTTCAACAAAATGTCACAACATCCCTTATCCTCTGGCTCAAAACCAACTCACAAAGCAAGGACTCCCTCCATGGAGTTTCTAGATGAAGACATTTTGGAGGTTATTCCTCTTTCTGTAATCCCAGGAGACGCCCCTGGTCCTTCTTCCACGGCAGGAAGCAATCAAGGTAACAACTCTGAAAACCCTCCTCCTAAGGATGACATGCACTATACAGATCGTGCCATTAGGAACCTGGTAACTAGGATCCTAAACAAAGGTCATTCAGTCAAGGGAGTTTCGACTCCTCTGTCTAGAAGGGACCCCTCACCTGAGGTGGAACCTCAAATTGAGAAAGATGATGATTCATCTAGATCAGAGAAAGACATGGCTGCTGATGGACTACGCTCTCTAGGTAAATCCTTGCCTAGTAAGAAACCAGTAGATGTTTCTCATGAAACTGCTGAGGAGGTTATTGATTTGGAGGAAGAGAGTTCAGAAGAGGAAGATGACACCTTGGTCCATCATTTGAAACCAAGTGTTGCAAAGAAAATAAAGACAAGGAAAGGCAAGTTTGTGGCTGAGATGTTGACAGCCAGAACTAGGAGGAAGGCTGCTGTTGTAGGTCCTTCTAAATCATGGAGTAAAGTAGAGGTTAAGAAGAGGAAGGTCAGAGAAAGTTCTGACTCTGAAGATGATGTCGAAGATGATGTCCCAGACATCTCTCCTGCTAAAAGGCAAACTGTTAGAAAGTCTCCAGCCAAGGTTGCAGTTGTGCATTTGGATAACATTTCCTTTCATTTGGAAGATGGTGCAGCCAAATGGGAATTTGTTATACAAAGGAGAGTTGTTATGGAGAGGGAGCTAGGGAAAGATGCTGTAGAAGTGAAGGAGGTTATGGAATTGATAAAGTCTGCAGGTTTGTTGAAGATAGTTAGTGCATTACATCAATGCTTTGAAGGTCTGGTGAAGGAGTTTGTGGTTAATATTCCTGAGGATATTTCTGACAAGAATAGCAAGGAATTTTGCAAGGTGTTTGTGAGAGGAAGATGTGTCAGGTTCTCCCCAACTATAATCAATAAGTTCCTAAGGAGAGGAACTAAAGGAGTTGTGGAGTTAGAGGCTACAGACAATGAAGTCTGTAGGACAATCACTGCTGGCCAAGTCAAGGAATGGCCAAGCAAAAAGAATCTATATGCTGGGAAATTAATTGTAAAGTATGCCATCTTGCATAAGATTGGTTCAGCCAACTGGGTGTCAACAAACCATATCTCAACTATCTCTAATGGTCTTGGAAGGATAATCTATGCTATTGGAACCAGTCTCAACTTTGATTTTGGAAGGTTCATGTTTGAACAAATTGTTAGACATGCCTCCACTAATGCAGTAAAACTGCCTATTGCCTTTCCCTCTATCATTTGTGGAATTATTTTAAACTAGCAACCAGGTATTTTAAGCACAAGTGATATCCCCAGTCGAAGGAAGCCTCCATTGTCCATTCACTACAAGTTATTTGAAGGCAGTCATGTCAATGACATTGTCATGACATCTGCAAGGAAGGAGCCAGCCTCTCAAGGTGGCTTGATCGCTCAATTGAAGGAAACTTGTAAGGAGATGGAAACTAGGATTAGTGTTGCCAAGGATAGGAAAGAGGCTTTAGAGGTTCTCATTAGTAGCTTGGAGCAAGAAGAGATGGATAAGATTGGTGAAGCCAATGAGTCAAATGCCCATACCTCAAGTGAGAGGTCTAATTCTCAAGATCAATCTAGTGGCAGTTCTGAATCTGAAGGTGAAGAAGATGCTACTTCCTCAGACTAAGTTGTGGTGATGGTCCCCCTGTTTGAATGTTGTGTGTTCTGGATGTTGTTCTGGATGCTGTTTTGGATGTTTTGGATGCTTGGATGATTTTTTGCTTTGCTATTTAATGTTTGTAATTTTTGGCAGTCCTTTCTGATGCCATGATGTAATATTTGGGCTCTTTATGAGTTCCCTGGATTTCTGATTATCTTAGCTAATGCAGCTGTGTATAATTATGATTTGTATCTCCTGACATTGTGTTTTAATATTTTATATGTTATAACATCCTTTGTGACATTCTCTGCTGAACTGGTTGACATTTATTTTGTCTAATTGGTCACTTTGGTCTATTTTGACTAAAAAGGGGGAGAAGTTATTATGTGGAGAGCTGCAATTAATGTGTTGAATGTCTGATGTGGAACAAAATGATGTTCTGTTCTGTGATGTTGGAGGAGATGTCTGATGTTCTGTGCATGTTCTGTGTTGCACATGTGATGTTGAAGGAGATGTCAGAGGGTAACTCTGAATGTCACAGGTGCTGAAGGAGATGTCTGTATTGAATAGACTTAGGCGGAAAAGAAGTACCCATGTGTTTTATCTGTGTATTACTAGTTGCTATTATAGCTAGTAATTGTGTTTGCTTCTGCTGCTGCTTAAACATTGTTATGTTGTTTAACTACTGATGTGTTTTTTTCTTGTGAACAAAATGGACTGATATATGTTTTAGCCAAAATTTTCCAAAGGGGGAGTTTGTTGGTTCTAGGTGTTGCCAACAATTTTGGTAAAACCAAGAGTGTTCACAAGATGTTACATGTGATGTCTTAACATAAGATATCTTGTACCTGCTGGAGGTTTAAAATATAATTATGCAGGATTGTTTCAGGATGTCATACCCGATGTCATGACATCTGATATCATGTACCTGGTGGATATTTAAAATGGAATTATGCAGGATTGTTCCAGGATGTCAGACCCGATGTCATGACATCTATACACAGAACAATCAATCTGAATGTTATGTGTTATATGATTGCGCTTTTAATGGCAATCTGTGTATGATTGATAAGTTAATTAAACACGCTATCAATCGGTAATTACAACGTGATTAACTTATTTTCCAAAGAGATCTAACCAACTGTCATAAGAAGATTTGAATGGAAAATAGTTTTAGGGTTTTATGATGTCCAAGCCCAGTTGAATGCTTCTATGAAAAGGACATGGAAAACCTGATTTGATATACAAGAAATACAGAGCGAAATATTGAGAGAGAATAAGGGGTTTAGTCTTGTGTGGTCGTGTGACTTATAAGACATTCAATTCATCCATAGATGATCGAATTGGTCTGATTTTTGAGTTGTAATTTGTCACTCTAAGCTTTTAAGCATGAGTGTGTGTCTACTTGATTGAAGCTGCTAAGTAAGATCAAGTGTGTGTCTTTGAAGAGTGTCTTATTTTCATAGTAATTCTTGTTTAATATCACTTGTGTGATTGAGGGGGAGTGAGTGGGATCTCATATCTAAGAGTTCTTAGGTAGAAGTCATACGGGTAAAGATTAGGTGAAAAAGACTGTAACTTGTGGTGTTTACTGAGAGTCTTTGAACTGATTCTATTTAGTGGATTTCCTTCCTGGCTTGGTAGCTCCCAGACGTAGGTGAGTTGCACCGAACTAGGTTAACAATTGCTTGTGTCTCTTGCATTACTGTTCTTTATCTTTATCCTGTTTGTATTATTCAGATATTAGTGTCGTGACATTACCTTCGACATCTCATATCTGATACCAGAATTTCAGCATTGGCCTGGGGATCATACCTTGGCATCCTCCTTACCCCTCATTCATTGGGTTTGCATTGGGAGAGATCACCAAGGACATTTGGTTGTATCATACTTTGTTTTTCATTATTTACTAACCAAAATTCCAAAAATATGTCTATGTATAACTTTGTTTCTTTTGTAGGCAGTGTGTGTATTCACCAATGCCTCATCAAGCACATATCTAGGGTTTAAGACCTTCAGTACAAGGAGATCAATTAAGGAATGGTTCACATTTATTCTAGAAATCATATATGGATCCCCATAATCTTCACTTATCATTTTCATCAAGAATTCATCATGAGTTTGAAGCTTTTTTGTCTTGGAAACCCTAATTCATATGGATATCTTGTGTGATTTCCTCAAGAAGTTTCTTCAACAATTGATCAAATATTTCAAGGGATACTTCATATTACATCATCTTATGCATATATGATCCTCCATGAGTCCTAAGGATCAAGACTTAGGTTCCCTAGACTCTATCTCCTACAATTTTTTCCATATGAAAATGATTCCAAGAACAAAGTTAATATTTGTGACATTCCAAACAACTTTCATGTTTACATCAATATCTAGTTTTGCTTGGAAAGTCATTTTTTATGGTGAAAGATTATAAGTCATTTTGTATGTGCCCTAGTTAAGAGGTTAACTTCTAAGGGCCATGACTTACTCAATTGTTTTGATATGAAGGTCATCCAAGTTTCATGATCAAATTCAAGATGTCTTTTCCAACTTTGATTCTTTGAGAAACTTCAAATAAAACTTGCAAGGGCATGTGCCAAGAGGAAACATTATAAGTCATTTTGGGCCATTACCATTGAACAAGCAATTTTCCTCAACTTCTAAAATGCATAACTCCTTCATTCCAAATCCAAATAAGGTCAAACTTGTGGCCATATTAAATAGGATTGAAATACATACAATTTTAATGAAGCAATTATTTCCATTTGAAGCTCATAAAAAAAGTTATTCAAGGTGGAAGAAGTGGATATTTGACTTGGTACTTAGAAATATTTCAATTATGTTTGTTTTCTCAAACTTCCACCTCAAAATTCATCATGATCCATGGTTCAAATGGAAAACTTTTCAACATGAAAGTTGTTCCCCTTGATGTTACATTTCCAAAAAGTACAAAATCACTTAATTTGGATAAGATTTGAATGCCTTGCGCATGTTTACTCTTCATGGTTCCATTTGGATGAATCACATGATCATTTCCCAATTTAAGATGCATGGCTTCATGTTATAGTTTCAGCATCACTCATGATCATTTTCGGACATGATTACATCATCTCATGGGCCTATCGCATGCCCATGCAAACAAGCACTTCATATTTCTATTTTTGGCCAAAATTTAAAAGGTGTGAAAAACAACAAACATGGCTTTAAATACATGCCCTTGGTGATCAGAGTTTGGATCCTCTTGCCCAAGCTTCATCCCCATTCTCTCTCAAACCCCATTGAAAGGATAATCTTGAATATTTCTTTAGAAATTGAGTTTCAATTTTCATTCTGTTTTGAAATTGAAACTCCAAAAGTCCAAGATTTTTAATCATCAATATCATCTCCTGCAAGCTTCTAGTGTCAAGCCAAGCCAAATTGGAAACAAGATCAAGCTAATTTGAAGCTCCTCGATTTTGAGATTTCAGAAACTTTTCTTCTTCGATTATCCCTCATTTCTCATCCATTTTGATTGATTATTGGTTTGCTGAAGTCCTACTTATGAAAATCGAGTAAAATAAATTGTAAAATTAGGGGTTATCAATGCACTTCTCTAAAAAGAGATTAATGTCTCACATATTTAAAATCACTTCACCTTTCCAAGGTCAAATTTCTTGATCAAAATTCAAGGCCAACCTAAGAGACCATCTTGTTCAAGTCAAGATTGGAAAATATCACTGCCCCTTAGGGTTAAGCTTGACAAGGTGTCTTCATCAATCTAAAGAACAACAATAAAAAGAAATCAATAAAAACATTGTCTAAGGCGTGACTATTACCATTTAAGATATCCTGAAGGACAACTTTGCAAAAAAACCTTGAGTGAGGAAATAATTTGGATAAAACAAAAGAAGATACGTAAGATTTGTAAAGCGTGACTGAAGTATCAATTCGTCTCAAGGACTCGACTATCAAAGTCTCGCCCGATGGATTCCACTATCTAAGTCTCACCCGAGGAACTCGACTCTCTAAGTCTTTCTTGGGGAACTCTATTAGCTAAGTCTCCCATAAGAGATTTGTCTATTTATATCTCGCTTGAGGGACTCGACTACCTAACTCTCCCAAATGGGACTTGACTATCTACGTCTCGACGGGGAGACTCGACTATCCAAGTCTCGCTCTTAAGAAATTACCTCTAGTCTTTTTTAATTAAATTTAGCATTTCCTAATCCTTGCACTTGAGGGAATTTGAATTATAATAATTCTGATTGGGCTCTAGAAGAGGACAACACATAACTCATACAACCAAAAGCCTTATAAAAAAGGTCATAAGATAAGCCAGGTGGGTCAGTGCTCGCTTGGAGCTGTAGTCACCCAATCTGAACTCATGTTTGATCTCTACAAACTTCCCCTACGATGAAAGAGACCAATTCCACTCAATTAACATTTTGGTCATAATCCTAGTAGAATGAAATAACTTTAAAGCGCATTAAGAGAAACAACTCGAAATACCAAGGGGATGAAACTATCCCTCTTAAAATAGAAAAATAATCGAGCTTTTTTAACTTCCATGACTTTGAGATTCTAGAAGAAACTATTTTTTCTTTCCAATATATATATATATATATATATATATATATATATATATATAATATATATATATATATAATATATATATATATATATATATATATATATATATATATATATATATATATATATATATATATATATATATATATATATATATATATATATATATATATATTCATTAATTATAGAAAAATATAGCATATCGTGTCTCTTGTAACAATACGCGTAAGTAGGCTCTCCCTCGTTATTATATTTCACAAGTACGAACATATATTATTATTTACCTAAATAAAATTCAAATTTGAGAAATGCTAACAAATTCCCGCGGAGCATTAGTAAGTTAAGCATTTTTAGGACACTAAAAATACATGTTCTTCCTAAAAATATATGTATTAAATGCACTGAAAGCATAAATAATTAACCATTTTAAAAAATCATGTGTATATTCCATAAACAAAGTATATATCTGTTTTTACTATAAAAAAAAATATATCTGTTTTTTCTAGTAAAATTATATTGTTTGACAAACTTTGTAAATATAAACTAATTTCTATGTTTTTGTATAAATAGATATACCATTTCAAATTAATAATTTTTTTCCTTCAATTCTGCTCAAAATTGATTAATTTCGAAGATCTTGAATAAAAATTAGACACACATATGCAAAAGGATAGTTTATGAATTGTTGTACCTCATTAGTCACAAATTATTTACAACATTCATGAGAATTGTTGTACCTCTATCATTTGTTTTATTGTTTTTAGTTGTATCAGAAGCAGGGCTCCGTCCCCATCTAGTTCATATAGAAATCACTAATACGTTAAGTGATCAGAAATAATTAACCACTAAATGCTACGAAAGAACGGGTGAAGATACCAGAGAGGTGAGCCGTCCATATCTTGGGAAATACATATTTGGTTTCAGGCCAAGAGCAATTGGTAAATCGATCAAGTATTATTGTAGCCTTCAATGGAATGGTTCAAACCTCAAATTGTTTGATGTATATATATATATATATATATATATATATATATATATATATATATATATATATATATATATATATTCATTAATTTTGGAAAAATATAGCATATTGTGTCTCTTGTAACAATACGCGTAAGTAGACTCTCCCTCATTATTATATTTCACAAGTACGAACATATATTATTATTTACCTATATAAAATTCAAATTTGAGAAATGCTAACAAATTCCCCCGGAGCATTGGTAAGTTAAGCATTTTTAGGACACTGAAAATATATGTATTAAATGCAATGAAAGCATAAATATTTAACCATTTTAAAAAATCTTGTGTATATTCCACAAACTAAATATATAATATTTTTCCTATTAGGAATTCGTAACAAATTATACTATATCTGTTTTTACTATACAAAAAACTATATATGTTTTCTCTAGTAAAATTATATTGTTTGACAAACTTTGTAAATATAAACTAATTTGTATGTTTTTTATAAATAGATATACCATTTCAAATTAATATTTTATTTTTCTTTCAATTCTGCTCAAAATTGATTATTTTCGAAGATCTTGAATAAAAATTAGACACACATATGTAAAAGGATAGTTTAGGAATATAAAGGTAACAAATAGAAGAAGTGGCTATAAAAAGGGACTTATGTAATGCATTAGTCACAAATTATTTAAACCATTCATGAGAATTGTTGTACCTCTATCATTTGTTTTATTGTTTTTAGTTGTATCAGAAGCAGGGCTCCGTCCCCATCTAGTTCATATAGAAATCACTAATACGTTAAGTGATCAGAAATAATTAACCACTAAATGCTACGAAAGAACGGGTGGAGATACCGGAGAGGTGAGCCGTCCATATCTTGGGAAATACATCTTTCGTTTCAGGCCAAGAGCAATTGGTAAATCGATCAAGTATTATTGTAGCCTTAAATGGAATGGTTCAAAACTCAAATTGTTTGATATATATATATATATATATATATATATATATATATATATATATATATATATATATATATATATATATATATATATATATATATATATATATATATATATATATTCATTAATTTTTGAAACATATAGCATATTGTGTCTCTTATAACAATACGCGTAAGTAGACTCTCCCTCATTATTATATTTCACAAGTACGAACATATATTATTATTTACCTATATAAAATTCAAATTTGAGAAATGCTAACAAATTTCCCCGGAGAATTGGTAAGTTAAGCATTTTTGGGACACTAAAAATACATGTTTTTCCTAAAAATATATGTATTAAATGCACTGAAAGCATAAATAATAAACCATTTTAAAATATTTTGTGTATATTCCATAAACAAGATACATAATATTTTTTTTATTAGGAATTCGTAACAAATTGTACTATATCTGTTTTAGTCACCCAACCTGAACTCATGTTTGATCTCCACAAACTTCCCCTATGATGAAAGGGACCAATTCCACTCAATTAACATTTTGGTCATAATCTTAGCAGAAAGAAATAACTTTAAAGCGCATTAAGAGAACAAACTCAAAATACCAAGGGGATGAAACTATCCCTCTTAAAATAGAAAAATAATCATGCTTTTTTAACTTCCATAACTTTGAGATTCCAGAAGAAACTATATTTTCTTCCAAAAAAAAAAAAATATATATATATATATATATATATATATATATATATATATATATATATATATATATATATATATATATATATATATATATATATATATATATATATATATATATATATTCATTAATTTTGGAAAAATATAGCAGATTGTGTCTTTTGTAACAATAAGTTAAGTAGACTCTCCCTCATTATTATATTTCAAGAGTACGAACATATATTATTATTTACCTATATAAAATTCAAATTTGAGAAATGCTAACAAATTCCCCCGGAGCATTGGTAAGTTAAGCATTTTTAGGACACTAAAAATACATGTTTTCCTAAAAATATACGTATTAAATGCACTGAAAGCATAAATAATTAACCATTTTAAAAAATCTAGTGTATATTCCATACACTAAATATATAATATTTTTCTTATTAGGAATTCGTAACAAATTATACTATATCTATTTTTACTATACAAAAAACTATATCTGTTTTTTCTAGTAAAATTATATTGTTTGACAAACTTTGTAAATATAAACTAATTTGTATGTTTTTGTATAAATAGATATACCATTTCAAATTAATATTTTATTTTTCTTTCAATTCTGCTCAAAATTGACTAATTTCAAACATCTTGAATAAAAATTAGACACACATGTGCAAAAGGATAGTTTAGGAAAATAAAGGTAACAAATAGAAGAAGTGGCTATAAAAAGGGACTTATGTAATGCATTAGTCACAAACTATTTACAACATTCATGAGAATTGTTGTACCTCTATCATTTGTTTTATTGTGTTTAGTTGTATCAGAAGCAGGGCTCCGTCCCCATCTAGTTCATATAGAAATCACTAATACGTTAAGTGATCAGAAATAATTAACCACTAAATGCTACGAAAGAACGGGTGGAGATACCGGAGAGGTGAGCCGTCCATATCTTGGGAAATACATCTTTCGTTTCAGGCCAAGAGCAATTGGTAAATCGATCAAGTATTATTGTAGCCTTAAAAGGAATTGTTCAAACCTCAAATTGTTTAATGTGTATATATCTATCTATACATATATATATATATATATATATATATATATATTCATTAATTTTGGAAACATATAGCATATTGTGTCTCTTATAACAATACGCGTAAGTAGACTCTCCCTCATTATTATATTTCACAAGTACGAACATATATTATTATTTACCTATATAAAATTTAAATTTGAGAAATGCTAACAAATTCCCCCGGAGAATTGGTAAGTTAAGCATTTTTGGGACACTAAAAATACATGTTTTTCCTAAAAATATATGTATTAAATGCACTGAAAGCATAAATAATAAACCATTTTAAAATATTTTGTGTATATTCCATAAACAAAATACATAATATTTTTTTTATTAGGAATTCGTAACAAATTGTACTATATCTGTTTTAGTCACCCAACCTGAACTCATGTTTGATCTCCACAAACTTCCTCTATGATGAAAGGGACCAATTCCACTCAATTAACATTTTGGTCATAATCTTAGCAGAAAGAAATAACTTTAAAGCGCATTAAGAGAACAAACTCAAAATACCAAGGGGATGAAACTATCCCTCTTAAAATAGAAAAATAATCATGCTTTTTTAACTTCCATAACTTTGAGATTCCAGAAGAAACTATATTTTCTTCCAAAAAAAAAAAAATATATATATATATATATATATATATATATATATATATATATATATATATATATATATATATATATATATATATATATATATTCATTAATTTTGGAAAAATATAGCAGATTGTGTCTTTTGTAACAATAAGTTAAGTAGACTCTCCCTCATTATTATATTTCAAGAGTACGAACATATATTATTATTTACCTATATAAAATTCAAATTTGAGAAATGCTAACAAATTCCCCCGGAGCATTGGTAAGTTAAGCATTTTTAGGACACTAAAAATACATGTTTTCCTAAAAATATACGTATTAAATGCACTGAAAGCATAAATAATTAACCATTTTAAAAAATCTAGTGTATATTCCATACACTAAATATATAATATTTTTCTTATTAGGAATTCGTAACAAATTATACTATATCTATTTTTACTATACAAAAAACTATATCTGTTTTTTCTAGTAAAATTATATTGTTTGACAAACTTTGTAAATATAAACTAATTTGTATGTTTTTGTATAAATAGATATACCATTTCAAATTAATATTTTATTTTTCTTTCAATTCTGCTCAAAATTGACTAATTTCAAACATCTTGAATAAAAATTAGACACACATGTGCAAAAGGATAGTTTAGGAAAATAAAGGTAACAAATAGAAGAAGTGGCTATAAAAAGGGACTTATGTAATGCATTAGTCACAAACTATTTACAACATTCATGAGAATTGTTGTACCTCTATCATTTGTTTTATTGTGTTTAGTTGTATCAGAAGCAGGGCTCCGTCCCCATCTAGTTCATATAGAAATCACTAATACGTTAAGTGATCAGAAATAATTAACCACTAAATGCTACGAAAGAACGGGTGGAGATACCGGAGAGGTGAGCCGTCCATATCTTGGGAAATACATCTTTCGTTTCAGGCCAAGAGCAATTGGTAAATCGATCAAGTATTATTGTAGCCTTAAAAGGAATTGTTCAAACCTCAAATTGTTTAATGTGTATATATCTATCTATACATATATATATATATATATATATATATATATATATATATATATATATATATATATATATATATATATATATATATATATATATATTCATTAATTTTGGAAAAATATAATATATTGTGTCTCTTATAACAATACGTGTAAGTAGACTCTCTCTCATTATTATATTTCACAAGTACGAACATATATTATTATTTACCTATATAAAATTCAAATTTGAGAAATGCTAACAAATACCCCCGGAGCATTGGTATGTTAAGCATTTTTGGGACACTAAAAATATATGTATTAAATGCACTAAAAGCATAAATAAATAACCATTTTAAAATATCTTGTGTATAATCCATAAACTAAATATAATATTTTTCTTATTAGGAATTCGTAACAAATTATACTATATCTAATTTAGTCACCCAACCTGAATTCATGTTTGATCTCCACAAACTTCCCCTATGATGAAAGAGACAATTTCCACTCAATTAACATTTTAATCATAATCCTAGCAGAATGAAATAACTTTAAAGCGCATTAAGAGAAACAACTCGAAATACCAAGGGGATGAAACTATCCCTCTTAAAATAGAAAAATAATTGAGCTTTTTTAACTTCCATGACTTTGAGATTCCAGAAGAACTTTTTTTTCTTCCCAATATATATATATATATATATATATATATATATATATATATATATATATTCATTAATTTATGAAAAATATAGCATATTGTGTCTCTTGTAACAATACGTGTAAGTAGACTCTCCCTATTATTATATTTCACAAGTACGAACATATATTATTATTTACCTAAATAAAATTCAAATTTGAGAAATGCTAACAAATTCCCGCGGAGCATCGGTAAGTTAAGCATTTTTAGGACACTAAAAATACATGTTTTTCCTAAAAATATATGTATTAAATGCACTGAAAGCATAAATAATTAACCATTTTAAAAAATCATGTGTATATTCCATAAACTAAATATATAATATTTTTTTATTAGGAATTCCTAACAAAGTATACTATATCTGTTTTTACTATAAAAAAACTATATATGTTTTTTCTAGTAAAATTATATTGTTTGACAAACTTTGTAAATATAAATTAATTTGTATGTTTTTGTATAAATAGATATACCATTTCAAATTAATATTTTATTTTTCCTTCAATTCTGCTCAAAATTGATTAATTTCGAAGATCTTGAATAAAAATTAGACACACATATGCAAAAGGATAGTTTAGGAATATAAAGGTAACAAATAGAAGAAGTGGCTATAAAAAGGGACTTATGTAATGCATTAGTCACAAATTATTTACAACATTCATGAGAATTGTTGTACCTCTATCATTTGTTTTATTGTGTTTAGTTGTATCAGAAGCAGGGCTCCGTCCCCATCTAGTTCATATAGAAATCACTAATACGTTAAGTGATCAGAAATAATTAACCACTAAATGCTACGAAAGAACGGGTGGAGATACCGGAGAGGTGAGCCGTCCATATCTTGGGAGATACATCTTTCGGTTCAGGCCAAGAGCAATTGGTAAATCGATCAAGTATTATTGTAGCCTTAAATGGAATGGTTCAAACCACAAATTGTTTGATATATATATATATATATATATATATATATATATATATATATATATATATATATATATAATATATATATATATATATATATATATATATATATATATATATATATATATATATATATATATATATATATATATATATATATATATATATATATATATATATACATTCATTAATTTTGGAAAAATATAGCAAATTGTGTCTCTTATAACAATACGCATAAGTAGACTCTCCCTCATTATTATATTTCACAAGTATGAACATATATTATTATTTACCTATAAAAAATACAAAATTGAGAAATGCTAACAAATTCCCCCGGAGCATTGGTAAGTTAAGCATTTTTGGGACACTAAAAATACATGTTTTTCCTATAAAAAATGTATTAAATGCACTGAAAGCATAAATAATTAACCATTTTAAAATACCTTGTGTATATTGCATAAACTAAATATATGATATTTTTCTTATTAGGAGATTGTAACAAATTATACTATATCTGTTTTAGTCACCCAACCTGAGCTCATGTTTGATCTCCACAAACTTCCCCTATGATGAAAGAGACCAATTCCACTCAATTAACATTTTGGTCATAATCCTAGCAGAATAAAATAACTTTCAAGCGCATTAAGAGAAACAACTCGAAATACCAAGGGGATGAAACTATCCCTCTTAAAATAGAAAAATAATCGAGCGTTTTTAACTTCCATGACTCTGAGATTCCAGAAGAACTTTTTTTTCTTCCCAATATATATATATATATATATATATATATATATATATATATATATATATATATATATATATATATATATATATATATATATATATATATATATATATATATATATATATTCATTAATTTTAGAAAAATATAGCATATTGTGTCTCTTGTAACAATACGCGTAAGTAGACTCTCCCTCATTATTATATTTCACAAGTACGAACATATATTATTATTTACCTAAATAAAATTCAAATTTGAGAAATGCTAACAAATTCCCGCGGAGTATCGGTAAGTTAAGCATTTTTAGGACACTAAAAATACATGTTTTTCATAAAAATATATGTATTAAATGCACTGAAAGCATAAATAATTAACCATTTTAAAAAATCATGTGTATATTCCATAAACTAAATATATAATATTTTTTTATTAGGAATTCCTAACAAAGTATACGATATCTGTTTTTACTATAAAAAAACTATATAGGTTTTTTCTAGTAAAATTTTATTTGTTTGATAAACTTTGTAAATATAAACTAATTTGTATGTTTTTGTATAAATAGATATACCATTTCAAATTAATATTTTATTTTTCCTTCAATTCTGCTCAAAATTGATTAATTTCGAAGATCTTGAATAAAAATTAGACACACATATGCAAAAGGATAGTTTAGGAATATAAAGGTAACAAATAGAAGTGGCTATAAAAAGGGACTTATGTAATGCATTAGTCACAAATTATTTACAACATTCATGAGAATTGTTGTACCTCTATCATTTGTTTTATTGTTTTTAGTTGTATCAGAAGCAGGGCTCCGTCCCCATCTAGTTCATATAGAAATCACTAATATATTAAGTGATCAGAAATAATTAACTACTAAATGCTATGAAAGAACGGGTGGAGATACCAGAGAGGTGAGCCGTCCATATCTTGGGAAATACATCTTTCGTTTCAGGCCAAGATCAATTGGTAAATCGATCAAATATTATTGTAGCCTTAAATGGAATGGTTCAAATCTCAAATTGTTTGATATATATATATATATATATATATATATATATATATATATATATATATATATATATATATATATATATATATATATATATATATATATATATATTCATTAATTTTGGAAAAATATAGCATATTGTGTCTTTTATAACAATACGCGTAAGTAGACTCTCCCTCATTATTATATTTCACAAGTACAAACATATATTTTTATTTAACTATATAAAATTCAAATTTGAGAAATGCTAACAGATTCCCCCGGAGAATTTGTAAGTTAAGCATTTTTGGGACACTAAAAATACATGTTTTTCCTAAAAATATATGTATTAAATGCACTGAAAGCATAAACAATAAACCTTTTTAAAATATCTTGTGTATATTCCATAAACTTAATACATAATATTTTTTTTATTAGGAATTCGTAACAAATTGTACTATATCTGTTTTAGTCACCCAACCTGAACTCATGTTTGATCTCCACAAACTTCCTCTATGATGAAAGAGACCAATTCCACTCAATTAACATTTTGGTCATAATCCTAGCAGAATAAAATAACTTTAAAGCGCATTAAGAGAAACAACTCGAAATACCAAGGGGATGAAACTATCCCTCTTAAAATAGAAAAATAATCGGGCTTGTTTAACTTCCATGACTTTGAGATTCCAAAAGAAACTATTTTTTCTTCCCAATATATATTTATATATATATATATATATATATATATATATATATATATATATATATATATATATATATATATATATATATATATATATATATATTCATTATGTTTTGAAAAATATAACGTATTGTGTCTCTTATAATAATACGCGTAAGTAGACTCTTCCTCATTATTATTTTTCACAAGTACGAACATATATTATTATTTACCTATACAAAATTCAAATTTGAGAAATGCTAACAAATTCCTCTGGAGCATTGGTAAGTTAAGCATTTTTTAGACACTAAAAATACATGTTTTTCCTAAAAATATATGTATTAAATGCACTAAAAGCATAAATAATTAACCATTTTAAAAAATCTAGTGTATATTCCATAAACTAAATATATAATATTTTTCTTATTAGGAATTCGTAACAAATTATACTATATCTGTTTTTACTATACAAAAAACTATATCTGTTTTTTCTAGTAAAATTATATTGTTTGACAAACTTTGTAAATATAAACTAATTTGTATATTTTTGTATAAATAGATATACCATTTCAAATTAATATTTTATTTTTCTTTCAATTCTGCTCAAAATTGATTAATTTCGAACATCTTGAATAAAAATTAGACACACATATGCAAAAGGATAGTTTAGGAATATAAAGGTAACAAATAAAAGAAGTGGCTATAAAAATGGACTGATGTAATGCATTAGTCACAAATTATTTACAACATTCATGAGATTTGTTGTACCTCTATCATTTGTTTTATTGTTTTTAGTTGTATCAGAAGCAGGGCTCCGTCGCCATCTAGTTCATATAGAAATCACTAATACCTTAAGTGATCAGAAATAATTAACCACTAAATGCTACGAAAGAACGGGTGTAGATACCAGAGAGGTGAGCCGTCCATATCTTGGGAAGTACATCTTTCGTTTCAGGGCAAGAGCAATTGGTAAATCGACCAAGTATTATTGTAGCCTTAAATGGAATGGTTCAAACCTCAAATTGTTTGATGTATGGTCACAAGGAAGGGATTATAATGCATGTAGACTTTACCTATGGATCGTAAAAGAGAAAGAAGCTTGTAGGTTTGATTATGATCAACCATTTAATATGAAACAATCATTTTCTGAGTGATGACCACATCATTACCCATTACAGCAGATCTAATTTCAACCTCTTCAAACTTCTTCATTCCTACTTCTTTCCTTGACTTCCCTTTCAATGAGATGTCCTTATTAACCAGAAGTCTCAATTCTTCATGTGCAGCAGATTCATCAAAAACTTCTACACTAACCCATAAATCTTTCACAAGATAAGGATAGGCTGGACCATTTAACATACCAAGAAATGAAGACCATTGTTGGACTCTTAAAAATCTTGAAAGAATATATCCATTTTTTCTGAATGAGTCAAAGTCGATAATTTGCTCTACCAAATGCTTCAGATCATGTTGATTCAGTTGCATGGTGTAGCGGGAAATTCATGATCATCAAGCTATTGACAAGCTAGAGATCAAATAACAAGAGTCGCCACTGCGCTTTTATTGTTTCCAAGGGAAAAGCGAAAAAATACGAACAAAACCCAAAAAGTAAGAAGTTTTCAAATAAAAACTAATAAAAGTCAGAGACCACAGGTAAGGGGGTTGGTTACACAGAGGGAAGGTGTTAACACCCAAAGTGTCCTAGGTACTCCTAAGGAGCCCTTTTTGTGTGCATGTGTATTTTGTACAAAGTGATGTTTACAAACAAATAGAATGGGGGGATGAGAAAAAAAATTCATTAATTATATTTTTGTGTTTGACAAGACCTTCGGACTTGTGCCTACGCACCAACATAAAAATGAGGGATCAAAACCTCGTAGTTCGTGATACAAATTTCAAAATAGATGTGTTGATTTTAACAAAATTTAAGTTTGAAAGGCACAAAGGCCTAAAAATGGTTTGAATGAGTTAGTTCTTTTTGGCTTTTTGAAAGTTTAAGTCAAGTATAGTTAAGTTTATTTACAAGTTGGATTTAAGAAAAGAAGTTTGAAAATGCAATGGCATAAGGCCAAAGTTTCTATCTTTTTGAAAAAGTGGTCAAAGTTTAGAACAAAAGTAGTTCACACAAAGAAGATTTTGAAAAAAAATGGAGGGAGAGATTTTGAAATTAAAGAAATGGGGGGGGGGGGGAAGATGAAGAGACTATCCTATGTACAAAAATTAAAAGTTTAGAGTTGAAAAGATCTGACCAAATGGGTAGCAATCCAATAGACAAGTATGTCAATAGAAACCCAGAATTCCCTTGGACTTTTAGAATCAAACAACACACAAATGCACAATTATATTATCTTGAAGAGCAAGGCATCAAATAAAGATGTCCTCATCCAAGCTTATCCATTTCATGATCTTCTTCAAAATAGCCCATGTAACAGATGAATTCCATAAGTCACTGGTTTGAAATAACAGCTTCACAATGATCAAATTGCAGATGAACTTAGAGAGGTCTTCAAAGATGCATCAGATGAAGTTCAAATTGCAAGCACTTGGTTCTTTCAACAAGTTGGCATTGGCCAAGTCCATTAGCAAAGGAGGTTGCCTAGATTTTGAGTCCATTTGTCCAAGATCAAGCCAATAGTTCACTCAAAAGTTTTTTAAGGTTTTTGTTATTATTATGTGCATTAATGGTCAAAGACCACACAAACAAGCAAAGTATACACAAACAAAATATATCTTACAATATGGTCCAAATGGACAAAGTGAAAATTACATTAACATAAACAATTAGAATGACATGAACAATGGCAAATGAAATAGAGCGCTAAAAGTAAATTGCATTAAAGTAAAAGATTGAAATTAAAAGTTAGTAGTTAGTAGGTTAAGAGTTAGTATTGTTTTGTTTTTTCTTTTCATTCCAAGACAGTCTTTGGAGAACACTCAACCCACTTATCACAAGCATGGATCCTTTAACCAAAACATCTTCCAAAGGAAGGAAAGAAGGCCAAGTTTCCACACAATACCATGAAAGTGGGGAGACTTACAATCTCACTAACTAGAATGCTTATGCCTTTTATGTCACAAATTTAGCGCTATGTTAAGCAATCGTAATTGGACTTACGTAGAAGTCACAACTATTTGAGGCCGGACAATAGAATTTTGGTGTTAATGCATGTTAGAGACATAGTATAATGGACTATGCTCATGAAACATACCACACACAAAAAGAATATGCAAAAGGTGTGGCCTAATCTCATCCATACTCATGTTAATTTTTCAATCAACTAGCATTAGGACTTTGAGATGTCATATGCAAAATGGAGTGAATTAATGAAGAAGGGGACTAAGATGAAGTGGAAAGGGAAAGAATGAAATCACAAATTGGTCAAAGGAGGATTTTTACCAAATTAATATCATTAATTCATTTCGGGAGATGGAATGTACATTCCATCAATCCCCTAAATCCAATGATATTAATTTGACAAAGTCAAATCAACCTTGACCAAGGGCCAACGACAATAAGCAAACTCAAACAAGTCAATACAAGTGGTCAACAAAAATAATTGGCATTTATTCAATTAAAAATAATAAAATAGTGCATTTAAATCAAATATGTTTTGTCCAATTCCTAAAATCTCATCAAAACACCAAAGAAATGACCATGAGATTTATCATAGGTCAAACAAGGTCAAAGGATCTTGGAGAAAAAATTTCACAATTTTTGACATTTAAAAATATTTTTAAACAATTAAAAAAAATGCAAAATCAATTTGTTCATGAAAAATATTGATAATGATCCAAAAAATAATTTTAATTCAGAATATGAAAGAGAAACATATTTGAAATTTTTTGGTGAAAGTCCCATATTTTTTGGATCAATATTGAATTTAATATGAATTATTGAAAATAATGCAATTAAAATAAAAATTCAGAAAATCAAAAATACGTGGACCATCTGATATCCCTCATTAATTGAGGTGGCAGATCAGATGGTCCCTAGCGCACGTTTCACATGGTCCTGAGTCAACAACGCTGCACAGGTGGTAATTAAAACCAACGATCAAGATTAAAACAAAAGGAACGAATCATGTGGTTCAGAGCTTTGCCAACTCATCGCCGGAGCCAGAGCTCCGGTCATCTTCTTCGGTGGACTTCACCAGACTTGTCCACCATGAACCATCACCAAAATGAAAAACAAGGACATAATCTTAAAGAAAAAATGGCACGGAACTCGAATTTGACCTCAATTCACTCTAACTCCAAGTATATTGAGGGATAGATGGAGTTGAAATTTGAGTTACATGAACTGAGTTGCTTCGATTTGGCCTCAAAGCAACTCAATCTTCTTGCCTACATTGGTAGGACTTTAGACAACCAAAGAATCAATAGAATTGAGCAAGAATTTGAGAGAATCGAAGAGTTCAAAATTTCTGGAAAATACCTCCAATGTAGGTCTGGATTCAATGGATTTTGACCTTGCTTGTGCTTGATCTCACTCCACTTTCTTGCAGGAGAAGGATTGAATGGTTAAGAAACTATGGATTCCTGGAGAATTGAATTCCAAAATAATGGAAATTCAAGCTCAAATTCAAGAGAATTTTAAAGAGTTATCCTTTGCAAAGTGAGGGTTTGAAATGGGGGATCAAAGTTGGCGCCAATATGTCTTTATTTCTGAGCAATTGAAGCTCTATTTATAGCTGAAGCAAGTGATAATTGCACACTTCCAATTACTTTCCAATTTTGGCAAATGGTGATGCAATGGTACATGGGCGTGCACAGGCCCATGAAATGATTGTTTGAGGTCCATAAATGAATACCAGATGGTCTAAATTGAGCTTGGATTGCAAGGCAAGTGTGCATGGATCTTTGAAGCTTGATCCTTGCCAAGTGATATCACCCTGTTTATGCCATGCGCAGCCTATGCATTTCTTGTCCAAAATGAATGAATTTTAGCTCTTTCTAAAGGTGAGATTAAGAGGAACAACTTTCATGTTCAACACTTTTTCATTTGGAGCTTGCAACTTGGAGAAATTTGAGGTGGAAGTTTGGAAATTTTTGACATATCAAAATTTTTCTAATTGTCAAGCCATATGTCTCAATATTCCACCTTGCTTAACTTTTTATATGAGCTTCAAATGAGAAACGTGTCTTCATCAAAGTTGTGTCTCTCTCAAAGACCTTAAAAATGGTCACCAATTTCATGTAATTTGGATTTGAAATGATAGAGTTATGCATTTTTGAAGTTTGGAAAACTCACTTGATCAATGGTATAGGTCAAAAGTGACCTATAATGTAACCTTATATCAGATGCTCAAAAAAGTTGAATTAGCTCCCACTCCAAACATAAAAGTTGAAGTAGACACATTGAATTTGATTGTGAAACTTGGAAATATGTCATCTCATAAAAATTGAGCAAGTTATGGCCTTGGAAAGTTGACTTTCAAATTAGGGTTTAGACAAAATGACCTATAATGTTTCAACATAGAAAATGATTTTCTAAGAAAAAATAGCTCTAGGTCTCAACATGAAAGTTGTTTGGAATGTCATTTAGAGTAAGGTTTCTCTTGGAATCATTTTCGTATGGTGAAAATTGTAGGAGATAGGGTCTAGGGAGA
The DNA here is from genome assembly GCF_024323335.1 of Lathyrus oleraceus. Classification (NCBI taxonomy): domain Eukaryota; kingdom Viridiplantae; phylum Streptophyta; class Magnoliopsida; order Fabales; family Fabaceae; genus Lathyrus; species Lathyrus oleraceus. The sequence goes on along the minus strand of NC_066580.1, from coordinate 330,944,477 downwards.
CCCGGTTTTGATCAGATGAATTCATTTGGCCAACCACCATCAACCAACTTGCTAACTTTCAATTCTCTTGACTTTCTTGGCTCATGGTAGATCATATATGTATAAGATGATGAATTTTGAAGTGTCCCTTGAGAAATTTGATCAATTGGTGAGGTAGCTTGTTGGAGAAGTTACTCAAGATACCCAATCAAACTAGGGTTTCCAAGGCAAATCACCCTCAAACTCTTGAAGAAAAATTGATCAATATAACATGTAGAGAACATTGGGACTCATATATGATGTTCATAACCATTATTGAATCAACTCCTGGTTGTGCTCTTTGTTCATGAGAGTCTCAAACCCTAGATGTGATCTTGATGAATTAATGAGATCATGCCCTACCTACAAAAGAGTTAGACAAATAAAAAGACATATTTTTGGTATTTTGGTTAGTGAAATGATAAAATACAAGTATGATATAATCACCAAGTTCTTGGTGATCTCTCCCAAAACAAACCCAATGAAAAGGGGTAAGGAGGATGCCAAGGTATGATCCCAATGCTAATGCTTATGATGGAATTACTTGAGGGATCTTATGGTCAAAACTGGGGTCTTACACATGGTCTTGGGAATCATGTGTGCATTGTGATATTTTGAGGAAAATGCCATTGAGGAATGGAGTTTTAGGGTTTCTATGGTTATCTTTGAAAAGGGGTTTTTCAAAGAGAGTCAGAGAGGGCAAAGTGTAGGTCGTGAAGTAGTAAAGTGTGTGATTCTAATATAAGAGAATTGTTTTGAGTCAAAAAAGGATTTTTAAACAGCACCCAACATAAATGCACAAAAAATGAGTAAATGCAAACTGCCAATAACATATGAGTTTTTACATAATAGTTACAATCCACGTGTCAGACGTTATTTCAAATTTCTAAGACTCTAGAGGACAAATATCAAACGTAGCTTCCAAAGGATGTCCAGCTGTGTGCATATCATATGTAATTAATCTTATTAATAATATCTGAGGTTGAGATGTTTCAGAGGCTCTTTGTTCATCAGAAGTTAACTCATATCTTTGTGATCAAGGTTACTTCTGAACATTTTCAGAGTCTGATGGAAGTAGAATTATCTTTCTGATCAAGGTTACTTCTGAACATGTTGGGATCATACCCTATTTAATAAAAACACAAATATAACTCTATTTGCAACAAAAGTGAAAATAAATGCTCCAGGTGTAGAAATTAAAATTGCATAAACACCTCAATGTGAGATATGTTTGCTTTTACAAGTGAACAAAGTGTTGGTAGAAAGCTTGGATCCCCATTTCTATTCATTACATGTGGTATTTATAGCTAATTCAGACCCTAAAAGTGAATAAAATATGCATAAATCATGTAGAAAATGGCTTGAATTATGGAGCACTTTGTTGAGAAGAATCTGGAAATTCTGAAACTCGATGTCATGACGGGCATCATCATGCATGGAGATCTTCCTGTTATGACGAATGAAAGAAGATTCTGAATCGTGGAGCCATGACGAGCGTCAGCAAGGCTGGTAGCATGCTCGTCAAGGTCTTCAAGTGAGCACACTTTGTTTTCCTTTTGTTTGGCTGACGAGTTGCTTTCTTATGACATGACAGACGTCATTTCCTAGCCGTACTTTTCATGATTGTCAAAAACATGGATTTTCTTGTCGTTTTTGCCGTTTTCCGCTGACACTTCAGAATGATCAATACGTGTAATACAAAGCACAAACCCAACATAACAGAATAATACTACACTAAATGACATTAAAAACTTATGAAAATCGAGTAAAATAAATTGTAAAATTAGGTGTTATTAATGCACTTCTCTAGAAAGAGATTAATGTCTCACATATTTAAAATCACTTCACCTTTCCAAGGTCTCATTTCTTGATGAAAATTCCAAGCCGACCTAAGAGACCATCTCGTTCAAGTCAAGATTAGAAAATATAACTGCCCCTTAGGGTTAAGCCTGACAAGGTGTCTTCATCAATTCAAAGAATAACAATAAAAAGAAATCAATAAAAACATTGTCTAAGGCGTGACTATTACCATTTAAGACATCATGAAGGACAAACTTACAAGAAAACCTTGAATGAGGAAACAATTTGGATAAAACAAAAGCAGATACCTAAGAGTTGTAAAGTGTGACAGAAGTATCAATTCGTCTCAGGGACTCGACTATCAAAGTCTCTCCCAATGGATTCCACTATCTAAGTCTCACCCGAGGTACTCGACTCTCTAAGTCTTTCTTGGGGAACTCTATGGGCTAAGTCTCCCATAAGATATTTGTCTATTTATGTCTCGCTTGAGGGACTCGACTATCTAACTCTCCCCAACTGGACTTGATTATCTACGTCTCGACGGAGAGACTCGACTATCGAAGTGTCACTCATAAATAAATTACCTCGAGTCTTTTTTAATTCACTTTGGCATTTCCTAACCCTTGCACTTGAGGGAATTTGAACTATAATAATTCGGATTATGCTCTAAAAGAGGACAACACATAACTCATACGACCAAAAGCCTTATAAAAAAGGTCATAACATAAGCCAGGTGGGGTAGTTCTCGCTTGGACCTTTAGTCACCCAACCTGAACTGATGTTTGATATCCACAAACTTCCCCTATGATGAACGAGACCAATTCCACTCAATTCACATTTTGGTCGTAATCCTAGCAGAATGAAAAAACTTTAAAAAGCATTAAGAGAAACAACTCGAAATTCCAAGGGGATGAAACTATCCCTCTTAAAATAGAAAAATGATCGAGCTTTTTTAACTTCCATGACTTTGAGATTCTAGAAGAAACTAGTTTTTCTTCATATATATATATATATATATATATATATATATATATATATATATATATATATATATATATATATATATATATAAACTTCGGAAAAATATAGTATATTGTGTCACTTGTAACAATACGCGTAAGTAGACTCTTCCTCATTATTATATTTCACATGTACAAACATATATTATTATTTACCTATATAAAATTCAAATTTGAGAAATGCTATCTAATTCCCCCGGAGCATTGGTAAGTTAAGCATTTTTAGGACACTAAAAATACATGTTTTCTTAAAAATATATGTATTAAATGCACTGAAAACATAAATAATTAACCATTTTAAATTTTTTTGTGTATATTCAATAAACTAAACATATAATATTTTTCTTATTTGGAATTCGTTACAAAATATACTATATCTGTTTTTACTATAAAAAAAAGTATATATCTGTTTTTTTTCTAATAAAATTATATTGTTTGACAAACTTTGTAAATATTAACTAAGTTGTATGTTTTTGTATAAATAGATATACCATTTCAAATGAATATTTTATTTTTCTTTCAATTCTCCTCAAAATTTATTAATTTCGAAGATCTTGAATAAAAATTAGACACACATATGCAGAAGGATATTTTAGGAGTATAAATGTAACAAATAGAAGAAGTGGCTATAAAAAGGGATTTATGTAATGCATTAGTCACAAATTATTTTAACCATGTCTACAACATTCATGAGAATTGTTGTACCTCTATCATTTGTTTTGTTGTTTTTAGTTGTATCAGAAGCAGGGCTCCGTCCCCATCTAGTTCATATAGAAATCACCAATACATTAAGTGATAAGAAAGAATTAACCACAAAATGCTACGAAAGAACGGGTGGAGATATCGGAGAGGAGACACATCCATATCTTGGGAAATACATCTTTCAGTTCAGGCCAAGAGCAATTGGTAAATCGACCAAGTATTATTGTAGCCTTAAATGGAATGGTTCAAACCTCAAATGGTTTGATGTGTGGTCACAAGGAAGGGATTATAATGCATGCAGACTTTGCCAATGGAACGTAAAAGAGAAAGAAGCTTGTAGGTTTGATTATGATACAGGAGCTTATTCTATGTGTGTTGTCTACAATCAATGAACTAAAACTATACTTTAATGTTTGTTCATGTCTTGGAGACAATTTATTATCATATGAATAAAATAATTTCAGTTTTAAAATATAATGTTGTCGAGTAATTCATTTCATAAATACTGAATATAATAATTAAAAAAAAAGTGTGAGTTTAATAATTATTTAATTAAAAATATATGATGGATGTGATATCTCAACTGATATATATTAATTGAATTAAATAAGTATAAACTATTGATGTGATTAAGGATGTGAATGATCAACCAGTTAATATGAAACAATCATTTTCTGAGTGATGACCACATCATTACCCATTACAACAGATGTAATTTCAACCTCTTCAAACTTCTTCAATCCTACTTCTTTCCTTGACTTCCCTTCAAAGAGATGTCCATATTAACCAGAAGTCTCAATTCTTCACGTGCAGCAGATTCACCAAAAACTTCTGCACTAACCCATGAATCTTTCACAAGATAAGGCTAGGCTGGACCATTTAACATACCAAGAAATGATGACCATCGTTGGACTCTTAAAAATCTCCAAAGAATATATCCATTTTGACTGAATGAGTCAAAGTTGACAATTTGCTCTACCAAAAGCTTCAGATAATGTTGATTCAGTTGCATGGTCTTGGGAATCATGTGTGCATTGTGATATTTTGAGGATAATGCCATTGAAGAATGGAGTTTTAGGGTTTCTATGGTTATCTTTGAAAAGGGGTTTTTCAAAGAGAGTCAGAGAGGGAAAAGTGTAGGTCGTGAAGTAGTAAGGTGTGTGATTCTAATATAAGAAAATTGTTTTGAGTCAAAAGCAGAATTTTAAACAGCACCCAACATAAATGCACAAAAAATGAGTAAATGCAAACTACCAATAACATATGAGCTTTTACTTAATAGTTACAATCCACGTGTCAGACGTTATTTCAAATTTCTGAGACTCTAGAGGACAAATATCAAACGTAGTTTCCAAAGGATGTCCACTTATGTGCATATCATAGGCAATTAATCTTATTAATAATATCAGAGGTTGAGATGTTTCAGAGGCTCTTTATTCATCAGAAGCTAACTCATATCTTTCTGATCAAGGTTACTTCTGAACATTTTTAGAGTTTGATGGAAGGAGAATTATCACTCTAAGGTGTAATTATTCTGTCATAAGTATTAAGATCTTCTAACAAACATTCAACAAATGTTGGGATCATACCCTATTTAATAAAAACACAAATATAACTCTCTTTGCAACAAAAGTGAAAATAAATGCTCCAGGTGTGGAAATTAAAATTGCAAAAACACCTCAATGTGAGATATGTTTGCTTTTACAAGTGATTAAAGTGTTGGTAGAAAGCTTGGATCCCGATTTCTCTTCATTATATGTGGTATTCATAGCTAATTCGGACCCTAAAAGTGCATAAAATATGCATAAATCATGTAGAAAATCGCTTGAATTATGGAGCACTATGTTGAGAAGAATCTGGAAATTCTAAAACTCGATGTCATGACGGGCGTCATCATGCATGAAGATCTTCCTGTTATGACGAATGAAAGAAGATTCTGAATCGTGGAGCCATGACGAGCGTCAACAAGGCTGGTAGCATGCTCGTCAAGGTCTTCAAGTGAGCGCTCTTTGTTTTCCTTTTATTTGGCTGACGAGTTGCTTTCTTATGACATGACAGATGTCATTTCCTAGCCGTACTTTTCATGATTGTCAAAAACAGGGATTTTCTTGTCATTTTTTCCGTTTTTCATCGTTTTTTCGCTGACACTTCAGAATGATCAGTACTTGTAATACAAAGCACAAACCAAACATAACAGAATAATACTACACTAAATGACACTAAAAACTTATGAAAATCGAGTAAAATAAACTGTAAAATTAGGTGTTATCAATGCACTTCTCTAGAAAGAGATTAATGTCTCACATATTTAAAATCACTTCACCTTTCCAAGGTCTCATTTCTTGATGAAAATTCCAGGCCGACCTAAGAGACTACTCGTTCAAGTCAAGATTGGAAAATATAACTGCCCCTTAGGGTTAAGCCTGACAAGGTGTCTTCATCAATCCAAAGAACAACACTAAAAGGAAATCAATAAAAACATTGTCTAAGGCGTGACTATTACCATTTAAGATATCCTGAAGGACAAATTTGCAAGAAAACCTTGAATGAGGAAAATTTTTGGATAAAACAAAAGCAGATACCTAAGAGTCGTAAAGTGTGACTGAAGTATCAATTCATCTTAGGGACTCGCCTATCAATGTCTCGCCCAATGGATTCCACGATCTAAGTCTCACTCGAGGAACTCGACTCTCTAAGTCTTTCTTGGGGAACTCTATTGGCTAAGTCTCCCATAAGAGATTAGTCTATTTATGTCTCGCTTGAGGGACTCGACTATCTAACTCTGCCCAACGGGACATGATTATCTACGTCTCGACGGAGAGACTCGACTATCCAAGTCTCGCTCATAAATAAATTACCTCTAATCTTTTTTAATTCACTTTGGCATTTCCTAATCCTTGCACTTGAGGGAATTTGAACTATAATAATTCTAATTATGCTCTAGAAGAGGACAACACATAACTCATACGACCAAAAACCTTATAAAAAAAGGTCATAAGATAAGTCAGGTGGTCAGTTCTCGCTTGGAGCTTTAGTCACCCAACCTGAAGTCATGTTTGATCTCCACAAACTTCCCCTGTGATGAACGAGACCAATTCAACTCAATTCACATTTTGGTCATAATCCTAGTAGAATGAAAAAACTTTAAAGCGCATTAAGAGAAACGACTCGAAATACCAAGGGGATGAAACTATCCCTCTTAAAATAGAAAAATAATCGAGGTTTTTTAACATCCATGACTTTGAGATTCTAGAAGAAACTATTTTTTCTTCCCAATATATATATATATATATATATATATATATATATATATATATATATATATATATATATATATATATATATATATATATTCATTAATTTCGGAGAAATATAGCATCTCTTGTAACAATACGCGTAAGTAGACTCTCCTTCATTATTATATTTCATAAGTACAAACATATATTATTATTTACCTATATAAAATTCAAATTTGAGAAATGCTAACAAATTCCCCCGGAGCATTGGTAAGTTAAGCATTTTTAGGACACTAAAAATACATGTTATTTCAAAAAATATATGTATTAAATGCACTAAAAATATAAATAATTAACCATTTTAAAAAATCTTGTCTATATTCAACAAACTAAACATATAATATTTTTCTTATATGGAATTTGTAACAAATTATACTATATCTGCTTTTACTATAAAAAAACTATATCTGTTTTTTTCTAATAAAATTATATTGTTTTACAAACTTTGTAAATATTAACTAATGTGTATGTTTTTGTATAAATAGATATACCATTTCAAATGAATATTTCATTTTTCTTTAAATTTTGTTCAAAATTTATTAATTTCGAAGATCTTGAATAAAAATTAGACACACATATGCAAAAGGATATTTTAGGAATATAAATGTAACAAATAGAAGAAGTGGCTATAAAAAGGGATTTATGTAATGCATTAGTCACAAATTATTTTAACCATGTCTACGACATTCATGAGAATTGTTGTACCTCTATCATTTGTTTGATTGTTTTTAGTTGTATCAGAAGCAGGGCTCCGTCCCCATCTAGTTCATATAGAAATCACCAATACATTAAGTGATCAGAAAGAATTAACCACCAAATGCTACGAAAGAACGGGTGGAGATATCGGAGAGGTGACCCGTCCATATCTTGGGAAATACATCTTTCAGTTCAGGCCAAGAGCAATTGGTAAATCGACCAAGTATTATTGTAGCCTTAAATGGAATGGTTCAAACCTCAAATGGTTTGATGTGTGGTCACAAGGAAGGGATTATAATGCATGCAGACTTTGCCAATGGAACGTAAAAGAGAAAGAAGCTTGTAGGTTTGATTATGATACAGGAGCTTATTCTATGTGTGTTGTCTACAATCAATGAACTAAAACTATACTTTAATGTTTGTTCATGTCTTGGAGACAATTTATTATCATATGAATAAAATAATTTCAATTTTAAAATATAATGTTGTCGAGTAATTCATTACATAAATACTGAATATAATAATTAAAAAAAAGTGTGAGTTTAACAATTATTTAATTAAAAATATATGATGGATGTGATATCTCAACTAATATATATTAATTGAATTAAATAAGTATAAACTATTGATGTGAATGATCAACCATTTAATATGAATTAATCCATTTTTATTATTATAATTTATAAACCAAAACACTTTTCACAAAAATCAGTTTGAAATTCATAACCAATTTAAGATCGGTTTTAAATGGATTTTTATTTTAATCTAAATTATCTAATTCAATTTAAATTGTATTTCTTTTAAATTATGTATTCTACTAAATTTTCTAGAAAAAAATTTAAAAATTTTCAACTATTTAAAAAAAAAAATTGACAAAGTATTTCAATTTCAATTTTTTATTCTTGGAGTTTTTTTGTTGATATTTTTTTATATTAGTCATTGATATCGGAGATGTAACCCGTCCATCTCTTGGGAAAATACATCTTTGTTTTCAAGCCGAGAGAAATTGGTAAATCGACCAAGTATTATTGTAGCCTTAAATAGAATGGTTCAAACCTCAAATGGTTTGATGTGTGGTCACAAGGAAGGGATTATAATGCATGCAGACTTTGTCAATGGATCGTAAAAGAGAAAGAAGCTTATAGATTTGATTATGATAGAGGAGCTTATTCTGAATATAATAATTAAAAAAAAGTATGTGTTTAATAATTATTTAATTAAAAATATATTAATAGAATTAAGTAAGTATAAACTACTTATGGGATTAAGGATATGAATGACCAACCATTTAATATGAATCAACCATTTTTATTATTATAGTTTATAAATCAAACCACTTTTCACAAAAATCAAATTGAAAATCATAACCGATTTCCAAACCGATTTTGATTTTAATATAAATTAGCTAATTCAATTTAAATTGTATTTCTTTTAAATTAATATTATTTTTAATCTAAATAACTAAAAAAATTATGAGGTTTTAAAACATTTTTTCTTTGAAAATAAAATAAAATATTTCAAAAAACAAAGTTTTTATAGAAAAAAAATCCGAAAAAAAAGTTAATTTTGAAAATAATAAAACTATATTCCGAAAATAAAATTCTTAAAAAAAATTATTTAGAAAAGTTTTTAAAAAATTAAAATAAATTTATTTAAAAAAAAAAAGAACTAAAAACTAAAAAAAAATCTGAAACTAAAACAAAATTTCTATTCTTAAATTATAGAATTTATTTTTTTTTTTAAATTAATTTTTATTTTGTATCTCAAAATATTTGCTTTTTATTCTGAAAATTTGAAAAAATTAAATTTTTGGAAAAATAATAATTTTATTTGAATTTTTTTTATACTTTACTAAATTTAAAATATATATTTTACTAAATATAAAATATATTTATTTTTGGAAAAATAATAATTTTTGGAAATATATATTTGAAATTTTCTTTGAAAATATGTATTTTACTAAATTTTAAATATATATAGTTTTGGAAAAATAATAATTTTATTTGAAAAAAAATTCCAAATATAATTTTTTTCATTAATAGAAAAAAGAAAGTTGGAATATTTTTAAAATAATTTTTTTATGAAATTTAAAAAAATTAACTTTAAAAGAGTTTAAAATATAAAATTATTTTACAATGTGTATATGATGAAACATGAAAAGAGACAAACATAAAAAATTTAACACATAATAAAATTTAGGTACTCAATAACTACACCAAATTATTATTATGGGTCTCAGTGTATATTTGGATAACAAAATTGATATCAAATTTATATTTTAATATTGGTTTGAATTTTTATAAGTGGAATAATTTAGATACTAATTTGGGTATTTATAAACGATTTTTTTCACATCCTTATATGAGTTCAATATATATATATATATATATATATATATATATATATATATATATATATATATATATATATATATATATATATATATATATATATATATATATATATATATATATATATATATATATATATATATATATATATATATATATATATATATATATATATATATATATATATATATATATATATATATATATCAATAATTTAGATTAAAAAATTAAATCCTATATTTGTTATTCACACCTATTTAAATTAAATATATATTTAATTTAATATTCTGAAGATATTATATATATGGTCAAAATACTTATGCTAATCCGTTTATAATATTACTATGTATTCACTTTTTATAAGTTATTTTTAATTGTTTTCAGAATCTTAGTTTGCTAACTAGGAATTTATATCATACACAAACATTTATATCAACCTTGACCAAGGCCCAAATAAATAGTCAAACATCACAAGTCAATAAAAATGGCTCAATATAATTTTTAAACAATATATCAGTTAAAAATCAAATTAAAAATGCACTTAAATTCAATTTAATTTGGTCAAAATCTAAAATCTCTTCAAAACACCAAATAAATGACCAAGAGATTTATCCTAGGTAAAACAAGGTCAAAGCACCTTAGACAAAAAATTTCATGATTTTTAAAAAGTCGGAAGTATTTTTAAACAATGAAAAATATGCACAAAAATAATTAATTCATGCAAAAAATATCAAAATTAATCCAAAAACCGATTTTAATTGAAAAAATGAAAGAGGAAAATATTTAAAGTTTAATGGAAGTCCCATATTTTTTGGATCAAAAATGAAATTATTATGAATTAATCAAAAAAATGGATTAAACCTAAAGTCAGAAATTAAAATATAAATAAAAAAAACAAGGGCCATCAGATCTCCCTCATTAATTGAGGTGGCAGAAGGCATGTCGTGTTGCGAAGCACTGATGGAAGCCACTGAGATGGGCGTAAAGGTAATCTCGGAAATTACGGTCCTCTGAAGCGGAGTCGGAGGAGGATGTGAAAGCTAACTCTGAGCAATCATCAAAGCTTCCATCAAAGCAGTAAGCCTTTCGTAGTCATCCCTCAAAGTTGTCACCTCTTCATGGAGCTCACGATTCTCTTGCTCTAGGCGGTCCATCTTCTTCAACTGATTAGCTCCAGTATTGTACCGGTGAGACAACTTGTTTGAATGAAAACCAAGAAAGTAATAAGACCCCTGGAGAACTTGCTTAAAGTAAGACCAAGATGCAACATGGTGCATATATGCAAATTCAAATGTTAATTATTGTTTATTTTACAAGGAAATTTAAGACATAAGTTGCAAACATAATGATAACACATTCCAATGTACTAAAATCTCATTTTATTAAAAAAAGGATTACAATTGGAAATACAATTTCAATAATCATAAGAGAAAACAAACTAGATCTATGGAATCATGTCCGACGACGACCAAACTCCAAGCCGACACTTCTTGCGAAGCCTTTTGATCTCTCTCTCATAGTTGCTTTTCATAGTATCCTTCTCTATCACGAGCTGGTATACAATGCCTTTCCAAGCGCCGGAAGTGGGAAGATGACCGAATGATGATCTATTAGAGGAAAATAAATCCTCTTGACCTCTGGATCACTTCCCAGCACGTTGCTCAAGTAATTCTATCAAGTCGTCCTTTTCCTTTAGTTGCTTCTGCAATCCTTCTTTCTCAATGTGTGAGGTGTGAAATTTGATTTCCCAATCATCCCTTTATTGCTTCACCCAATCCAAAGCTTCTTGCAACTCCTTTATGCCTTTAATAATGGGAGATTTAACCATTAATAAGGACATAGGTCTTTCATAAGCGTATGGAATCTTGAATTCCTTTGCTCTCTTTTTCACCCAGCTAGTGTAAGGCTCCAAAGCTACATAATTCCTCAATCCAAGCTTAGCTTTTCCTTTTCTATGAACACTGTGTCAAGCATGCACTATCCTAGCTTTCAACCCTTGAGTGTCCTTCCCTTCTTGGAAAAATAAACCTAATAACAAAGTGTTATTAGAAATGTCCTTCATAACGAACCCAAGTTGACGTCTTGCCAAATCCGGATTGTAGTTGATTTCTCCCTGTGTACCAAGAATAGACACATTAGAGAACTCCCCACAACTATCAATAATCTCGATGTTGTTGTAAACACAAGAGTACTGTAAGACCCCAATTTTGACCCAAAGATCCCTCATGCTATCTCATCATATGCTTTAGCATTGGGATCACACCTTGGCATCCTCCTTACCCCTCTTTCATTGGGTTTTCATTGTGAGAGATAACCAAGCACATTTGATTGTATCATACTTTGTTTTTCATTATTTACTAACCAAAATACCAAAAATATGTCAATGTATAGTTTGTTGCTTTTGTAGGTAGTGTGTATGCTCACCTATGCTCCATCAAGCTCATATATAGGGTTTAAGACCCTCAATGCAAAGAGTTAAATCAAGAGATGGTTTATATTGGCTCTGAAATCATATATGGATCCCCATGGTCTTCACATATCAATTTGATCAAGAAATCATCAAGTGTTTGAAGCTTGTTTGCCTTGGAAGCCCTAGTTCATATGGGTATCTTGTGTGACTTCTTCAACAAGTTTCTTCAACATTTGATCAAATATTTAAAGGGACGCTTCATATTACACATATATGATCCTCCATGAGTCCCAAAAATTCAACATAATGTCAAGTTAGCAAGATGGTTCACGGTGGTTGACTAGAGAAAGTCAACTGGTCAAAACTGGGGTTCCCTAGACCCTATCTCCTACACTTTTTGTCATATGAAAATGATTATAAGATAAATGTTACTCAAAATTACATACAAACAAATTTAATGCTGATATAAAGATCTAGTTTTTCTTGGAAAGTCATTTTTTATGGTGAAGGATTATAGGTCATTTTGTTTGAACCCTAGTTTGGAGGTCAACTTCCCAAGATCATAACTTGCTCAATTTATATCATATGAAATCCATTCAAACTCCATGATTAAATTCAATATGTCTACTTCAACTTTTATGTTTGAAGGAAGTTCAAATTCACCTTGAAAATGCATGTACCAAGAGGAAACATTATAGGTCATTTTGGGCCATTACCATTGAACAAGTGATTTTCCTCAACTTCTAAAATGCATAACTCCTTCATGCCAAATTCAAATAAGTTCAAATTGGTTACCGAATGTAAGAGGTTTTAAAGAGCTACAACTTTTATGAAGAAAGTGTTTCCATTTGAAGTCCATAACAAAAGTTATTCAAGGTGGAAGAAGTGAATATTTGACTTGGTACTTTGAAAATTTTCAAATATGTTTGATTTCCCAGACTTCCACCTCAAACTTCATCAGGATCCAAGCTTCATATGGAAGTGTGTTCAACATGAAAGTTGTTCCCCTTGATCTTACCTTTCCAAAAAGTCCAAGATCGTCTCATTTGGATCAAATTTGAGGGACTTGCGCATGGGTGCAATGAGAGGTACCATTTGGGAGAATTTCATGATCCAACTCAATTCAACTTTGCATGGATTAATGCAACACTTTCAGAATGACCTATGCAGAATTTTGGACCTTTGCAAATGATTATTTGGTCTTCGTGCACGCCCATGCTAGCTCATGAAGAAACTTGCTATTTTTGAACATTTGAAATAAAGTGTGTGGAAATCAATTGCATTGTCTATAAATAGGAGTGCATTATGATCAGAACTCAAGGAATATATATATATATATATATATATATATATATATATATATATATATATATATATATATATATATATATATACATTCATTAATTTCGGAAAAATATAGCATCTCTTGTAACAATACGCGTAAGTAGACTCTCCTTTATTATTATATTTCACAAGTACAAACATATATTATTATTTACCTATATAAAATTCAAATTTGAGAAATGCTAACAAATTCCCCCGGAGCATTGGTAAGTTAAGCATTTTTAGGACACTAAAAATACATGTTTTTCCAAAAAATATATGTATTAAATGCACTAAAATATAAATAATTAACCATTTTAAAAAATCTTGTCTATATTCAACAAACTAAACATATAATATTTTTCTTATATGGAATTTGTAACAAATTATACTATATCTGCTTTTACTATAAAAAAACTATATCTGTTTTTTTCCAATAAAATTATATTGTTTTACAAACTTTGTAAATATTAACTAATGTATATGTTTTTGTATAAATAGATATACCATTTCAAATGAATATTTCATTTTTCTTTAAATTTTGTTCAAAATTTATTAATTTCGAAGATCTTGAATAAAAATTAGACACACATATGCAAAAGGATATTTTAGGAATATAAATGTAACAAATAGAAGAAGTGGCTATAAAAAGGGATTTATGTAATGCATTAGTCACAAATTATTTTAACCATGTCTACAACATTCATGAGAATTGTTGTACCTCTATCATTTGTTTTATTGTTTTTAGTTGTATCAGAAGCAGGGCTCCGTCCCCATCTAGTTCATATAGAAATCACCAATACGTTAAGTGATCAGAAAGAATTAACCACCAAATGCTACGAAAGAACAGGTGGAGATATCGGAGAGGTGACCCGTCCATATCTTGGGAAATACATCTTTCAGTTCAGGCCAAGAGCAATTGGTAAATCGACCAAGTATTATTGTAGCCTTAAATGGAATGGTTCAAACCTCAAATGGTTTGATGTGTGGTCACAAGGAAGGGATTATAATGCATGCAGACTTTGCCAATGGAACGTAAAAGAGAAAGAAGCTTGTAGGTTTGATTATGATACAGGAGCTTATTCTATGTGTGTTGTCTACAATCAATGAACTAAAACTATCCTTTAATGTTTGTTCATGTCTTGGAGACAATTTATTATCATATGAATAAAATAATTTCAGTTTTAAAATATAATGTTGTCGAGTAATTCATTACATAAATACTGAATATAATAATTAAAAAAAAAGTGTGAGTTTAACAATTATTTAATTAAAAATATATGATGGATGTGATATCTCAACTAATATATATTAATTGAATTAAATAAGTATAAACTATTGATGTGATTAAGGATGTGAATGATCAACCATTTAATATGAATTAATCCATTTTTATTATTATAATTTATAAACCAAAACACTTTTCACAAAAATCAGTTTGAAATTCATAACCAATTTAAGATCGGTTTTAAATGGATTTTTATTTTAATCTAAATTATCTAATTCAATTTAAATTGTATTTCTTTTAAATTATGTATTCTACTAAATTTTCTAGAAAAAAATTTAAAAATTTTCAACTATTTAAAAAAAAAATTGACAAAGTATTTCGATTTCAATTTTTTATTCTTGGAGTTTTTTTGTTGATATGTTTTTATATTAGTCATTGATATCGGAGATGTAACCCGTCCATCTCTTGGGAAAATACATCTTTGTTTTCAAGCCGAGAGAAATTGGTAAATCGACCCAGTATTATTGTAGCCTTAAATAGAATGGTTCAAACCTCAAATGGTTTGATGTGTGGTCACAAGGAAGGGATTATAATGCATGCAGACTTTGTCAATGGATCGTAAAAGAGAAAGAAGCTTTTAGATTTGATTATGATAGAGGAGCTTATTCTGAATATAATAATTAAAAAAAAGTATGAGTTTAATAATTATTTAATTAAAAATATATTAATAGAATTAAGTAAGTATAAACTACTTATGGGATTAAAGATATGAATGACCAACCATTTAATATGAATCAATTCATTTTTATTATTATAGTTTATAAATCAAACCACTTTTCACAAAACTCAAATTGAAAATCATAACCGATTCCAAACCGATTTAGATTTTAATATAAATTATCTAATTCAATTTAAATTGTATTTCTTTTAAATTAATATTTTTTTTAATCTAAATAACTAAAAAAATTATGAGTTTTTAACACATTTTTTCTTTGAAAATAAAATAAAATATTTCAAAAAACAATGTTTTTATAGAAAAAAATCCAAAAAAAAAGATAATTTTGAAAATAATAAAACTATATTCCGAAAAAAAAATTCTTAAAAAAAATTATTTTGAAAATTTTTTAAAAAATTAAAATAAATTTATTTAAAAAAAAAGAACTAAAAACTAAAAAAAAATCTGAAACTAAAACAAAATTTCTATTCTTAAATTATAGAATATATTTTTTTTTGAAAATCATTTTTATTTTGTATCTCAAAATATTTGCTTTTTATTCTGAAAATTTGAAAAAATTAAATTTTTAGAAAAATAATAATTTTATTTGAATTTTTTTTTATGTTTTACTAAATTTAAAATATATATTTTACTAAATATAAAATATATATATTTTTGGAAAAATAATAATTTTTGGAAATATATATTTAAAATTTTCTTTGAAAATATGTATTTTACTAAATTTAAAATATATATATTTTTGGAAAAATAATAATTTTATTTGAAAAAAAAATTCCAAATACAATTTTTTTCATTAATAGAAAAAAGAAAGTTGGAATATTTTTAAAATAATTTTTTTATGAAATTTAAAAAAATTAACTTTAGAAGAGTTTAAAATATAAAATTATTTTACAATGTGTATATAATGAAACATGAAAAGAGACAAACATAAAAAAATTAGGTACTCAATAACTACACCAAATTATTATTATGGGTCTCAGTGTATATTTGGATAACAAAATTGATATCAAATTTATATTTTAATATTTTGTTTGAATTTTTATAAGTGGAATAATTTAGATACTAATTTGATTATTTATAAACGATTTTTTTCACATCGTTATATGAGTTCAATATATATATATATATATATATATATATATATATATATATATATATCAATAATTTAGATTAAAAAATTAAATCCTATATTTGTTGTTCACACCTATTTAAATTAAAAATATATTTAATTTAATATTCAGAATATATTATATATATGGTCAAAATACTTATGCTAATCCGTTTATAATATTACTATGTATTCACTTTTTATAAGTTATTTTTAATTGTTTTCAGGATCTTAGTTTGCTAACTAGGAATTTATATCATACATAAACATTTATATCAACCTTGACCAAGGCCCAAGTAAATAGTCAAACATCACAAGTCAATAAAAATGGCTCAATATAATTTTTAAACAATTAATCAGTTAAAAATCAAATTAAAAATGCACTTAAATTCAATTTAATTTGGTCAAAACCTAAAATCTCTTCAAAACACCAAATAAATGACCTAGGTAAAACAAGGTCAAAGCACCTTAGACAAAAAATTTCATGATTTTTAAAAAGTCGGAAGTATTTTTAAACAATTAAAAATATGCACAAAAATAATTAATTCATGCAAAAAATATCAAAATTAATCCAAAAGATGATTTTAATTCAAAAAATGAAAGAGGAAAATATTTAAAGATTTTTAATGGAAGTTCCATATTTTTGGATCAAAATTGAAATTATTATGAATTAATAAAAAAAATGGATTAAACCTAAAATCAGAAATTAAAATATAAATAAAAAAAACAAGGGCCATCAGATCTCCCTCATTAATAGAGGTGGCAGATCTGATGGCCATGCGCATCATGTCCATGGTGTTCCAAAGTCAGCGCGTTACAACATTGGTAATTAAAACCAAAGGCCAAGATTAAAACAATTTAAACAAATCTGATGGTTGAGAGGCATGACAACACACCACCGGAGCTAGGGCTCCGGTCTTCTTCTCCGGTGGAGCTCACCTGACTGGTCCACCATCAACCATCACTAAAATAAAAAACAAGGACATATATTAAAAAAAATGCTCAGGAGCTCGAATCTACCCTTAATTTTCACCAATTCCAAGTATATAAAAAGACACAAGGATTTGAATTTTGAGGATCATGAACTGAGTTGCTTCGATTTGACCTCAAGGCAACTCAATCTTGTTGCCTACATTGGCAGGACTTCAATCAACCAAAAATCACAAAGAATGGTGAAGAATTGAGAGAGAATCGAAGAGATGAAGTTTCTGAAAAATCACCTTTGAGTTGATTCAAATTCACTTGATCTTGATCTGGATTTGCTTGCTTCCTCTTCCTCTTGCTTGCAGAAACCAATTGAGATGAAAAGGGAAGTGAATTTCTAGAGTTTGAACTTCCAAACAGAAGATGAAATTCAATCTCGATTTCAAAATAAATCTTCAGAAATTCTATGCAATGGAGGGTTTAGATTGGTCTAGCAAAGCTCGGGCAAGGTATTCCTTGAGTTATGATCATAATGCACTCCTATTTATAGACAATGCAATTGATTTCCACACACTTTATTTCAAATGTTCAAAAATAGCAAGTTTCTTCATGAGCTAGCATGGGCGTGCACGAAGACCAAATAATCATTTGCAAAGGTCCAAAATTCTGCATAGGTCATTCTGAAAGTGTTGCATTAATCCATGCAAAGTTGAATTGAGTTGGATCATGAAATTCTCCCAAATGGTACCTCTCATTGCACCCATGCGCAAGTCCCTCAAATTTGATCCAAATGAGACGATCTTGGACTTTTTGGAAAGGTAAGATCAAGGGGAACAACTTTCATGTTGAACACACTTCCATATGAAGCTTGGATCCTGATGAAGTTTGAGGTGGAAGTCTGGGAAATCAAACATATTTGAAAATTTTCAAAGTACCAAGTCAAATATTCACTTCTTCCACCTTGAATAACTTTTGTTATGGACTTCAAATGGAAACACTTTCTTCATAAAAGTTGTAGCTCTTTAAAACCTCTTACATTCGGTAACCAATTTGAACTTATTTGAATTTGGCATGAAGGAGTTATGCATTTTAGAAGTTGAGGAAAATCACTTGTTCAATGGTAATGGCCCAAAATGACCTATAATGTTTCCTCTTGGTACATACATTTTCAAGGTGAATTTGAACTTCCTTCAAACATAAAAGTTGAAGTAGACATATTGAATTTAATCATGGAGTTTGAATGGATTTCATATGATATAAATTGAGCAAGTTATGATCTTGGGAAGTTGACCTCCAAACTAGGGTTCAAACAAAATGACCTATAATCCTTCACCATAAAAAATGACTTTCCAAGAAAAACTAGATCTTTATATCAGCATTAAATTTGTTTGTATGTAATTTTGAGTAACATTTATCTTATAATCATTTTCATATGACAAAAAGTGTAGGAGATAGGGTCTAGGGAACCCCAGTTTTGACCAGTTGACTTTCTCTAGTCAACCACCGTGAACCATCTTGCTAACTTGACATTATGTTGACTTTTTGGGACTCATGGAGGATCATATATGTGTAATATGAAGCGTCCCTTTAAATATTTGATCAAATGTTGAAGAAACTTGTTGAAGAAGTCACACAAGATACCCATATGAACTAGGGCTTCCAAGGCAAACAAGCTTCAAACACTTGATGATTTCTTGATCAAATTGATATGTGAAGACCATGGGGATCCATATATGATTTCAGAGCCAATATAAACCATCTCTTGATTTAACTCTTTGCATTGAGGGTCTTAAACCCTATATATGAGCTTGATGGAGCATAGGTGAGCATACACACTACCTACAAAAGCAACAAACTATACATTGACATATTTTTGGTATTTTGGTTAGTAAATAATGAAAAACAAAGTATGATACAATCAAATGTGCTTGGTTATCTCTCACAATGAAAACCCAATGAAAGAGGGGTAAGGAGGATGCCAAGGTATGATCCCAATGCTAATGCATATGATGAGATAGCATGAGGGATCTTTGGGTCAAAATTGGGGTCTTACAGTACTCTTTTGTTTACAACAACATCGAGATTATTGATAGTTGTGGGGAGTTCTCTAATGTGTCTATTCTTGGTACACAGGGAGGAATCAACTACAATCCGGATTTGGCAAGACGTCAACTTGGGTTCGTTATGAAGGACATACCTAATAACACTTTGTTATTAGGTTTATTTTTCCAAGAAGGGAAGGACACTCAAGGGTTGAAAGCTAGAATAGTGCATGCTTGACACAATGTTCATAGAAAAGGAAAAGCTAAGCTTGGATTGAGGAATTATGTAGCTTTGGAGCCTTACACTAGCTGGGTGAAAAAGAGAGCAAAGGAATTCAAGATTCCATACGCTTATGAAAGACCTATGTCCTTATTAATGGTTAAATCTCCCATTATTAAAGGCATAAAGGAGTTGCAAGAAGCTTTGGATTGGGTGAAGCAATAAAGGGATGATTGGGAAATAAAATTTCACACCTCACACATTGAGAAAGAAGAATTGCAGAAGCAACTAAAGGAAAAGGACAACTTGATAGAATTACTTGAGCAACGTGCTGGGAAGAGATCCAGAGGTCAAGAGGATTTATTTTCCTCTAATAGATCATCATTCTGTCATCTTCCCACTTCCGACGCTTGGAAAGGCATTGTATACCAGCTAGTGATAGAGAAGGATACTATGAAAAGCAACTATGAGAGAGAGATCAAAAGGCTTCGCAAGAAGTGTCGGCTTGGAGTTTGGTCGTCGTCGGACATGATTCCATAGATCTAGTTTGTTTTCTCTTATGATTATTGAAATTTTATTTCCAATTGTAATCCTTTTTTTTAATAAAATGAGATTTTAGTACATTGGAATGTGTTATC